>NC_053156.1:98961690-99561690 GCF_016835505.1 Polypterus senegalus | reverse complement strand
GACAAAGATTGAACTCTTTGGTGTGAATGTCAGGCGTCACGTTTGGAGGAAACCAGGCACCGCTCATCACCAGCACCATCACCAATACCATCCCTACAGTGAGGCATGGTGGTGGCAGCAACATGCTGTGGGGATGTTTTTCAGAGGCAGAAACTGGGAGACTAGTCAGAATAAACGGATAGATAACTGCAGCAATGTACAGAGACATCCTGGATGAAAACCTGCTCCAGAGCACTCTTGACCTCGGACTGAGGTGACGGTTCATTTTTCAGCTGGACAACGACCCTAAGCACACAGCCAAGATATCAAAAGAGTGGCTTCAGGAGAACTCTGTGAATGTCCTTGAGTGGCCCAGCCAGAGCACAGACTTGAATCCGATTGAACATCTCTGGAGAGATCTTAAAAAGGCTGTGCACTGACACTTCCCATCCAACCAGATGGAGCTTGAGAGGTTCTGCAAAGAGGAATGGGCGAAACTGGCCAAGGATAGGTGTGCCAAGCTTGTGGCATCATAGTCAAAAAGACTTGAGGCTGTAGTTGCTGCCAAAGATGCATTGACAAAGTATTGAGCAAAGGCTGTGAATACTTATGTACATGCGAATTCTCAGTTTTTTTATTTTTAATAAATTTGCAAAAACCTCAAGTAAACTTTTTTCACGTTGTCATTATGGGGTGATGTGTGTAGAATTCTGAGGAAAAAAATTAATTTAATCCATTTTGGAATAAGGCTGTAACATAACAAAATGTGGAAAAAGTGATGCGCTGTGAATACTTTCCGGATGCACTGTATATATATATATATATATATATATATATATATATATATATATATATATATATATATATATATATATATACTAATAAAAGGCAAAGCCCTCATTCACTTACTCACTCATCACTAATTCTCCAACTTCACGTGTAGGTAGAAGGCTGAACTTTGGCAGGCTTATTCCTTACAGCTTACTTACAAAAGTTAAGCAGGTTTTATTTTGAAATTCTACACGTAACGGTCATAACGGTCAACAACGTCCGCCATGTTGAACTTTCTTATTTATGGCCCCATCTTCATGAAATTTGGTAGGCGGCTTCCCTGCGCTAACCAAAACTGATGTACATACTTATTTCGATGGTATGACACCACTGTCGGCCGCCATATTGAACTTTCCAACGTCACTAATTCTCCAACTTTACGTGTAGGTAGAAGGCTGACCCCATCTTCACGAAATTTGGTAGGTGGCTTCCCTGCGCTAACCAAAACTGATGTATGTACTGATTTCGGTGGTATGACGCCACTGTCGGCCGCCATATTGAACTTTCCAGTGTCACTAATTCTCCAACTTCCCGTGTAGGTAGAAGGCTGAAATTTCGCAGGGTCATTCCTTACAGCTTACTTACAAAAGTTAAGCAGGTTTCATTTCAAAATTTTACGCGTAATGGTCATAATGGTTGACAACGTTCACCATGTTGAACTTTCTTATTTATGGCCCCATCTTCACGAAATTTGATAGGTGGTTTCCCTGCACTAACCAAAACTGATGTACATACTTATTTCAGTGGTATGATGCCACTGTCGGCCGCCATATTGATTCTCCAACTTCCCATGTAGGTACTGTAGAAGGCTGAAATTTGGCAGACTAATTCCTTACAGCTTACTTACAAAAGTTAAGCAGGTTTCATTTTGAAATTCTACGCATAACGGTCATGACAGTCGACAACGTCCGCCATGTTGAACTTTCTTATTTATGGCCCCATCTTCACAAAATTTGGTAGGCGACTTCCCTGCGCTAACCGAAACCAATGTACTTACTTATTTCGGTGGTATGATGCCACTGTCGGCCGCCATATTGAACTTTTCAACGGTCTTTGTTACTTATGGGCCCATCTTCAACAAATTTGGTACGCGGGTTCCCAACGCTAACTGAATCCTACTTACATACATATATATTTCCATAGCCTGCAGCTCGGTCACCATGTGAGGCAGCGTTGGGTCCCCTATCCCAACTCCTCCCATGTTGTTGGCTGCCTGCCTATATAAGGCCGTCCGTCACTCCAGTCTCTACATTCCCTTCCTTGCTTCGCCACGGGATTCATGTCTCCCTGCTGATAACTACAGCCTTTTTATTTAATTCACGGCTTCTCCGCTGTTTTATTGTTCATTTATTATGATTATAGTTATTCTGTAGGTATTTTAGACTTACTTTACATTGTTCAGGTACCCATTTCCTTTATCATTCCAACTGTATCCCCACTAACATGTCTATCGAGGTGATCACCATCGATCAAAGAACTGCCACTTACCGAGTGGTTTCCGTGCCCGGAGATGGCACCTAGCTTTTCCATTCTCTTTGTTACATATTGCACGGCCATATCAGACTCACTCTTGATATCCGGAGGAACATTGTGTCTTATGTATTGAATGACTGGGACAGGTTCAAGGTGTGGACTGATGACGGTACAGGAGATAATTATATTACACAGGAGCACTAAGCCCTTCACCTATGGATCTGCATGTGAGTTGATGGCTGCCGCTGAATTGTTCGGTTGTCGCTTTCAAGTGTACCGAAATGGCCAAATATTTTAAACCTTTCGACAAACGCCAATGCCTCTTAAACATCTTAGACTCACAGGTGACGATTTCAGTAGTGGACACTTTAATGTTTATGAATGTTTAAACTCTCAAAAGCTGGCTGTGAAGTTAGCGATGAAACCGGTTGTATACTTACAACGCTTGACAGATGCCGAATGTCTCTTCAACACAAGTTCTACAAATACTGTCATAATTGAAGCAAACCATGAAACTCAAACCGATTATGACAGCAGCAATCCAAGCTGTGGAATTTGAAACAAGATTACTGTTCACATGGCTAACTGTACGTTGCATGCTCAAGAGTAAGGTCAGCACACAGCTTGGTCATATTATAACTGGAGGGCTGAACTCACAATGTGGTATACAAAGAGACCCTTAACAAATAATTATTGGTATATTTTCCCTCAGTTTAAAAAGGTTTAATTTTCTTCTTAATAAAAATTTTAACGCTGTACTTCGCCACTGCGAAGCGCAGGTATTTTGCTAGTGTATATATATATATATATATATATATATATTATATATATATATATATATAAAATCCAATGCCTCTCTGTCAGTCTGTATGTCTGTCCGCTTTTTACAAAATAACTACTTAATGGATTTAGATCAGGTTTTTTTCTATAATTTCCTTGAATATTCCAGTTGATTTTGTGACTTCTCTCATCGCGTTAAGTATCATAGTTCGCTTTCAGGAGCGATTTATTCATGTTAATCTGAGACAGAGGCTGTGGGCTGAGGAGAGGGGGAAGTGTGATGTCAGGAGTGTGGAGCCAGATGGGCCCTCCTCACTCATGCGCAGCTTCTGTTCGAATCACTCTACCTCTGGCCAAGTTTTGGAGTGGACCTTGCCACTACATAGCTAGCGATATCTGTTTGTCTATTGATTTTTAAAGTTTGTCCTGTTTCACTATTACATGGACGGAGCCACTGGGAATGGCTAGTATATATATATATATATATATATATATATATATATATATATATATATATATATATATATATATATATATATATACTTTCGTTCTCTGTGCAGCATTTGGATGCCCTTGAAGTGTGCCATTTTATTGCATTTTTTCTTCACTTGCTGTATGTTTATGTTTTTCTTCTTACTTTGCAGACACTTTTTTTGTAGCAAATAAGAGAGGTTAGGTGCACACGTTGCTACAGCGCATTGCCGCACCCACCACATGACGAACCAACTCAGGATCCCGGATTAGGACCCAAGTGTAGCCATGCAATGGATGATACCTCAGCACCACAGAAGTTCTCCTGGAATGCAACCAGTGTGAGGTTTTTATGGTGGCTGGAGTGCCAATTCTGCCACCAACCCCCAGGTTTTTCCCTGCAGGTTAGAGGTGCTACATGCAGGGCGTAGCAAATAACAAAGGTACTATTATAAACACGTGTAGAAGGGTGCTGAGGGTATTGCTGCTCCCTAATAGTAGGTGAATAGAGATGCTGAGTGTGCTGTTCCATTCACTGAATAATGCTGGGGAATTTGTCAAAGAGAGTAAACAACAGCCTGTCAGTTCTCAAAAAAATGTTCTTGCAACAACAAAAAAAACCCAGCAATTTTTAAAAAAATTGTGCTTTACATTCCCAGCTGAAAGGGTGAGTCCACCTGCTCAGCATGGATCTTACATCTGGCCAAGCATAGCAGAACCACACGTATCCCTTTGTCCTGAAAAATCAGCTTTAACTTGAGAGTACATGCAGTAAGCAAAGATTCCAGAATGGAAGTAGAAGCCAAAAACAAAGGAACAGGGTAAAAATATTTTGCATAAGTCAGAGGCAGAATCAGGAAGAGGTAGATGATCAAAAACTAAGCAATAAGGCAAAAGAAGAAAAAAATAAATAAAACACTACACAGGAGGACTTCCAAAAAATACAGGAAGTTTCTGCAAAAACTTACCAACATTAGATGAAGTACTTCAAAACATTAACACACAGTTGTCACTTTAGCATAGGTTTAACACAGAATGTAAGAATCACCAAAAGATAGTTTGTCTGTTCCTCAAATCATGTGATTGTCATATGATTAGTGTTGCCTGCAAGCATGGCCAGGTAGGTGTGCTACTAAGCAAACCATATGTAAATGTGTGGGCCCATAAATGCTCAACCATCGAATACAATTATACATTAGGGGTGCAAGAATGAAAGTGAATGGACAGGATCTCTGCAATGTGGCAGTGGAAAGCCCTAAAATAAAGTAGATTAGCTCTGCTTTGTATTGGAGGTCAGGTGTAAACACACACACACACAGAAAGATGTTATCTTGGGGTCCTAATACTTCATAGGAAATGATTTGGTGGGGAAGGAAGGGGGTGTGATACGCTGCACTCTGTTGATGCTTAAATCATCTCACCCTTACAAACAGCTTCACAGAGTGCACTGTGATTTCAGTAAGGATGACAGAATGAAGGGCTCTTTGGTGTGAATGAAGGGTGTCCAGAACTGACTAAGAAGGAAAGGCACAAGAGGCAAAGTATAGGAAATGAGAAGCAGCCTGAAGATGAAAGTAATCCTTTCTACACATAGGTTACTTGACACCTATTAAAGGCAGGTCCATAATAGGTGCTTCAGTGTTTCTTGATTCGTGCTTCGTGTGTATCACTTTGATATTAAAAAAAAAAAATCAAAAAAAGAACATGATCTGGAAAATATTTAATTATGTCATATATTAAAATAGCCAAACTGAAAAGAGAAACAATGAAAATGGAGTTGGAGAGTGCTGCAATATTATGCTTATCTCTTTGATGGCAGCAAACGTCATCTATTGAAGTAATCATCCATCCATTTTTTTAAATTGCTTAACAAGATTTAGTGCCATGGAGTGCCAGGGCATGTTCTGGCAGGAGTGTGCGTAGTGCTGGAGCCAAGCTAGGTTAGGATCCATCCTTTACTCTCACACCAGGGTCCACAGCAATTTTGGGTTTCTAATAAATCTAAGACAAATGATGTTTGAGGTGTGGGTAAACTGACATGGAGAGATGGAAAATGTGTAACGTCCACACAGTGACAGGACCTGGATTTGAGTATAGCCTTCTGGATTTACCAAGTAACAGTGCTAACAACTGCAACATCATGCCCCCTTGAGTATGTCCTTGATATAATATATTAGCTACTATTATCCTGGAAAAATTCTAATAAAAAAGTGGATGGACTGGATGAAGGTATGTTTAAGCAGACTGTCTGGTTGTTATCTTTTTATATCTAGAACTAAACGTTTCATGATAGGATTTGCTAAACATTAAAAGCATTCTAATAAGAATGAGTCCCACATGCAAAACCTGAGACTGCATCTCTTCTGACTCTAATGAATGTCAGTGGTTTTCCTGTACAGCCCAAAAATAGTCCAGGAAATATTGCACACTTTTGCACCTACTCCAGCTCCTTCTACCGTGTTGACGCGTAACACTAACAATTGATTGTGTCCTGGAGTACTATGCAGTTTCCTGTTGACAATTGGCATCCTTTTCTTCAAACCAGGACTCTCCAATTCCCACGTTGAAAAAATCCTAGCTGAATCACAAAGCATCCTGTCTGGAAACACATTGTACACAAAAGCTCGACGTACTTGTTCATCAAGGAACTCTCTCACGGTATTGATAACGGAGACATCGTTTGAAGACGTAACTCCACCTAACAATCAACAGGCCTAACAGTTTTTAGGGAATGTGGCCTTACACTTCCTTTTTTGGAAAATGATATCAAAATCTTTTTTGCGACGTGCAAAATATATTCAGATGCACTGGCGTCAATGTGGGAAAATCTTCCGGAATCTACAAATGTATTGTACTTGCATTTATTGACAACAGTCCTTGGCTGAGCAATACTGCCTTAGCATTAAAAAAAAAAAAAAATTAGAGGAGTAAAACCCCGTTAACCATTAAGGACAGGAAAAATACCTGATTTTATGTTGTATGTTAAAGCAGTGGAATTTGTGTGTGAAATTCATTAAAGTTAGTCATTTTGTGCATTTATGACTCAGTGCTGAGCAGATATCAAAAAGGTAGGATAATGGTTGAGTTTTAAGGGTTTGGTTTATCTTACAATAATTCTGTTAACAAGTTTCAAGTTATTTAGGGTTTACTGTTTATTCTTTTGCTTCATTTTAATTGCTATAGATGCTACTGTTATTAAACTGTAGAAAACTTTCTGTTATTCTTTATTAAAAAAAAGCTTCTTTAAATTCAAAACTTGAAAAATCTGGTGCAGTCAACTGCTTTTAACCTCAGGTCAGTACTAGTAGTTTGTGCCTCCTCTATAAAGTGTGCATCCTCTCCCTGTGTTATCAATAAACAGTGATATAAGTTAATTACTATTATTATAAAATTACCTTGAGATTCCTGTGTTTTTACAAAGAATATATTCTGGGATGGACTGTCCTTCATGAATTTTCCTTATCACTTCTATGTTTGAATCAGGTCCCACACATCTGCTTTCAGGATAACAAGCTAAAATTGATCCATTCATTCATTTACTGGATCTACTTATGTTGCAATCTAATGAATCAGTACATAGGGAGCAGTAAAATAGTAAGATATATTGTAAGATTTATTAAATTAGAGTTGAAGCTTGATTATAGCCCATTAAATAAACAAAAGCTGATGTCTAAAATAATAAGGCCATCTGTTAAAACAGAAAAGGCACAAGCTATCTCAATTCTAACCTTTATGTATTTCCTGATAATTTTGCACCGAATCACTAGAATTTCACTTTTCCTTCATATAAAAGAGTTTAGATAAATGATCTATGTAGTCTTTATACTTTTAAACCAAATGGTTGTTGTTGCATCATGCACTGCTCATGCATATATGATCATGGCACAGCTTAATAGTTTGTTTAGACTCACCAAGGACATTAGCAGCATGTGATGCTGGGCCATCAAAATGTAAAAAAAAAAACAGTTAAGTGATAAAGATAAAATATTAATTAAAAATTAATATTAGTGTAAATATCCATCAATTTTCTAAGCCTGCTTTGTCTTGAGCAGGGCTCTGGGAGCCCATCCCAGGACAATCCATGCACAATCATTAGTTCACTAGGCCATCGCAGGGTGGACACACTCACAGGCCAATTTAGCATCATCAGTCCACCTAACCTAACCTACGTGTCTTTCGGAGGAAACTGGAGCTCCAAGAGGAAACTTACACAGACATCTGGAGAACATGCACACTCCACACAGGGAGAACCTGGGATACAAACCATGGTCTCCATGCTGTGAGACAGCAGTGCTACCACTGCACCACTGTGTATGATCCCCAGCTTACCTCTAGCTTGCATCATTCCCTTTGTACCCGGGTCAATGATAGTCATGAAACCAAAACGGAAGTGGGCAATAAGGACACATATCGGGAGAGGTAGGTGGAAAATAGTGTTTTGTGCTTTTTTATTCACAACAATAGTGTTAAAAATAAACAACAGTGCAGTTCATCTATATATAAATAAATAATCTCCAATAAAAGCAGTACCTTTTCATGACCTTGCTTTTTGGTTTTTATTTTTTCTGCTTAACCTCTGAACTTCTCCTTTCATTTCTTTTTCTCTTCTTGCTTGATCTTAATGTCCTACTCAGGATTTGTTACATTGTAGTGGGTGCAGACGCTTAATTACTTACCCTAGAGCGCTAATGAGAAAATCGGCTAAACTGCGCACATCTACACTGAATGTAGGCTCCACCAACTCCGTTATCACACTGCCATATGCCCACCTGGAGCCTGAGCACACTGTTTTTAAACAAAACTGTTGCACTGCCATGGACCCCAAATGTGTTTTACCACACAGTGTTGCCCTAGTAAAGCAATATTAATATTAATTATAATATACTAAATTAAACAAAGTTAGACAATGATGATTTAAGCCAGTTGTAGGGTAAATGACAGCTGCTGCCTAGCAAGAGAATGAGAATATCTTGGAGAGAACTTCAGCCTTTGGCAAAATCCAAAGAACCACAAACCCACACTCATACAATGTCAATTAAGAGCTGGTGGTTACTTAATAAGAATGTCTGGTGGTAAAAACCTCTGCTTCAAAGCCCCTAATATTTGGTAGCAAGCTGCCAAAATTGGAGTACTCAGAAAGTGGCTGTTAATCTGACAGAAATGGAGACCTAGGTGTAATATCTACTACAAAGCTGGCATTACTATATATTTTTTAAAGTATGTGCCCACTACCTTTTGTTTTATTTTCTACAAAATATATAGATTTTAAGCTAACTGTTCAAATGATGGCATTCATATCTTCCTAGTTCTTTTCTAAGAATGTTACTAAAATATAAAATCTGTAGACGAAGGCTGGTGGTGTTTTAATTGAGTGATTTATTTTATAAATCTGGTGTAACCTATTTTAAGCTCATTCCAGTGTGAAGCATATACTGAAATGGCTGGCGCACAGCGCACTTACCAAGAGGCACCAGCTGCAGGTTGGTTTGAATGAGAGGGAGTGGGTTAGCCATAGGGAGGAAATAAAAGAAATGAGAGAGAGAGAGAGAAACCGAGAATTATTTTTTGAAGATGCGCTCATTTGATGGAATAGTGTCAGAGAGTGTGAGGTTGGGAAGTGTGGCTTCGGCTGTGCTAACAGATTAAAGAGTAATGGTGGTGACTGGTAGAGGTGGCAGATTGGCGGGATGCAGCAGGCTGTATAAGGGGCAGAGAGAGAACGAAAGAAAGAAAAGGATTTTACTACTCCACTTTTTGGGATGTTACCTTAATCATTTCGATTATATTTTAACTAAACACCCAAAGACATTGAGTCATTTTAACGCCAAGTTTTAGGGGATTTATTTATTTGAACTGTTTATTGACGGATTAATTTTTTGCACTGGAAGTCTCAGTTCTAAAACAAACGGATAGTCATCTGATCTTAAAGGCTTGCTTATCTGCCTCACTTGCTCTGGTCCGTTGTCAGTCATGACTATCGATGTCCCAGAATTGATGGCTGCAGGACCAGGGCATCACAAGTACAAATCACAGTGGTTATCTTCACATGAATGTTATATGCACTGAAGCTGTCCATCATTCTTTCTTATACTTTCACTTTAACTAGACAAATCAGAGGTACATTAGGTGAACATGTTTAATGTACTGACATCTGCTTTGGGCACCTAAAAATTCACCATTTTTTCCATTTCTGTGAGAGCAAGGCAGTTTGCATAAACCAGTAGACAAGATTGCTCTAATTTAGAATTATTTACTTAACAAAACAAGATTAAATAGTTACATGTGTTCCATTTATTACAACTATGTCCCAAGAACAATTTATTCTTTTCACTACAGTTAAATGACCTGTCCAGATGGTATTTGCATGTTCATTTGCTACAACACTATTATAGAAAGCAGTAATACATTGGTGTAACCAGTGAAATAAAATCTTCTAAACAGTTAATAAACTAATAAGAAATGTTTTTTGAATAATGATGGCTTTGGTAAATTATAGACCCCCCCAAAAAACATTTTGCATGCTATTTTGTAAATAGGACAGCATCATGGCAACCAGCCGTCAAGCTAATTAATGTGTGCAGCTCATTGTGACATTTTCTTGAAATTCATTCTGTCTTCTGTATGTCATCCTCATTTTATAACAAATGCTTTCCTAACTCTCGCTACCATGGAGACTGTGGGCTGTAAACAAAGTCAGACCCCTTTATTTTACTTTGGCTTAGTTTCTCAAATTAAATCCCATGTACCATTCCCCTGCTTCATCCCTGAGTTGCAGTTATTCAGATTTTTGTTTCTAAACCACAACTCATATATGTCAAATTTTTCACACACCCATTTAGGGAAACAAAAAATTTTTGTCGCTGTTTTATAGTATTTGCATGATCTTCCTTCATCCATTTATATTTTCCCCATATTTCCCTCAAAAAATGTGAATGACAAAATTAAATTGACTTCAGTCTGAGTAATCATGGGCATGCTTCTGAGTGTGCCCTGCATTGGACTGATGCCCAATCCAGTTCTGGTTCCAAACTGTTGCTCAGTGCTGTCAGTATCGGCTTCAGTACTTTTCACTCTATATTGGAAAATTCAGAAAAAATGGATGGATTCTCTGCTTTGATTAATATACCTTACATTTTCTAAGCACATCATTCTTGAATAATATTTCTTCATCCATTTAGTGTACTGTAGGCCAATTTTCAAAACTGGACAGATACCAGAATAATTCAGGCAAATGGAAATTGTGCAAAATGAAGGAAGCACGATAAATTCAAAATAGTTAACTAGTCTTGCAAGAAGCATCAATCAAGAGATGTTATGCCGAAACTGTAAAGTGCTAGTGATGCCACATCTAGAGGGTTGTATGCACTTGTGTGCATTGCACTACAAAAAAGACATAGCTGCCTTGAAAGCTGTAAAGAAAAACAACAAAGTGTGTTCCTAGACTAAACCACAGACACTAAAAGGCTAAACTTCTTCAGTTTTGAACAGAAATAAGTATGTACAGGTCTATTCAAGGTCTTCAAAATTTTCAAAGGCATTTATATTGTTAACACAGAAAAATGTAGGCGCTTAATTATTGAATCATGATTAAAGGACACCAGTGGAAATTTAGAGGCCATTAAAACAGTTAGATCTGTCACACTCTTAGACCACTCTATTAAAAACAATTTCTTAGAGTACCACTGCATTCTGCAAAACTCCTGGGGCCTCATGTATACACGGGGCGTACACACAGAAATGTTGCACAAGAACGTTTCCACATTCAAATCGCGATGTATAAAACCTAAACTTGGTGTAAAGTCACGCACATTTCCATGGTACCTCATACCCTGTTGTACACAAGTTCTCCACTCGGTTTTGCAGACTGGCAGCACCCAGCGTCAAAGCAGTGTTACTGTTCCTGTGTGGTTACCCTTTCTTTCTTAGATGCACATTCCTGACGCGGCTTTATAAATACACTGAAACTAACTGCATATTGTTTATTAGTGTAATGCATCTGATTGTGATTAACCTGTAACAATATAATGGTCCAGGGAATAGCCATAGTATTCCAAATACCATAACTGTTTTAGCCTTGTTACTCTCACTGCATCTTTTTTTTCTATCTTTCAGCTCCTCCTGTTAGGAGTTGCCACAGCAGATCATCTTTTTCCATATTACTTTCACTGCACCACTCGGAGTATTTATATCACTGTATCTGAGTGGGGAATCACAGCAGCAGCTGATCAGAAAGAGAATTATTGGGATACAGCATCAAGCACACGCTGCTTCAGCCATGGCAAAACGCTTCTGAGTCTTTTTCTGTACGGACCTCACGGTTCAGAAACAGTTTCATCCCAAGAACTTTAAACAATCAATCAGTCCATCAAGTGCACCTTGTAGAACTGTTTGTACTTATAAGTACAATTACCTCACTGTAAACTTGCACTACAGTTATAATATCGCACAACCTGTGCCACTTTATAAAGCGCATATTTACATATGATGACGATATCGTTTTTAAGATGAAATGCAGCAAAATGTGTTGATTATATTATACAGATAAAACCAACTTCATTTAAATAATCTGTATTGTTAATAATTAAACGTGAGGACAAGGTGCCGCAGCACTATAGCTAGTTCACAGATTGATCCTGATTGATTGCTGTATGCTGGAAGAATAGATGGATAGAATAATTAAACACGTACTATGAAGATATTTCAATGTTCCTTAAAAGTTTTAAAGAATTGTCGTTGTAAGCTTACAGATGGCTTAACGTCTATTACAGAGCTGATTGTGTGGAGATTGGGTATTTGGAGAAAGAAAACTAAGGACAGGAATTAGAGGTTAGTACGTTTGAAAGAGACAGTACCGCCACTGTGTTCCCATGTTTAATAACATGCTTTTATTGCTATCATCATGAAAAAGATGTCACGTATACATCTCAGTATTTTAATTATTCAGACAGCTGTAATATAACAAATGTAATGTCCTGTCAGAGGAAGAGAAAGCCGGTTTAAGAATCACGTAGTGATTCACAAACAGGGCACAAAGAAAATCAAATACAAAACAAAGCATTTAACGTGTTACTTTAGTTACGATTGGATTTGAGAAACTAATAAATTAATTGATTTTAAGATGAAGTTTATGATGTTCTACTTTGATGACAAAATAAACTACACGATTAAAGTGGAAATTTTGAGAGTAAAGTTGACATTTCCTGCTTTTTTCCCCACTGTGTGCCTATTTTTTTTTCTCTGTACCCCTAATAAGCTTTCATACGACACTCAGACGTTGGGCTACGACTTGCCTTTTCACGGCGACTTGGATATGTCACAACTTCTTTTTTATTTCGGGTACTGTGCAATCTTTGTGGACTTGAGCTTTCAAGTTTCTCCGACACTCTGTCACTCGATCAACTTTCTTTTGTTGATTATACCACTGTTTAAACAAACAAATAATAACTTTTTCCTTACCTCCACTTGGTATTCGCTGAAATTCTTATATTTTCCCCCGTGCTTTTCCCATTGTCTTTTCACAGAACACTGAGCTTAAGGGCTATTTATATTGATTTGCATATTCATAGAGGCATAATTCTAGGAGGAGTTGGGGCGGGACAGAAGGTGCGTGCACGAGCGTTACTTTTCACGCTGACCGGGATTTATGTAGCGGAAGAACGTGGAAGCTGGAGTACGCGCAGATTCCTGCATCAAGGTTTTTCTGTGCATAAGCACATTTCGGCTTTTGTGCTTACGTCATGTTATGGTGCGAGTTCTACGCATGGCGTTATGCATGAGGACCCTGGAGTTTATAGAACTTGTGCAATCTGGGAAAGTGAAGAATGTCTTTTATTTGTGCAATTGAGATTAAAAGTAATCGAAACTGTTTTTTATGTTTTATTTATGCAGACAGTTTGGTCGTATACAGTATATCTTTTCATTCATGGTGGCTTATGGTTTTCTTGATAATATTCTGGCCTGTACAGTTGTGTTATGTGTCCATCCATTAAAAATGCAACCCAGGAATTTTTTTTTTTTACAGATAAAGTAATTTCACAAAATGTTTCACATGTTTAAATCATTAGAGTTTGTTTCTATGTAAGCTTTGTCATTTACTTTTATCCTGAATAAGGGCTGAAGATAATGTCAGTCAAAGAGTAGTAGCAATTCACTCTGGGGAAAGCAATAGGTTCAGGGTAACACTTGTCTTCCTTATTTATTTTTCAGTCGTACAAATAAAAAGTAGCATGTAGAAGGGGGATTCTCGGCCCCTACCACTCGTGCAGTGAGCTCCATGAAGCAAATCTGGTTAAAGAGTTGGCACTGTTATATTACCTGTGCTTCTAATCAGCTAGGTAATTCCAGCCTTCCTGATAAAGTAATATTCTTTGGTAATCCTAAATTTTTATCTCATTCATTTTTAATCTGAAACACTAAGGGTGATTTAAAAAGTGACCATCTCATGTTACTTATATAATATTTCCTAGTCTTTATCTGACTAATCAATTACCATCATTCAGATTCACAAAATATGTGTACTGTACATAAATTAAAGGAACTGTTTGACAAGGGTGATGGTAGGTAATTATTCTCATTTAGTTCTTCCATCTACATTTTTCCTCCTTCTTTCAGATCCATACATTAAATTAAGCTTGATCAAATTTCCATTTGGCAAGAAATACTAAAGACTTAAATTTTCATGTCAGCACCTCAGTGCTTCTAAAATGAGCTAGGAGTTTACAGCTAAATGAAATGAAGATGAAAAAAATGTATATTTGTTTTAATTCAAATGGACTGTTGTTATTTTTATTACAAATATTTTAATTAAATTCTAAATCAAATATTAATAACACTTTACTAATGCATATTTCAGGGTGTGTGTTGACTAAATTGAGTAAACTAGTACGTCAAAGATTCTGTTCTTTCTTTCTTTCTTTTTTTTCTTTCTTTCTTTCTCTTTCTTTCTGTTAAACACAATACTCAATTACTCAAATGTTTTAAATTGTCTCATTTTTCTCTGCCCAAATAACATATTACAACAAAACTTTGTGTACCTTTAGAGGAGAGTAAAAATGATGTTGAAAGCGCCTTTGGACTCTTGCAACTTAGCATTTGTTTCTGAAATATTTTTGCTGTCTTTGTTAAAGGATCTTAAACAGCATTACTTCTTCATCCCACCAGCTGTAACAGCATGACTGGGATGTGTAGTTGGCACTTCAGGAATTACAAACAGCAGGTTCTACCTGTCCTCAGTTAAATAGACAGCTGTCTGTCTAACCACTTACCTATCACAGAGCTTATTACATGGCTGCACATGCTGCTTGTTACAATCAGTGACATGTGCTGTCTTTGCTGAGGGATTGCCAAGTGTTGCCTCCCTCACCTAGCAGCAAATACTCCTTGAGACAGAATGACTGGGATGTGTACTTAGAATACTGTGAATCATAAGCAGTGGCTTCTAACACTCAATCCAAACAGCTACAAGTCACGATGATTATCTGTTACTGAATTAATTGAAATTAAAAGGCTAACATTACCCAAAACCCATATATATATATAGCCATATATATATATATATATATATATATATATATATATAAACGAAAAACCTGTATGTGTGTGTGTGTAAGGAGCAGTCCACTCTGCTCACGCTCAACCACAGCCACTGGAGTTGGTGTGAATTGTATGGAAGATGCAGAAGCTTATACAAGTATGACTTGCACTTGGTGAGATGGTGCATGCATGCACCTAACTTGTCATTCAACCCAAGCAGACAAACTCAGATTTGCGGTACATGTATGTTGTACATTCACACAACAAGCTACCACACGTTTGCCTGAGGTAGGTTCCAGTCTGCCCTGCTCAATTTGTATCACAGCTGCACTTGACTACACATCTGTATTCGACAAGATACGACCTCTCCTGACGCCTCTGCAAGTTCACCAATATAGTAAAAGTGCGGGGAAGTCTTCGGGTTGCTTTTTGTCCTGAAGACCACACATAGCAACTATGTAAATAATTATAAATAAATATATATATATATATATATATATATATATATATATATATATATATATATATATATATTACAGTACAGGCCAAAAGTTTGGACACACCTCCTCATTCAATGTGTTTTCTTTATTTTCATGACCATTTACATTGGTAGATTCTCATTGAAGGCATCAAAACTATGAATGAACACATGTGGAGTTATGTACTTAAAAAAAAAAGGTAAAATAACTGAAAACATGTTTTATATTCTAGTTTCTTCAACATAACCACCCTTTGCTCTGATTACTGCTTTGCACACTCTTGGCATTCTCTCAATGAGCTTCAAAAGGCAGTCACCTGAAATGGTTTATTTCATAGTTTTGATGGCCTGTACTGTATATATATATATATATATATATATATATATATATATATATATATATATATATATATATATACAGTATATATATAAATATTTTAAAAAAACACAGCATGAGGAAAATAGATTAAATATATTGTGCCTACTTGACTTGTGGGATGGGATAGGAGCTGACAGTTAGTGAACAACATAGTTTACTAAACTAAAGTAATTTTCTCTTTTTGTTCTCTTACAGTTCCAGAAAACCATAATACAGGTGACCTTAATATTTAATTTTCATTACGCCTTTGTTTTAGGTAACGTGTATCAAAAACCGGATGTCACCTAAGATGTAGACTGTGTGTTAACTGCATGTTAATTTAGGTAGCTAATTGAACATTGCTGGCATCGAAAAAACTCTTTAAAATTGTAATTTTAAGGCATTATAATAGAAGGAAAATTGGAAATATAGTACTGTATAAAAAATGAAACTGCAGGAAGTTTTCAAATGGTTGACATAGAAATTTGAATCAATTGTCTCTCATATTTAATCAAACATCAAAGAAATTTATAAAACTCTCTAGTCATATGTGAATTACTAACTTAAGAAAATAGGCTTGTATTTTCTCTGCTCCCAATCTAAATTCTTGCTGAATTGTTGAGCAGAAAATTGAGGATGCCATGGAAAAAGTATGGAAAGAACTTATCTAGATATATGTACTTTTGAAATTTAACATTATCAAGCCTACAATAATTATGCAGTAAATTAACGTAGAACATTCTCTAATTTGTTACGCTGAGTGTCCTATACCCCTTATGGTAACATGATGTGCAAATCAAAGCATATATAGAGAGGATTATTGCAAATGTAAAAACAGTAAATTATACTGTAATGATAATATAGCTTTTACCTTTTCTCAACCTGTATGGCCTAACTTAAAATCTGCTGCTAACTATATTTGCATCTTTCTGTATGAAGTACAATTTGCTTAAATGTACCTGACAGGAGGATTGCTAATTTTATGGCTTTTCGATTTAATAATAAAAAGGGAGCTTTAGACAATGAAAGTACTTACCGATTTAAGGCAACTACAACATTCCAAGAATTAAAAAAACAGGTTAACTGTGGAAGGTGCTATCACTGCATCATGCAAGGTTCACACCTTGAATTCTGTGCAATTCTCTCTCATTTAAAATGTATTATCCATGACAACGGCCCGTCCCTTCATTTGGCATGGTGTAACTCAAAATGGCATCTCCCTTACTGTTTACCTCACCTCTTCAACCCTCAGTTCCAGTCTTCATAACTTCTTTCTAACATGGGAAGCAAGACCCTTAAGCCCCCACACATCTCATTTATCTGTTGAAGAGTGTCATCACTGCAATGTAACAGGCTTGACAACTGAACACCATTCCAACACAAAGGTAATACTGCATTACATAGTAATACACTTTGGAAAATTTCTTGAAGAAAGTAAATTGTGTACAATATTGTGCCTAAGGAATGCTTTTCATACAACAGGTTGCTTTTTTTTGTTCATTTACAAGGACGGAAGATATTTTACAAATGAGATGCAATCACTCACTCCATCAAGCTCATTTATGAAATCCTTTTTTTATAACAGATTTTGCTTTTCATCATAGTTTTATGACTCTTACACTGAAGTGATATGTTGTTGAAATACAGAGCTTCTGCATAATGTTTCAATTACCTCATTCTTCTGTTAGAGGCTTATGATATATAATAGTGATTTTGCCAGGATTTTAAAAAGTTTATAATAAAAAACATCTACTAGCAGGCAGACAACAGGCCCCTTCATATAGTTAGTCGTGAACAGATTACTCATTTATCAAAAACCCAAAATATAAACTCTGAAAGAAACATCTTTGACAAGTAAAATTATTTTGTGGAAGGCGTTTTTAGTTCAAACTGCATTGTGCTTAGTATAGATACATAAATTGAGAAGTACTGAACACTAAGATTGTTAAAATATTGCTAGAGTCTATATAATTGGTGTAGTTGGTATGAGTGCACACTTCATATTTGCATATAACAATGAATGCCCTCTTTTATGTGAAAAGTCCAAATTGAGTTCAATTAATCTGAAGAATTAACTGTCTAAGTTGTCACCATGTTGAACACTTCATGAGGGATATACTCATTAGCTTTTGACTTAAAAATCCCAGCATCCTAGGAACTATAATATGACTTGAAGTGGAATTGGCAACCTCAAAGCGCAATTTGCTGAAATTCCTTAAAAAGGGAAGTAGTTTACCTGTGGATATTGCTGAATAAGGAGAACAAAGGGTAGACTGGTGTCTGTTATGGCAAAATAGGATCGAGTTGTGCTTTGAAAAGAGGAGACTGCAAAAGCACACAAAAAGATGAAGATAGGTAAAGCCGTGAGCCCAACTGGAATGGTGTTGGAAATGTTGAAGGCAGTGAAATGTGCTGGAGTTGAATGGCTGACAAACTACTGCAATATGATTGTAGTAGGAAGGGAAAATTCATTATGATTGGAAATGAAGTATGTTCCTTGTACTATACAAAATTAAAGAACATTCATTGGAATGTGGGTCGTATCTATTTGTTAAGCTACTGGAGCAAATAATTAAGGTATTTGAGAGGGCGATAGAGAAAAAAAATCAGGGATCAGTTGAAAGTTAGTGAAATGCATTTTGTATTTCATACCTGGAATGGAAACAATAGATGTAAGAGAGAAAGAATTTGCATTATGCATTTATAGATATGGAGAAGGAACTTCAGAGGGTACCACGAGAGGTGTTTATTTAGGCATTAATGAAGTTAGTTGTAGATAAATGGTTATTGACTGTGGTGATGACAATGTTTAAGAAAGCTCAAGCAGTGGTCAGGACAGTAGATGGGGGTAATAAATGTTTTCAGATATATGTTGGGCTTCAGCAGGGTTCTGTTCTAAGTTCATTGATTTCCATGACAGTGACCAGGGAAGTACACAAAGGATTGCCATGAGAGCTCTTGTATCCTGATTACATTGTTTTGCTGGCAAAAATGAAAAAGAATTGGAATCAGAAAAATGCTGAAATCGAAAGCTAGTTTGGAATTGAAAAGCCTTAAAGTAAATGCTGGAAAGACCAAGGTGATGGCTGGATGCAAAAGAACAGGAGGCATGGAAGAGGTGGGTGCATGGTCTTGTATCATGTGTGGTAAAGGTGATGGAACATGGAATAAACTCAGTCCAATGCACTGTTGGGTGCATAAAAGACATAGTCATATGAAGGGTGGCCTGCATGTGGCAAGTGTGGCTTTTGTTTGAAAGGGTATGAGAGGGGTGCTGTTTGATAATGTATACATTGTAATGTTAGATAACTGCAATGGATATGTTTTGGAGAAAGGAGGGAAGTATTGATTCTTAGGGGACATGTTGGATTACAGATGGAGGTGTCGGCAAAACAGTGATAGTCAGGAAGACAGGTGCATGGGAACAATTCTGGGAACTGGTCTCTGATTCTGACTTTTAAAAGAGCTTTTCTAGGAAACGTATGGGTAAATTGTTTTAAAGCTGAGTGAAGAGCAGTATCTTCTGTGGGTTTGTTTAATGTCACAGAGTAAGATAAAGATGTAGAATGGCTGGATTTTGAGTTGATAGGTGCCATGCTGAGGAAAAACAGACTACATTGGTTTGGCCATGTGAAAGACATTGGATTACCAGATGAAGAGATGCACTAGGATTGTGGTGGAGGGGATGAGGCCAAGAGGGAGGCTAATGAAGACATGGTTAAAAGTGGTGTGGGTTGATATGAAAGTAACGCATCATAACCCAAAGGATGCCCAGGGCAGTGCAGAGTGGAGGAAATGATGTCTGGGTGGCAACTGGCATACTAAGAAAATGGCTGTTAAACTAGAGGCCATGATGTTATGATGATTGAGCAGTTCATCTCTAAAAATACTGAGATGAATAGAACTCTAATGTCCTGGAGCATAAAATACAGAAATGGATTCTGTTTGAAAGGTTGTCGGAGCCTGAAGAAGCATGGAAGTTTCATCAACAGCTAAGCAAGGTAGGCTTAACTGAAACAGACAAGACTACAACTTCACAGATTATATTTTTGAATTAAAAGAATAAAACTCTGAAGTAATTGTCTTGTGGCCAATAGTTTTCTTTGCTAGTTTTCATCAATATATAGAAGAAAAATATACATTTTTTGCAAGTGATTGTGCCCAGTACTCTTTTAAAGTTGCATCTTATTAATATATTTTTGCCTTTATATGCCTTGGACCCTCAGTTTTCTTCTTTCCGTTCCTTTATTTAGGGTTAGGAGAAGGAGAGAGTAATAATAACAATTGTCATTTTGGAATTCTTAGTTTTTACCTTGCAGTTTCCCATTTTATATTCTTGGTGGAAGCTTTGGTTAATAAATAATATTAAAATGAAAATTAATGTTTGAGGTTTTTTATGTGTCACATTTCATCGAGAGAGCCATCCCCACTTTGTACTTGGGATTCAAAGTCAGAGTTCTCGGTCTACACAATGAGGTTGGAATGCAGCTGTCTAAGCCAAAAGAGAAATTTACTCAAGAAACTAATTGGTCCATTGACTATGTCTTCCTCATAGAATTTAACCTGAGTATTTCTACAGATGTACTTTATAATGGATGTGTACTTGGGACTACATATGGATTCAGCAGTGGGATTTCAACTAGTAACCTTATGGTATGTTGTTCAACAAGTGTCCTGCATAAAATATTTGTGTGATATATTGAAGCAGGTTCCAAATTGACATTGGTCTATAAGCAATGTAAGCAACAGGTGCTGAACTTAAAATACTTGTTTAATAAAAAACACTCTAAATGTTGATGGAAAATTGGTAAAATGGATTACATGTAAGCACAAAAATGAGTAATCTGACTGTGAAATCCCAAATAAATGAATACGTGAATGAATAACTCCTGCATAATCCTATTGTCATGTTAGCTGCAATGAAAATGCCTGTTATGTCCTAGTTTGCTGCTGTCTACATTTGGTTTCCAACAGTAGTCTATAATGTTCAACCTCTATAAACAATCGTAAATTTCAAGTTTAACCTGCAAACAAGTAAAATTTTGGTTGCTGTGTGTTTTTGTTCACTTAAAGTTAAAGAAGATTAAACAGGTTTGAAATGGAGCAACGTGTCTTGTGAGTGGCAAAGTGGCACAGTATTCAGTACTGCTGTCACCCACCCACCCGAATCCTGGCCCAACCACTCTCTGTCTGTTTACTCATACCAGTTTTTCTTAGGTACTCTGATTTCACCACACATTTCAAAAATATGCAAGTTTGTAAAACTGCCATCTTTAAATTATTGTCATATGAATGGCAGTGTGTGTGAATGTCCTCTATAATGGTATCCTTGATCAGGTGTGTTTTTGCCTTGCATGGCCAGTTATGTCACTGTTGCAAACTCTGTATTGGACTAAGAAAACTCAGACAAAGGAACAACATATTTGTTTGTGCTATTCTTTTTTACTTGTGCTGTTCAACATCTGTCACTTTGAGGCAGGGCGATTAGATTTGTTTGTTATTGGGTGATTTAGGTTTTGCTGTAACTGAAGTTTCAGTTTCTCCCTAAAGAATTAAAAAGATGATAATTGTTTTATAGCATCCAGCTGTGGATTGCTGAGATAACAGCTAACATGGTTTCTCACACTTGTTGACAGAACAGCTAAAAGAATTCTAATGATGCTATCTGAGAACCAAATTACAGTAAGAGTGAAGAAAACAATACTGTATATTAAATGTGTTATACATGGTGCCCAAAATTACTTAATTGCAGTTTACACATTCAATGGAATTTAGGAAAAGATAATCCCACAAGTGCTCAGACTGAAAAACACAATTTTGCCTCCCTGATTTTCCTCCTTGTTCTCCCACAATTTTGCCTCCTTGATTGTCTGACAAAAGTATACCTGTGTTTTTGAACAGCCTGGTATACTATATGTTAAAGATCCATATCAGTTCCATAAAGTGAAAATGCTCCTGCCAGAGTTAAATGAACAGACTTTAGTTTCACATACAGTCAAGTATGTTCTGTACCATTTCAGGGGTTTTACCACTTAACATCGTATTTAGTAGCATTAGGTCATAAATCCCTTTAAATGGAGTCAGTGGTGATTGAACCGACTCATGTAATTTTACTGGCATTTGATGGATTACATAAAACTAAAAGCAGACAATGCAACCCACATAAAAAAAAAGAAAAAGAAAAATCTAAACAGCCCATTTCAAATGGTGGTCAGTGTTCACATGGTCAGCATGTAAGTGAAATTATAAGACAAGCATGACAACACTACAGATGATTTTAAAGTAAACTAGCCTTATTGGTACATTGAACCTGACATTCACTTTATAGTTGAGGATCTAATCAATGACTGCATATGTTAGATAATCTATGGGTCCAATATGCCATGTCTCTGTCTTGGCTTCACTTTCTCACATTTAAAACTACTGATCCACAAGCTCATCTGGGCTAGTGTGCCCTAAGTTCATGCTTTGCATCTCATCATCAAATACTTATTCTAAGTCCTTGTTTTGTTTCAGTCTGACTTAATTTACTCTGCATTCATTAACTTTTAGCCTCTTGATTTTTGTTTTGCCTGGTTGGTCTTGAATTGGAGGGAGTGGGTATGAAGCATGGAATGTGTTTTCATTTCTTTTGTTGCTTTTTTTTACTGTGTCTTTGTCTGCTTGCTGGCTTCTGTTTTTCATTAATCAAATACTTACCCTGTTTCTATGTTTTTGTGTCTGACTCATGTGCTTGATTCCACTGTTAATAATGCCACTATTGGCTCTCATCTCAACACTCTAGAACTAGTTCACTGTACCAGCTTAATCCCTACATCCTAAAAACAGCTACATCCAAAAATATGAATATCAGTCATAGTCTGATGATGTGAGCATGCTGTGGTACGACAGAACTGAAGAGTTGGCCATCGAAAATTGGTTGTGCATTCTTGTTTATGAGATCGGTAGTATGTAGAACTGGCCAGGTCTCTCACCTCAAAATAACTGAAGACTGAATTGAATCCTTTCCCTATAACCTCCCAAAAATAGGCAGGCTAAGATAATGAGAATCCTTTATTTAGTCAAATACTGTCCTATACACTAAAGCAGTAATACAAAGATCAGATATTTTTGGTTCTAGGATGAACAAATTTCATGATACATTTGTAGTATCGAGGTTACCTCATTCTTTCTTGCTTAGCTTTTAGTCTAACCCTAAGCATTTTCATACTCTTAGATTCCCTGATATGTGCTTTCTTACACAACCCAATTGTTAAGAGCTTTCAATAATAAATGTACGTAACATATAGTGGATTGCATATTTACTATCTGTTATTGGCAGAACATGAATATTTTTAATACCAAAGACTCATAAGTAGTTGTAACACAGGTGTGCATGTTAAAGTATATGTCAAGTGGAACGAAGGCATTGTTTGTTCATGGCTTTGTCTGTGTTCAATGATGTTGTGAACATTTATATCTACTTGAGGATTATTGTGAGCACAATTAAAGCAGGAGATGATTAAAATATCAATAAGCCATAGTCTGGACACGCAAGGGTCAGAATATCATGAAAGCCAGAAACCAAAGGAACTAGAAGAAATGCAGAAAAGAGCACGTAACCAAAATAAAAACTACTACTATAGCCTACTATGAAAGTATCACAAAGAATAATAAAGGGTTTTGTATCAATGGAGAGATAAGGCAGTGTGTAACTGCTGTCATATTTATATGGTCACTTCCTGTGATGGCATCAGCATGATGAACACAGTCACGTAATCAACTAACCAGATGTCACGTAAATAAAGAAAAGCAAGACAGTAACTAAAATCATTTTTAATTTCAACACCTCTAGTTTACTTTGTGAAGCTGGAATGGAATATTTGACCAGTTCAGTCTCTGTGCAGCAAACACTGATCTTTGCTTAATAAGCGAGTCTCCTGTAAAAATACTATTTCAGTGTTTAGACCTGTTAGATGAGAGACTACTTTCTTTCTCTGTAATTCGTGATCGAGACCTTTAACATTCCAGCTCACAAAGTTAACTATTGGGTCATGGAGACATTGCTTCTGAACTTTTGTTGACATTTTGTAGTCTTAATTTAAGATACCACATTATTACATAAGATAGCTTTGACCTTAATTTCCAATTGTTATTGCCATAAAGCCTATTGTTACATCGGCTCTTACAATTATAAGGATTAAAAGGACAGATAAGAAATAGCTTGCTCTCTTTCTCTCCCCCTAATCCTTCAGCCCACCCATTTTGCCTTCCCACGTGAGTCTAGACTACACTTTACAAAGTCCCAGTCCTCTGACATACCTAGAGATCGAGCACGTCCAAAACAAAACAAGTCCCTCAGCTGCAGCGCATGAGGATTAAAATGGAGTTATCTCTTGACAGTACAGTCCAAATACTATAAACATAAAATCTAATCATAAACAGTGTTTAGAGGGTAAACCCAGGGAATGATGTTAAACAGTCCTCTATGAAAAGAAAGAAAAAAACATACATACATATATACATGAATATAATTGTAATTAAAATGTAAACAAAAAGTGGCTGAGAAGGAAATAGGATGTATAATTACGGTACCTGTATCATTACGAGTGGATCATACCGCAGGTAAGATCTTCTTTGCCATGCCAGGACCTGAATCATCTCATGATCGTATTTCAAAAAGTGTCAGGATCAGTTTTCTTAGCTCTTTTTCTGCTTCCTCTGTAAAAGTAAGAATGTAAAACTTGCCTTTAATGACGACTTTCAGTTTGGCAGGGTGCAAGAAACTGTATCTGATCTCGGCTTTCTGTAAGTGCTGTTTGATGCTATAAAATGCGGCACATTTAGCAGCTGTTGAAGTTAGAAATCAGGGAAAATACAAATGTGATTATTTTCAAATATAATCTCTTGTATCTGTCTGAGAAGTTACATTATATGTAATTTAAATTGTAATTTTTCAAAGTGCACAATGAGAGTCCTGGGTTTTGAGATATTTGATCCATGTATGCAATAAACTGTTGCTATCTTGGTGTCTGATTTGAAGTCTTCTCCAATTATATTAGAGAATAGTTCAGCTACGAATTTCACTGGGTTTGGACTTTCACAATCCTCAGGGAGACCTTCGATTCTGAAATTATTCCTTCTGTATCCATCTTTCAGTGCAGCTAGACTGTCTGCAAGCACTTTGCATTTGGAATTTACAGCCGTTGCTTTTCCGTCAGCGGTAGATGCCAGTTGTTCAGCTATTTTAATTCAAGTCTTGAACGCTTGCCTAATGTCTTCAAACTGAGCACCAAGTGCTCTAGGTTTATTCTCAAAAAAATTTAGACGCATTGTCATGTATTTTTTCCTCAATTTTGTTCTACCATACCTTTAAAGGTTGCCTCAAAGCGATTACCTAAATGTTTTTCCTGGTCTTTAATATCCTTTGTCTTGTGTATGTCTTTTATTTCTTTCTTTATATCATTTATATCCTTCTTTACATTATTCTTGAGCTCCTTTATTATCTGAAGCGGTGGCCATTGCGGTGATCATTGCCTTCAGCTTGGACAGAACTGTTTTCTCCATACTCCGCGGGTGAAGTAGCAGGCCCAGTTAAAGTTGGTGTTGCTGGGTTGCAAGAGGTAGTTAATAACACGGAAGGCAAGGCCATTTTCATTTTCAATGAACCTTCTGGAATCAGTGAGTTATCCTAGCCTGACTCACTTGCACATTCACTCCCACTTCCGCTCTCAGCTGGAGACGATGCAGCAGCGGCAAGTCCCAGCAAATCTATGCTTTTGCCTATCTGTTCCAGATCTGGCAGGCTGGACCTTGAGCTTGAACTTGATGCCTATTTAGACTTAGATGAAGCTTTAGCTGTCTTTTCCATTTCTTTCTGAGCCTTTTATCTACCACTCATGCTTATATATGCTTGTATATACTGTAATTGAACCCCCTCAGGTTGAGAAAATACAGGATACATCAGGATAATAAAAAAGAGAAAAAAAATAACACTGCTACTAATGGAGTTCCACCTCAGACAAACATCTTCAGTAACAGACAAGAACAAAAATCATGTTTTTAATTTCAAGACTAATGTGTCAAAACTCCTAAACAGACAAAATCACAATCATAAAAATAACTTCAGAAATGAATTCTTCCTGTGTTAAAAACCCAACATAGAACATATAAGAGGAAGCCTTTTGGACTTTTAAATTAAACATAACATAAACATTGTAGCTAAGTGAGTTGAATGACTTTTCTTGCTTCATTTAAATTCTTACAGGGCTTCAGGTACACACTGTAAGATCTTATTTAAAAATTAAAATACTGAAATATTTATTACATTTACACAGTATTGTGACTCCTATTATAGCAAGATGGACTTCAGATGTTCTTTCTGTTTTTCAATGAATTCCATAAGTTCTTTTCTCTTATATCCTAAAGCCATAAATGATGACTCTAAATTGAGCCCAAATGATCAAGTATCATTATTTGCTTGAGTGTGCCCTGAAATGGATTGTAGCCCTGCACATTTGTGCCCATGAATTAGGATTACGCACACTATGAAATGAAAGGATGAAGTGTCTAGGGGAATGAGAATATAATTAAGTCATAGGATTGTGTTGTAAGTGTGGCCAGTGTCATTAACTGTTGTGAATGTACCTTTTAAAGAAATGGACTCTGATTCACAGTTGTATTTTTGAAGCAAATTTGAAAATTAAAGCCAAACCAAAAGACAAAATGAAGCAGTTATGGGTGGAGAACAGGGGTGTCAACCTTGGATCCCGAAGGGCAAAATTTGCTGCATGTTTTCATTCCAGCCACTTTCTTAATTAGTCACCAAATACCATTGCTAATTAAACAGACTTCTTTCCTGTGGTTTTAATTGACTTTCATAATTCAAAATGCAACATTGTTTATTTTTGACAAAAACCAGCAACCAAACAATAAATACTTGCAAAGTAGAAGCCAAAATAAGATGAGTAAACTCAAGGGTTTCACATTGTATTTCCTAGAAGGCCACCATTTTCACTCCAAACATTTTTATTAGATGCTAATTGAAACTGATTTCATTTTAAGGCTTGTTAGTTATGCTGACTTGTAGAAAATAGTAAGAGGGATAAAAACAGGAACAAGAGCAAAGATTTGTCAACCAGGAAATCAAAAATAAAGGCATTTAGTGTAGCAAATAAAATCCATCCAACTTGGATACCCAGGAACTATTCAGCTCAACATATATATATTCATGCCTTGATGACATCACAAGTGAGTGCACGCCGGAGAGTTCTGGGTAAGATTCACATGGAAAACACTGATACAATTGTCCAAAATGGCAGTGCCTATTGAAAAACAAAATGGTGTCACGGTAAAACGTATAAAGATTCTCAAGTTTGTCAAAGCCTAAATAAACACCTCACCAATTCTCAACACCTAAATAAACTCGAGTCTCTAAACCCCAGTAAAGACATATAGATAGAAAGGTAGAAATTTGCACAAAAATGTTTAAACATACCAATCTTATTATTAGTGGTATCATTCTTGCATGCCATACATTTGCATAATTGTTGCTTTTTTCAATGCTTTGTGAACCAGAACTGATTAATGCAGTATTTCTTAGACCTTCACTTGTTCTTTTAACATGTTTAATTTGAAACAGATGTTGTATGAAAGACACATAAGTGCCCATGAGATCACATTAGGTGGTCATCTAACGTCTGCTTGGTATAAGTCCTTTAAAACAAAACAAGTCTGTTCTATTAACAACAGTAACTGGTCACTAATTATGAAAATGGCTGGAAGTAAAACATGCAGCCACTGTGGCTCCCCAGCATCTCAGTTTGACACCTTCGGTACAGAATATCATGCCATCCCAAGTATTTGCATTGAAATGCTCACTCATTAGCAATTACAACTAGATTTTTATTATAAACTTTTAAACTCTGCCAAATGCTACTCAATATTCATGTCATTCAAGGATAAGCAGATACCTGATACCTCCAAAACATTAAACACCACCCTGCATATGCCAAGTCAAAATCATTGCATAACTGGACTGCCTGCTGAACTTTCAGAATGCTTATGTGCAAATTCTTGAATAATTTAAAGAGAAAAAGGCTGACATTACCAAATAATACATTAACTCTTTGAAGTGTGAGGAGCGTTACAGAACAAGGGGAGATCCAGAAAAGCTTGAACAAAACTAGACACATAAAAGACAGCCAAATGATTAATCTTGAAATTGGTTTATTAGAAAAATATAAAACAAACAAAAGAATTAGATGACAAAAAATACAAAGACTAAACTCAAAACAAAAATTAAGCCTATGGGAAGGCAAGAACAAAAAAATAAGAACAAAATGCTTTAATTAACTTTAACAAATCTTTTAAATATTAACTAAAATCCTATGTTCTAAAGGAAAAAATATTCTAAAATACAGAGAAGTATCTGGTGATATGTTAAATTAAACTCTAAGACCTTTCATGCCACATTTCTTTTGGTTTTTCAATTGGAGCACAGGCAGGTCAGGGGACTTGCTCATGGCCACACAGTGTCAGTAGTAGGATTTGAATCCACAATCTCAGGTTTTGATGTCCAAAGCCTTAACCACTACACCACACTACCTACTCCCTTGAAACTCGTACTAGAATAAGCTGGTTCTGAAAATGAACAAATAAATAAATATTTATGTAGTCATATATAGTAAAGCAGGCTTGTTTCTGCTTAGAGAAAGACTGCAGCCTTACTACTGTATTTCAGTTCTTGATCATCCATGGTAATAAAAGTAGACTTGTCCACTTGAGGAGAAGATTCTATTTCACTTTAATCTTACTGTTTTTACTTGTAGTACAATAGTTTCAATTACAATCTGCCCCATTGGGAATATTTGGACTGATTGTTCTATTTACCTCTTTGGTTACCACTTTAATTCCATAATACTGTTTCAATGAGCACTTTAGGTACAAAAACTATTTCAGGTTGTACCAAAACTATGCCTTTAATATGATGCACCAACATTGATGGACTGAAAGCCAGAAGTCTACGTGACCATCATCATCAGGTCCTTCCATGAAAACCCTAAATACAAAGAGGACTGTTTGATTTATGTTAGGTAGATTGCCCAGAGGGGATTGGGCGGTCTTGTGGTCTGGAACCCCTACAGATTTTATTTTTTTTCTCCAGCATTTGGAGTTTTTTTTGTTTTTTCTGTCCACCCTGGCCATCGGACCTTACTTATTCTATGTTAATTAATGTTGACTTATGTTTATTTTTTTATTGTGTCTTCTATTTTTCTATTCATTTTGTAAAGCACTTTGAGCTATATTTTTTTGTATGAAAATGTGCTATATAAATAAATGTTGATTGATTGATTCATTGATTTATTTAATAGCCATAACCTTAAATGTGAAAGGCTGTCCAAAGACATGAAAGACAAAATACCTAAAGACACATGGAAAAGTGAAGCAGTGCACACTATGGCAGAAGACAGTCTGCGGCTACCAGGGGCCTAGGTTTAATACCATACCTGCTCATTCACTTCCTGTGTGGAGCATTCCCATTACCTCCACTCTGCCACCATCAATTTAAATTTTCTCCAGAGACTTTGGCATTCTCTAAAAGCCTAAAGATGTGATTGTTGATTTACCTCCTGACACTAAAGGTTGCTGGATATCATGGCTGGCCTGTACACTGGTACTATGAGTGCTGTGCTGAGTGGAGACATAACCTCTGTGTTTTTCCTCGTTGATTCTGGGGTTCATCAGGGGTATGTTCTTGCACCAATTCTGTTCAACGCTTGCACGCTCCTGTGGCTGTGAGGCATCTGTTGATGAAGAAAGATTCGCTGATCTTGACTTTGCTGACGATGCTGTGATCTTCGCAGAGTCCTGGATGAAAACCAAGATCTAGGCCTTTAATTACCTCTTGGGAACAGCCATCAGCAGTGTGTCTGTCTGCTGAGAGAGTGTCAACATTGTTGAGAGGTTTACTTACCTCGGCAGTGACATTCATGTCTCTGGTGACTCTTCCTATGAAGTCAATAGACAGATTGGCAGAGCATGGGGGGTCATGAGATTGCTGGAAAGGGAGGTATCACAGTCCCGATATCTATGCAAAAGGATGAAGGTCCAAGTCTTTAGAGTCCTGGTGCTTCCAGTCTTGCTATATGGTTGTGAGACATGGACGCTATCCAGTGACCTGAGACAAAGACTGGACTCCTTCGATACTGTGTCTCTTCAGAGAATCCTTGGGTACTGCTGGTTTGACTTTGTGTTGAATGAGTGGTTGCTCATGGAGTCCTGAATGAGGCACATTACCTGCGTTGTGAGGGAGCATCAGTTACGGCACTACGGCCATGAGGCACGATTCCCAGAGGGTGATCCTGCTCACAGTATCTTCATTGTTGAGGAACAGAGTGGCTGGACCAGACAATGAGAACACTCACTTAACACATGGCTGCGGCAGATAGAGGGTCATTTCCAGAGGGTGGGACTGGACTGCGTATCTGCCAAGGCGATTGCCAACCAGAATCCTGAGCTGTTTCATCATGTGGTGGGTGCAACAACGCACTGTACCAGTGTCTTCACCCCAATCTTACCTGACCTGACTTAATTGCCGAAATGGAAATGTGTACATGAGTATGTCCTATGGTGGACTGGAATCTGGAATTCTTCACCCAGTTCTGAACAGACGGACTATAGCTACAAGAAACCCATAATGGAAAGGGTAGGTTCAGATAAATGGATAGAAAGATGGATGATCATCAATGAGAACACAATGCAGAGTTTCAGCATAAAGTCCAAGAGAAAAGCTTAATCCACAACATTGAATCACCATGTGGGATGCCAGCCCTCTGAACAAGTCACTTTTGCTATACCTGTTAAGTGCCAGGAGATGTTATTATATAAAATCTGTCCATTACTTTATTTGGAAACCTTCTTACTCCAGTTTAAGGTCATGGGTGTTACAGCCCACCACAGGAGTTTGAGTACAAAGCTGGTTCCAAAAAACACACATGCACACACTTACATTCATTCAATTTGGAGGTATTTAAAAATTATAGAATGTGTAATTGTCATAACTGTGCTTGTCTGTTATGCATTAATGATTTGGAGACATTTTCAGTGAGTCATTACACAACTACAGCATTTACAACTACATTTATTATATAGAAAACTTTCATAAAATTGTAGCTCAACAGTGCTTCACAAGTAAATAAAAGAGTGCAATTACAAAAAAAAATGTATAAGTAAATAAAACAGAAAATACAAAAAAAATAAACAATCTCCACTGTGATTAACTTAAATTACTATAAACTCTTTTTAATTTTTAACTCTTTAACAGGCATAATGATAAAAGTCTGATGTTATGATCAGATGTCCAAGACGAAAAGGAAAACAAAACTCCAGATAGACAGATAGATACCTTAGATAGTATTTTATTTGTCCCAAGGGGAAGCTTAGATTTTACAAACTAAGCTGATTAAGCTCTAGACACTCTAAAGCCAAAACACCGTATAGCCACTATAACCCCAGGTCATTCTACCAAAATATGATAAGGTTATTTGCTGTTGTTATGATTTGATGCCCAGGTCTCATAAACGGTTGATTCTTTCAAAATCTAGCTGAACTTAAAGGTGGCTGAAGAGTTCTTTGATCAGCTGGCACTGGCACAGGAAGCCACCTCAGAAAACTGAGAAAAGTAGTTATTAGTGACTAGTGAAAATCTTATGAGTATATGATATTTCACTACCTATTACAACTGAAACAAAAAAAGAATTATGAAAAAGCCAAATTAAAGAAGTGGGTTTATAGAACTTTTCAAAAGTACAGGCCAACATATCTCTATCAGTAAAACATTCCAGATTTTTGGTATAAAAGAAGAAAAGTCTGCCTCAGAATACTAAGCAAAACACTGTTAGAGGATATAGGATTACAATTAGGAATTTAGGGGGTGCAGATACAGAAAGATGGTGTAATAACACAAAGGCCAATGAAATGTGCTCACATTTTTGTTTTGGTTAATGTTCTTGCTGTTTGGGTTAATATTCTTGCTATTGCATTCTGATCTAGCTGCAGCTGATTTGTCTTTCCTAGGTTGTCCTGTTAGAAGTGCATTATAGCATACTAATAATAGCCATGTATTAATTTTTCAGCATCTTGAGATGCTTTAAGAGACCAAACTCTTGCAATATTTCTTAAATGTAAAACACAGTCTTAGTAATATGGTTAATGATGGATTTAAAGTTGAGGTCTGTCTCAATAAAAACAGATTCTTTACTTCTGGCTTGATTTGTAAAATCACATGATCATGTTTACTTCTCTTAACATACTAATTTATTGCTGCAAATGGCTAAAATATCAGTTTTTAAGGAAATGAATAGTAAGACATTCTGTCTTGGACATTGGATTAGAGGCCTGGCCTTAGAGCTTCTGGGTCATCAGGTGCTATAGATAAGTAAAGCTGCACATCATCTGCATAACTATGGTAATTCACTTGGTGCTTTGAAATAATGTGGCCTAACAGGAGCATGTCGATAGAGAATAACAGCAGGTGCAATCCTGATCTCTGTTACACACTGTACAACATCCTGTATCTGTGACACCCAAACTCCACAATTTACAAATAATTATCTTTCTCTTATATATATATATAAGGATGAAACAGGTAGAGCAGAACAACAGAAGTTTTTGGGCGTAATCAATAACTAGTTTTTATCAAGGTTTGTTAAAGCACCAATGTGGGAGAAATCCTGTTTAGATGTAGCATTGTGTAATAATCGAGAAAGGGTGCAGGAAATGGATAGATTGAACCATTAGGATTCAGTGACCATACTGTATATAATTTATAGTAATTTGCCATAGCACATATTCAAAAACTAAAATAATAAAAATAGTTAAGTTTTTAGTATTTATATGGAGCAAATAAGAAGCTTTAAAGATACATTGCAAAGGAAAACACAACCGCATAAACTGAAGGATAACCCAAGGAGATTCATCCAATATTTTAGTAGTAAAAGAAGAGTTTTGCAGGAGTATTTGGAATGGTAGGGGTGAGTTAGAATATATAGACAATGAAATAGCAAATAAAGTAAACTTACATTTTTCTGAAGTTTATACATGTGAAGCTGATGACCATAAAAAAGTAACAGAAAGTAAGTAGTCAGTGTCTATTAAAATGTAGAGCGGGAAGTACTGCTTAGATGAAATATCCTGAAATCTAACAAATCACAAGGACCAGATAACTCCTCCTTGAGTGCTTAAGGATCTTAGTAAATATGATGAACATATAAACCCTTGATGCAAATTTTTGAAAATCTTTGTGCACTGGAGTAATTCCTAAAGACTGTAAGCTACAAAAATGATCCCATTGTATAAAAAGGTTGATTCAAGTAACTATGGGTCATTAATCTTGATGTGTATCACACATAAATTAATGGAAGCAATTATTAAAAAAAATGACTGAGCAGCACATGCCAAAAACAAGTGTATTAGCAAATAGTCAGCATGGCTTCAGGCAGGGAATGTTGTGTTTCAGTTGTGTACTGAAATTCTATAAGGAAGCAACAGAAGCACCTGATAAGAGAGATGCATATAATATTATTTAACTTGAGGGATTTTGATAAGGTAACACATGAAAGGTTAGTGGTCAAACTAAAAAAATGGAAATTTAGGGTACAATGTGAATGTTTGTACCAAATTTACTGAAACACAGGAAGCAAAGGGTTATGATAAGAGAAAGTTTTTCAGAATTAGCTGATGCTGAAAGTGGTGTCTCTCAGGGATCAGTGTTGGAGCCACTGCTTTACAAGAGAATAAACTACAAGCGGGTTAAGTTTGCAAATGATGTCAAAATAGATGAAATGGTAGATCATGTACCCTTAGCAAAAATGTTGCAGATAAAATTTAATGTAAGTAAATGCAAGATATTACAAGTCGGTGGGAAAATTCTAGTTTTGAATACACAATGGGAGTTTTGAAATTTGAAAACTAACCCTTATGAGACGTGTTTGGAAGTCACAGCAGACTCATCACTATCTATAGCAAAAAAAGTGTACAGAAGCAGGAAGAATTATAAAATGTTAAGTTATATATGATGATGTGCGCAGAACAAGTCAAGGGAGGTTTGGCTTTAGTTGAATAACATACCAGTGAGTATTCACCTCAAGTACAGTGTACAGTTTTGGTCTCCATATTACACAAAAGACATGGCAGCACTAGAAAATGTGCAGTGGATAGGCTGATTTTGGGACTGACAGGTATGAACTATGAAGAGAAATTAAAAGAATTGAACCATTTCAGTTTAAGCAAATGAAGATTAAAAGGTGGCATGATTGAAGTGTTTAAAGTTATGAAGGGAATCAGTACAGTGGACTCCAGCTCTTACTTCTTCAAATTCTTGACCAATAATACAGGGACAGGGGTGGAAATTTGTGATATGCAAATTTTGCATTATTGGAAAAAAGATATTCTTCACACAAAGAACCATAGACACATGAGATACAATGTTATGTGTAGAGAGTATGTCTTTAGGAACCTTCAAATCATGATTTTATATTATTTTTTTTTACAGTGTAGGTGGACATGATTGACAAACTTATTGTGTAGAATGGTTTGTTGCAGTCACAATTTGCTTTAATGTTCTTATGACACCAACTTAAAGCACTACCAAAAAAGGAGAATCCTTCATAAATATTCCTTTGTACCATTTTCTTTTTAACTTGCTATCAAATGATAAAATTCAAATATGCATGTAGAGGAGCAAAGTAAAGTGAGGTTATGAGAAGGGATGATGGATTCAACCACACAGTGCTCTGAATGTGTCTGACTGAAATTTTGTTTGACTACCTGCACACCATACTAGTAACTGCTTTGGCTGAATTTTTAGTTCTGATTAATGAAATCATACTTTTATAAAACACAATAAAAGGCATGCTTTATTTAGGACAACTTGTTTGTCATTACAATCCATCTTAAAAACTGGCTGACCTTTAAGGATTGCACAAAAATGACTTTAATTTCTTACTCAGCTCATATTAAATTATCTCATGCCTTCTTATAGAGAACTTTCTGCTGTGCAAGTGGGCGATTTACAGGAATTTAGTTTGGAAAGATTAGAAGATAATTATGATGTTTCTTTTATTTCTGACAGATTTTAGTCAGTTAACGCCCTCTAATCATTCCATGCCTCACCTTCAATCTTCTCTTGGCTAAACATCCTACATGAAGATGTTGAACTGTTGAATGCCTGAATGAGGCACTATTGGACTGGTTTATTGATGTGTGTAGCGTGATGTGTTGTGGGGAAGATCTCACACAGAACTTATTCTTTTGGAGAGTTAATATTGCTTTGTTTTATAATATCCCAATATGAGAATATACAAGTTCAGAAACTGCATGAATGAAAAATATTAATACAGAGCAAGAAATATACTGCATCCACCCTACTTTTAAACCCTTCCTATTCAATTCAGTACAGGCACTGAAAACAAAAAAATATATGAAACGTACATATAGTGAACTGCAAACCATGAAGAGTTTATAAGTACTGTATATAGTGCACATTGTTTTTATGAATAAAAACTTTTAAGATGTGAAGCTTTATCAGTAACAGTTTAGAATTGAGATTACCTGCATGCATCTGTTAGCAAGCTACTATGTAAAAAGACTTTAACACTTTGTTAAGTTTGAAAGACTTCCAAATAACCAATGACAACACTAGAATGGGGTTATCAATAGTGCATCTATAAGTCACTTACTGATATGTAACATGACATTAATGGGCATAGTTAGTGTGATATAGCAATAAGTGAGTAATAGACACACAATAGCAAGCCCTTAAAGCTCCTGATTTTAAGATTATTCCTTTGTCTTTTTGATAAAAATCAGGTCCTTTCCTCTCTTGATTGGTGTTGCTTCTGTTGGCCGCATTCCTATAAAACCTGCCTCTCAGACTTTGTCATTTTGAGGTGCCATGTCTGCTTTTATAACTCCTGTCTTTGAAGGCAACTCTCACTATGGCTCCTACATCTTTACTTCTCCTTGTGTATCTCACCATTATGCTTCCTCTTTCCATCACGTTACAAAAGTAAAACTGACCAATCACAAAAAAAGGATTACTCATAGGGATCGGACACACAGACCGTAGCACTGCTACATTATTTCTTCTGAGAATTAGACATATATAAATAAATAACCTGTGTGTGTGTGGAGCAGCATGCTTTGCACACACTCAACCACAGTCACTTTTAAATTTTTTCAGCGCTTGCATGCATGCACTTTTCTTCTCACTATGAAAGACCTCTGTGCAGCAAACGGCGCCACACAACAACAACGGAGTGTTAATTACACAAATTAAGAGACAAAACGTTGAAATGAAGTAAACGCTGCAGCTCAACAATGAGCAAGTGAAACACCGCAACAAATAAGGGCAAGGCTTGACGTTTTCACTAAAAACATTGTCTATCTGGAAATATTTACTTGATACAGCATGACTCATATGCTAGCGATACGGCTAAGATATGGTATCGCCAGTGTCTTCCTTATGAAAGCCAGTAGGGCATCAAGCACAGGTGGGTCCATGTCCTTTGCCCTGGGAAATTCTTATGAGTTAGCAGACGCCTCTCTAAGTTCAGAAATCTATACTAATAAAAGGCAAAGCCCTCACTCACTCACTCACTCACTCACTCACTCACTCACTCACTCACTCACTGACTCATCACTAATTCTCCAACTTCCCGTGTGGGTGGAAGGCTGAAATTTGGCAGGTTCATTCCTTACAGCTTCCTTACAAAAGTTGGGCAGGTTTTATATCGAAATTCTACGCGTAATGGTCATAACTGGAAGCAGTTTTTCTCCATTTACTGTAATGGAGATGAGCTTGAACGCCGTGGGGGCGGAGTTTCGTGTGACATCATCACGCCTCCCACGTAATCACGCAGTACATAGAAAACCAGGAAGACCTCGAAAAAGCACTGAAGAAAACATGCATTATATAATTGAGAAGGCAGCGAAACAATAAGAAGCGAGCGAGTGACATATACAACCATATTCATGACTTCTGCTACTTCGGAAACAAAGCACGATGTAAACCTACACTTTAAATTAAGTTCATAGACAGGCTGCGCTGGCGTTTGTAATTTAGTGCCTGCCCATATAAGGCCGTCCGTCAGCGGAAATCCAATAGCAAACTCCCACTAAATATTCACGGGTGAAGAACTGTGCTTATGCAGAGGAAGATGAGATGGTCAGGGTGGTGTTTGACACAAACTCAGCGAAACTGCGAGAGAAAGTTTTAAGTGCCAGGACTAAGGTAACATTAAATACAGCCATGGACATAGCACGAGATGGCACCAGCACAGCTGGGAACCTTCATGCATGTACACGAGTGGCTCACGTGAACTGGCGCAGTGCACAGATAAAGGCAACAGTTCCAAAGAGCTGAACAAAACGAATTACACAATTGAAAAGGCAGCAAAAATATGAAGCGTCTGATAAGCATATTCATAAATCCAGCTACTGCGGAAACAAAGCACACGGTGGAAAAAGTCAATGTCCGCTAAAGGAAGACAGTGTAAAAAACCCGTGCATGCAGTGTGTCAGGTCTCAGATAAAGAAGAAGGCGAGCTGTTTATTGATGCAGTAAGAAGCGAATCGATGAATGAAACCTGTCATCTTTACAGCGATTGACAAACACGGAATGTAACTTGAACACAACACATCCTACAAATACGAACCTGATTGAAAGAAATAATGATAATCAAATCCTTGATGACAGCAACACTCAGTAACACTCACAAAACAAATACTGTATATTGACAGTCATGTTACGTTATTTTTAAAATGTTCCCTTTTCTTTTCTAGCTTTTTAACACACTACTTCTCGCTGCGATACGCGGGTATATATATATATGTATATATATATATATATATGCAGATCTACATACTCGAATAATGGATACTTTATTCACCATCAATGATTGTTTTGGTAAAGCCATACTCAGTGTATTCATTAGATGAGCGGTAAAAAGTAACAGCGAGGGAGGATGCAGGCTGTAGTGGCGTCAACTCTATTTGAATTGCGATCACATTTGAAAAATATATCTTTTCAAGTTCTATTTAGTCCATATGTGTCAAACTCAAGGGCGGGCCACATCCGCCGGCGTGTAATTATATCCGCCCGAGATCATTTTATATACTGTATTATTGTTATTAAAGCCGGGTATATGAAGCGCTGGTAACACAATAAACTACAGATCCCATAATGCAGCGCTTCAGCCGCCTTGCCGAACAAGTTATTGCGAGGCTAGCTCACACGATGCTGAAGAGAAAAGTTGATTCTGAAAATAGAGCCTTTAAAAACCGATGGGAGGCTGAGTATATGTTTACTGAACCCGTGTGTCTCATTTGTGGAGCTAATGTGGCTGTAATTACAGAATTTAATCTAAGGCGGCACTATGAAATAAAACATCAGGGTAACCTGAATGCAATGCAGAAGATACAGAAAGCAGCATAATTAAATAAGAATCTGACACTTCAGCGGACGTTTTAACCGTGCACAATCACAAAGTGATTTCAAGTGAAGCTGCTTTTATGGGAGACACAAATGCACCAGTGCACCTTGCCCCACTTTCCCTGTTGCCAAGTAATGTTAAACCAAGTCGTCACTATGGTGTTCCCAAATCGCACTTTGCTGATAAACTGGCGCACTGAGTTTGCACGGCGCTTTGGTGACTTTGAAGAACAAAAAGTCCGTCTACATGCGGCTCGAACCTTGTGCATGTTTGGTAGCACATATCTGTGTGAGAAGCTCTTCTCAGTGATAAAGACTAACAAAACAGCACACAGGAGTCGCCTCACTGATGAGCACCTGCAATCCATCCTGAGAATCTCCACAACACAGAACCTCACACCAAACATAAACGAACCTGTGGCCAAAAAAGATGCCAGGCGTCCAGCTCTAAAATGACATATGAGCAAAGACAACTGAATGATTTGATTTGTTATTGCTAAAAGGAACACATTTTATTTATATTTCTAGGTTTTGTTATGCAGCATGTTCATATTTGAATTTGTATAATTTTGACAGGATATATTTTTATGGAGAGCAAAATCTTTTGGGATATTTAAAATCTAAGTTTATTTTTATATAAAATTACATAAGAGTAAAGAAATTTGAATGTTTGTTCTTTTAACGTTTACTGTATTTCTAACTTGTATAATTTAGACAGGATATATTTTTATGGAGAGCAAAATATTATAAGTTGTTTAAGGTTTGAGTTGATTTATTCACGAATAATATTCCTGTCTGTTTTTACCATTCCTACCAAAGATATTTCTGTCGACTAAATAAAAATTCCTTCTATTTAAAATTTAAATAGAACTTGAACAAATATGATAGTTCATAATATCCACGCAGACTTGCACGTAAGAGCGGGAGTTATCCGTTTTAACAAGCAGCGTATTGCACTGATACTGAAATAGCTGTGTGTGTATATATGTGTGTGTATGTGTGTATGTATATGTATATATGTAGATATATATGTATGTATATATGTGTGTGTATATATATGTGTATATGTATAGATATGTATATATATATGTTTGTGTGTGTGTGGAAATATATATGACAACAATACTCATCACTCACAACAGTGACAAAACAATTACATTGACAATCAGGTTACGTTATTTTCAAAATGTTTCCTTTTCTTTTTCATTGCTTCTTTAACACACTACTTCTCCGCTGCGAAGCGCGGGTATTTTGCTAGTATAGTATAACTGCTGGGTAGTCTTTTTGTCCCAAAAACCACATGCAGCTAGTTTTAGTTTGTTTAGCATTTCCAAGGTGAATGCTGGATGGAGTTCCATATGGCAGAAGTTCTTTCCCCAACTTTGTTACAAAATAGTTAAAAGACAAGGTGTACTGACTGTACAGAGAGCAGCAATCATTTTGAAATCAGATGGAATCAGAAGATGGACTGTACAAAAAATAACTAGCCAAGGTCAAAACCGATAAGTGTTATGCTGAGTAGTAAGTATTTTCATATGTTTTAAGGCTGATAGAAAGTTCCTAAGTCAGCTTGAACTTATTAGTTGCACCTTGTCATGCTTCCTTTGCCATTGTCTTGTCTCATTTTCTTTCTCACCATCTTATTTTAATGATGCACTGCTGATTTTCCCCACTCATTCTCACTTCTGATTCGTGTATACATCTTTTCCTTCCTGCTTTAGTTTTCCAAGTCAGTTACTGAAAAAACTACAATTTGATAGACAGTATTATCGCTAACCATGTCTATCAGTTTTGACAGCCATCAGGCAGATGACAGTTTAAGGAATCAAATCAAATAAAATACATATTATTCTTTATTGATATATTTACTTTGCATTTCAATTTTTTGTCTGTTCTCATTTCTGGATACACTTTTCTTTATGTTATTTTATTTTTATTATTCATTTTGCTTGCATTGTGCTCACTGGGGCCTCCTTATGTAAAAACAATTACATGCAACCTTTTTTTGTAGTTTAAACAATAAATATCTATCTATCTATCTAAATAACTCAATCACCTAATGTAATTTTTATCTGTAGGTCTGGAAACCTTGAATATTGCTTTTACAGTAATTTAAAAGAAAGGTAATGGAAATCCACTAACTTCTTAATTAGTGTTTTAGTTTTGAATCAGAGAGGCTTGGTCATGTCACATCAGTAAAAAGAGGTAATGAAAGTCCTATCAACATAGAGAGCTTGTAAGGAAATGGAAACTAGTAGACAGAACTATACAGAAAACTTGAGGATGATCAAATATGACAAAACAAGTCCCTATTCGAAAAACGAAATAATTAGCAAACTAAGGTCCAATCTCACTAGTACCAAGGGTAATTCATTTTAAACAGATAAAATGTACTTGTTCTTGTATTGGTCATATATAATCTTTGTTTGAACATTAATTAAAAAATTGATGACTACTCTAATCGGATCTGTTTAAAATGTTTAATAATATGAATATATTTCTGAACCTTTCCTGGTGGTTAATGGGATTACATATTTAATATGAAGTCACAAGTGGCACACCCTTACCCTTCTACATCCTTCACCCAATGCTTTCACAATTGTTACACATGCGCATCAGAGTGCCTCCCTCCAGGCTTCTCCAAGATATGTAGTTCCACCCCAGACAGAGAGAGGGTGCTGCCACTAACTGTTTACTTTCTTTTCCTCCACAGTACTAAGACATGAGGGCAACTGTCTCCTCCCCTTCCGTTCCCTGAGTCATAAAAGCAAAACCTCCAGGAAGGAGGCAGCACTTCATGACCAAGCAACTTGAGAGACAGAGCTCCTTTATGACTTGAAGCTACTTCAAGAATTAGTCTTCCCTATGTTAAAAGGACGCTGTTATTCTGTTCTATTTTTGATGCCACTGAAAATTTGTCTTTGTTTGAAGTAAATGGGGATGGCCAGGTTAGCATCTCAACATTTATATTGTGGAGACTGTCATTCCCTCGAACGACCATACGATACATATACAAAAGACCCTTCAGGCTGCCGTTTCCCTTCCTGCCCTTGTCTATTTGGAGGGACATCTGTGTTCTACTTATCTATTACCTAGCTCGGTATTGATGTAATACAGAACATCATGTTTCCAATGTGCTATAGTAGGTGGATTTTGATTCTTCCAGTTCAACAAAATAATATGCCACCCAAGTTGTGTAGTGTACATCACTGTTGTTCCTTTTTGTGTTAAATAAGTCTGCTGTTATAAACCAGGGTTTAGCAGGAGCACATGTTGGTGGTTTGGAAAATATATTGGGAGATAAATAATATATGCAAGGAGTGATACCTATGATGTTGTTGGGGATAGGTGAGAGTTCTAGATAGTTTAAAGAAAATCAAAAAAATCTGAATTAGTATAATCCTCCCTACTTGAGGGTGTACATAAGGAATGTAATGATTTACTTTATGAAGAAGTACATAATAAGAATAATGATATCAAATATTTGAAATATTAAAATGTGTGGTTTGATTTAAATGTTTAAAAGTCTAAATCTCTCTATTATAATAAAAAAATCCTAGAACAAGACGTGATTTTCTCCAAGTGACACTTTCACGTCCAACGAGACAAGACTTTGTGCCAAGAGATTTAACCACACCCAGGGCCAGAAATAAAAGACAAAGAGTAGATGACATAGTAGAACATCATTAAGAATTCAAAAACATTGGTGTGATACACATGCAGAACAGGTTAGAGATAATGAAAGTACTAAAATTCAAAAGTCTGAAAAAAATAATGGTAAAGATCGCATTAGCACAAACAAACGGAAATTATTACTTGAAATAACAGAACAGCAAAAAGAGAATGAGTATATTGTTCGGATTTAAACTTTAAGTCGGAGACTTGTAGGTCGTCTAATTCGTGTTTCCATCAAGGAAAAGTAGTGTTTCTTCCTAATGAAGAGTCTTATCCACAAGAATTAAAAGATTTGTTGTTTATTTCCTATAGTATCACTGTTTAAGAGGGGGTTTCGGAGGAGCGACTGCATCTACTTGGGGTGCATTCAGCCCCCCTCTTCACAATGCGAGAGGCAGAGACGTGAAGTGGCTGGCGCCTAGCGCAGGCTGGGAGGTAGGGAGGGGGTTTTTTGTCAAGAGAAGCAAGCAGGGGGTGAAGCCCCCTAGTATTCCCAATTGTAATAGAAATTTGTAGTCTGTCACCCTCTAATGAATGGTTCACTGAGGGCTAGATCCATAGTAAAGGACCAAAAATTTCATCTTAATTGCGATTGCTGGCCTTGAAATAGTCAAATATGATACCCTACATGCTTATGTTGGAAATTTCATTTTTAACCTTCTGGGAGTGTCTCTTAGTGCCCCCAGTATAGAATCAAAAATATTATATTTGTGATCAGCAACACCTGGAAATAACATAAAATGACATTCCAAATGCCTATTTTACCAATCCCCATTTTTCAAAGTTTTCTGAGTGACCCCTCGTATCCCATTAGAAGGTAAACCCCTAGGGTTAGTTGATGTGGCATGCACAACTTCAAATTATTCTGAACATTTTAGCTGAAGTCAGTTATTGGTGTACTCTTTATCATAAAGGTGTAATTTCCTGCACAAAATATGAACAAACCATGGCCTAAAATGGCCTAAAAATGTGGATAGTCTATTGTTGAAGGCCATAAATTAAGATAAACTCCAAAGAAGCTTGAGATTCTGCATAAAAGATATCAGGAGGAGTTGAATTGTATATCATATGTGGGTGTTTTCTTGTACCGATGAATCAAGGGGAGTCAGAAACAAAAAAAAAAAGGTGATTCATGAGTGAATATTGTGAACACAATAAGCAAGATTTCACAGCCCAAATATGCAAAACTAAAATCTTTATCAAAAACACAAACAAAAGTCTTATCACTCTCTTGGTTTACCTTCACTAAGTGCTCTAAGCAAAACTCTCATTTATTTATTTACTAGCAAAATACCCGCGCTTCGCAGCGGAGAAGTAGTGTGTTAAAGAAGCAATGAAAAGAAAAGGAAACATTTTGAAAATAACGTAACATGATTGTCAATGTTATTGTTTTGTCACTGTTGTGAGTGATGAGTGTTGTTGTCATATATATATATATATATATATATATATATATAAATATAAATATAAATATATATATATATATATATATTTACACACACAAACAAACATATATATATACATATCTATACATATACACATACATATACATACACACATACATACATACACACACATATATACACACAAATACATATATATATACATACACACACACATATATAAACATATATATACATATACATACATATCTACATATATACACACACAGCTATTTCGTATCAGTGCAATACGCTGCTTGTTAAAACGGATGACACCGCTCTTACGTGCAAGTCTGCGTGGATATTATGAACTATCGTATTTGTTCAAGTTCTATTTAAATTTTAAATAGAAGGAATTTTTATTTAGTCGACAGAAATATCTTTGGTAGGAATGGTAAAACAGACAGGAATATTATTCCTGAATAAATCAACTCAAACCTTAAACAACTTATAATATTTTGCTCTCCATAAAAATATATCCTGTCTAAATTATACAAGTTAGAAATAAAGTAAACGTTAAAAGAACAAACATTCAAATTTCTTTACTCTTATGTAATTTTATATTTTATAAAAAATAAACTTAGATTTTAAATATCCCAAAAGATTTTGCTCTCCATAAAATATATCCTGTCAAAATTATACAAATTCAAATATGAACATGCTGCATAACAAAACCTAGAAATATAAATAAAATGTGTTCCTTTCAGCAATAACAAATCAAATCATTCAGTTGTCTTTGCTCATATGTCATTTTAGAGCTGGGCGCCTGGCATCTTTTTGGCAACAGGTTCGTTTCTGTTTGGTGTGAGGTTCTGTGTTGTGGAGATTCTCAGGATGGATTGCAGGTGCTCATCAGTGAGGCGACTCCTGTGTGCTGTTTTGTTAGTCTTTATCACTGAGAAGAGCTTCTCACACAGATATGTGCTACCAAACATGCACAAGGTTCGAGCCGCATGTAGGCGGACATTTTTTGTTCTTCAAAGTCACCAAAGCGCCGTGCAAACTCAGTGCGCTCAGTTTATCAGCAAAGTGCGTATTTGGGAACACCGTAGTGACGACTTGGTTTAACATTACTTGGTAATAGGGAAAGTGGGGCAAGTTGGTTGTGTCTCCCATAAAAGCAGCTCAATTGAAATCACTTTGTGATTGTGCGGGTAAAGCGTCCGCTGAAGTGTCAGATTCTTATTTAATTCTTCTGCTTTCTGTATCTTCTGCATTGCATTCAGGTCTTTCAGGTTACCCTGATGTTTTGTTTTATAGTGCCGTCTTAGATTAAATTCTGTAATTACAGCCACATTAGCTCCACAAATGAGACACACGGGTTCAGTAAACATATACTCAGCCTCCCATCGGTTTTTAAAGGCTCTATTTTCAGAATCAACTTTTCTCTTCAGCATCGTGTGAGCTAATAACTTGCAGCATCTTAAGGTAGACTTGATTAACGCGATAAGTGTTCGGCAAGGCAGCTGAAGCGCTGCATTATGGGATCTGTAGTTTATTGTGTTACCAGCGCTTCATATACCGGGCTTTAATAACAATAATACAGTATATAAAATGATCTCGCGGGCGGATATAATTACGCCGGGCGGATGTGGCCCTTGCCCTTGAGTTTGACACATATGGACTAAATAGAACTTGAAAAGATATATTTTTCAAATGTGATCGCGCAATTCAGATAGAGTTGGCGCACTACAGCCTGCATGCCTCAATAAGTCATCCTCCCTCGCTCTTACTTTTTACCGTTCATCTAATGAATACACTGAGTATGGCTTTACCAAAACAATCATTGATGGCGAATAAAGTATCCATTATTGAGTATGTAGATCGGGTTATATATATATACATATATATATACCAGCGTATCATGAGAAGTAGTGTGTTAAAAAGCTAGAAAAGAAAAGGGAACATTTTAAAAATAGCGTAACATGACTGTCAATATACAGTATTTGTTTTGTGAGTGTTACTGAGTGTTGCTGTCATCAAGGATTTGATTATCATTATTTCTTTCAATCAGGTTCGTATTTGTAGGATGTGTTGTGTTCAAGTTACATTCCGTGTTTGTCAATCGTTGTAAAGATGACAGGTTTCATTCATCGATTCGTTTCTTACTGCATCAATAAACAGCTCGTCTTCTTCTTTATCTGAGACCTGACACACTGCATGCACGGGTTTTTACACTGTCTTCCTTTAGCGGGACATTGACTTTTTCCAACGTGTGCTTTGTTTCGCAGTAGTTGGATTTATGAATATGCTTGTATGTATGAGGCGCTTCATATTTTTGCTGCCTTTTCAATTGTGTAATTGGTTTTGTTCAGCTCTTTGGAACTGTTGCTTTTATCTGTGCACTCGTCAGTTCCGTGAGCCGCTCGGTGTACATGCATCGAAGGTTCCCAGCTGTGCTGGTGCCATCTCGTGCTATGTCCATGGCTGTATTTAATGTTACCTTAGTCCTGGCACTTAAAACTTTCTCTCGCAGTTTCGCTGAGTTTGTGTCAAACACCACCCTGACCATCTCATCTTCCTCTCCATAAGCACAGTCCTTCACCCGTGAATATTTACCCGTGGCAGTTTGCTATTGGATTGCGCTGACGGACGGCCTTATATGGGCAGGCACTAAATTACAAACGCCAGCGGCAGCCTGTCTATGAACTTAATTTAAAGTGTAGGTTTACATCGTGCTTTGTTTCCGAAGTAGCAGAACTCATGAATATGGTTGTATATATCACTTTCGCTTCTTATTGTTTCGCTGCCTTCTCAATTATATAATGCATGTTTTCTTCAGCGCTTTTTGAGGTCTTCCTGGTTTTCTATGTACTGCGTGATTACGTGGGAGGCGTGATGATGTCACACGAAACTCCGCCCCCACGGCGTTGAAGCTCATCTCCATTACAGTAAATGGAGAAAAACTGCTTCCAGTTATGACCATTACGCGTAGAATTTCGATATAAAACCTGCCCAACTTTTGTAAGGAAGCTGTAAGGAATGAACCTGCCAAATTTCAGCCTTCCACCCACACGGGAAGTTGGAGAATTAGTGATGAGTCAGTGAGTGAGTGAGTGAGTGAGTGAGGGCTTTGCCTTTTATTAGTATAGATTTATTTATAAATGGGTCACCGAGCCTGTAACTGACAGCAGTAGTTGTCTTATTCAAGCCTGATGTTTCTTATTTCTGTCTGGAAGTTGTTGTTTGTTTGTTGTAATATTTACAGTATTTATTTACAACATTTTTTTTCTTGGGCTTCTGTAAAATAAGCATTTCACTACACATTGTACTGTATATATAATTTGTATGTAACAAATAAAATTTTGATTTAAGTTGAAAACAAAGAGACTGCATCTGTCATAATGCATTGTTTAATTGTTTAAACATCAAGATACAACAAAAGTCACAGTTACTTAGAAATATCATAGCTGCACCTATGAAATCAAAGTTTCAATAAGATCACTCTACAAATACTCATTTCATAAACTGAAAAGAACATTACAGTGTTCTCTTTAGTATGTGATTCAAAAACTTATCATCTTTGAAGAAACAGGTTTGCTCTGGTTTTTAGAATTTTGTACACATTCAAAGGTGTATTTTATGGGATTTTGGAATGTATTTGTTAATTTTTCAAATTTACCTCTTAGGCACATGTTTTTGCTTTCATTTGAAATTTTTTTGAATTCTGAACAAGTCTTTAACTATTAAAGTAATGCTTTTTTGCTTTTGTGGGCCAGAGGTGGATTTTTTTTAAAGCTATTTCCCCAATATTGGGGCTGTATAGGTTGTAAGTCTACTTGTTGAATTAGGGGCTAGGCTAGCTTGGAATGGGGAGGCCTACACTTTTGTTTCAGACGTTTAGGGCATACGGGTGTGGCATTCATTTCTGGTGCCATTTTAGTGCCTTTTGAAACGTGTGACCTGGCTGAATCATAAAAACAGTTTGGATTATTTTTTAACGATAATGTATTATTTTTAGAATCTTTGATAGGATTGTACTACACTTATCTGGTCAGCAACATTTGAAGCATGTACAATAAAGCAGGACTTATCATTTCATACAGTATATTTTGGTATACAAATTTAAAAAATCAGAAAAAAAATTTTATTGTAGGAAATGTTTTTCACAGTATGTGTTAATCTTTGTTTCCTTCTATATGAGTATGGTGTTTTGTTAGTCCTAATATTCTAATGCTCTCTAAACAACAGAGGGGACTGCATACTCTTGTACAAAATGTAGAATGAGTAGCAGCCCTAATAATTATTATTCTGGTTTTCATATTTTTACAAAATTATGTTCATATTTGCATTCTCTTGACAGTTTCTGTCTGTCGCACTTAATTACAGTTTACAATAATAACCACCATGAAGCCTGTAGTTTTGATTAAACTGCACTTTTTGTGACCGCATTGTGGCCTATTTATCTAAGTCAGTTGAGGACAGTTTGAAGTCATTGAGCTCATTTGCCTTGTTTCATCATGTCTATGCGGTGATCATTTTTCTTTAAAATATGGCTGGAGATTCTCACATTTTAGCCAAATAATAAATTCTGAACTTAAAGAAACATAAAAATGAAGCAGTTGCTCGTCATATAATTTAAAATGTTGCTCAGATAGCAAACACTTTCTGGGCACTCTTAAAAGATAATCTATTTGCTTGAAAGTAATATGAACCCTTGAACAATAATTTAACAAATTTGACTTAAAACATTTTGTTTCATTGTTAACATGTTTTCATTAAAACATATTTACCTTTTGCCAAAGGTTTTGCACATAATTTCACGTCATTTCAATCAACATGATATGGCCGGAGTACCCTGTTACTCTGAGGGCACAGATAAGCAGACCCACATAAACACACATAAGTGACACACCACCCAGCCATGTCATCACCTGCCAAACCCTACTAAACCAAGATTTATTTCTCATGTTTAAAAAAACCAAAAAATAAATCTTGTACTTTATCTATTCCATTTCTGTTGCTCTGCATCTCTTTGCCATTATTATTTTAGATACAAGCTTTTTAATATATTAATTAATATTGAATTGAATATTGAATAATATTGAATCAATATATTGAATTACATCATCTAAATAGTGATGATGATTGTTTATAACAAACCCAATCTGTTTCAGATGAGTATCATTTTTGTTTTAAGTGCGAGAAAAGGCAATATGACAGATGATGTTAAAATGGAAGGGGGCTACTTTTTGTTCCCATGGCAATGTGGACTGCATATTTTTTTCTAAATATTGTAATTTTTTTTTAAACAATCGAGAATTGTGAACAGGTATTCAATATTAAAGTTCAATTTAGCATATGTACACTAAGGCAGAATTTCCCTTGTTGCACTTCTAATTTATTTTTGGTACTTTCAATTTTTTTTCTTCTCAACAAAAATGAATTTGATTGAGATATGTTGAAAACAGACTATGAAGAGAAGGGATGGCAGAAGGATTGCAGAGTTATGTGCATCAATTCATCCCCTTCAGAATTATGGGGACTTGAGCCTATCTTGGAATTACTGGACACAAGCCAAGCAACAATCCCTACTGTAAGAAGCAAGGATGCTCTTAACAAAGGTGGTGGTTCATTTTATTTTATGACCATCAAACACTACATTTGTAACTGAGAGTAGACAAGTGTCAATTAATTGAGCAGACAAAAGGACAATTTAAAGTCAAAGATGCAGACATTTATGATCAGAATGTAATGATTTGTTTCAATACGTAATGGTTTGGAGAGTCTATATTTTATGTGTAAAGAATTTAAACATTGAACCGTCACCTTATCGTGGTGGAGGGGTTTGCGTGTCCCAATGATCCTAGGAGCTATGTTGTCTGGGGCTTTATGCCCCTGGTAGGCCACCAAGGCAAACTGGTCCTAGGTGAGGGATGAGACAAAGAGCGGTTCAACAAACCTCCGATGAAGAATAAAAACCTTGGACGACGTTTTCCCTTGCCCGGACGCGGGTCACCAGGGCCCCCCTCTGGAGCCAGGCCTGGAGGTGGGGCTCGATGGCGAGCGCCTGGTGGCCGGGCCTGCACCCATGGGGCTCGGCCGGGCACAGCCCGAAGAGGTAACGTGGGTCCTCCTCCCCATGGGCTCACCACCAATGGGAGGGGCCAAGGAGGTTGGGTGCAGTGTGAGTTGGGTGGTGGCCGAAGGCGGGGACCTTGGCGGTCTGATCCTCGGCTACAGAAACTGGCTAGCTGGAAGAAGTGGCCGGGGAGAGGGAAGTCTGGGCCTCTCTGCCTAAGCTGCTGCCCCCGTGACCCGACCTTGGGTAAGCGGAAGAGGATGGAGGATGGAGAAGAATTTAAGAGGAGTTACCATTACCCTCACTCTTAAATAATATGGTGCATCACCAATTGACATATATGCAAAGACACAATGGGAACAATAACAACAACAACAACATTTATTTATATAGCATATTTTCATACAAATTATGCAGCTAAAAGTGCTTTACATGATAAAGAAAGAGAAAAAAGACAAAATAAAAAAAATTACAATAAGGGAATACTAATTAACATAGAAAAAAAGTAAGGTCCGATGGCCAGGGAGGAATATGAACATTTACTAAAAGTGGGATGCACACAGTTAATGTCATCAAAAATGTGACAACAAGCAGTAAATAATAAACAGTTATTCAAGACACCCAAATGTCAAAAATACTACATTAAAATAAATTCAATTTACAATTGATCTTGACATGCTTGCCATGGCAATCCATCACAATATATTGTTGTATGACGCTCATTAGATGATTTTTAGACTCTTTATGTTGTGCAGGCCGCCACATACTCTTAGAGAATCCTTTGTACCATTAGACATTATTTTTCAGGATTGTGTCTACAATAAACTTAAAAGAGTAAATGTTATAATGGAGGTGTCACACTTACGTACTTTCATGATTTTTTCCGGTGATTTGCATTGGCAGACTTCATGAATATAATCTTAGCGAGTCAGGGACAGTGGCGGACCGTTCCTGCAACAGCCACTGAAATCCCCCAGAACACAGTCTAACCAGCCTGTGACAGGTTTGATTTTGGCTTCAGTCGTTATGACAGGCTCTGTGTAACAGCCAATGAGCACAATGCACATAATGTAGCACAAGGAAATGCTGCTGGACTGTCACATATAGCTACAAGGAATAAGTTGCAAAAAGAAGAGAACCATGTCTATGTGATGTTTTGTGTTAAATGTTCCAAGACAGAATGGAAAAAAGCAAAAAGAGATCTGAGATTGTGGCTGAACTCTCCATATCCATAAAGCCTTTACTTTGGCACCAGCTCCGCCAGGCAGCACGTTATTGACTGTCAGAAAAAGAAATGAGTTTGCAAAACTTTGGAAATGTGAAACTGTGCTATAAGTTGTCCCAAAGTTGTCTAATTTGACTTAGTTTACAATTTCTAATTGTAATCTGACATACTCGGGTGATGAGGTTAGCAACAACAGTCAACAAGTCGTCGACTAGAAGACATGTAATGTGATGCTGGCTTTAATATTTAGAAAAAGTTCCTCACAGCTTAGTATCTCTAGGTTAAAATGTCATTGTTTATGTGGGGTTTATCATTTCTTCCAGTTTCAGCATGAACTCTTTTGCATGTATGTCCCAAAGGCAAGCAGGATGAATTGACTGCAGTCCCGTAATGGAATAATCATCAGTGGGGTGTGCAAGCCAAAATGTCAGAAATGTAATGAAAAAGAACAAATTATGTAGCTGATTGACTTCCTGTAAATATGAATGATTTTCAAAATCAAAAGGCAGATCAAAAAGACTTCCTAATGTCCCTTTTGTAGCCTACACTTGACCTAGTATCACCTCTGCCAAAAATTTACAAAACCATTTGTGAGTAGGAGAGCATTGTCCTGCTGTGTGTGCAGATTGTCCTCCTGTGCTGAATAGTTAACTGTAATACATGATTCACCCCTAACTATAATATAAAGACATCTGATAAAATTATAACAGTGAAGAGGCGATTTTGGCAAAACCAGTTTTCTGTTAAATTTATTTTCATTCCATTCTTTGACATGAATCAGGTGTTGCTTTTATGTTTTAAAGATGTTGCACATTAATGCTCAGCTGAATTTTGCAAGAAATGATTTAACTACTTATGTGTGTTTATTCAGGCACTTTCGGTAATTTTCTTGTTTCAGTAATATCCATCCATCCATTATCCAACCCGCTATATCCTAACTACAGGGTCACGGGGGTCGGCTGGAGCCAATCCCAGCCAACACAGGGCACAAGGTAGGAACAAATCCCTGGGCAGGGCGCTAGCCCACCGCAGGACACACACACCCACATCCACACACCAAGCACATACTACGGATAATTTAGGACCGCCAATGCACCTAACCTGCATGTCTTTGGACTGTGGGTGGAAACCGGAGTACCTGGAGGAAACCCACGCAGACACGAGGAGAACATGCAAACTCCACACAGGGAGGACCCAGGATGAGAACACGGGTCTTCTAATAGCGAGGCAGCAGCGCAACCCACTGCACCATCATACTGCCCTTCAGTAATATACTTTATTTTACTAAGAATGATTCATTTATTGTATGAATTAAGTGCCCTTTTAAAAGAGCAGCAGCTTCTGGTCAGGGAATTGGATATGCTGCACTCTTGAAATTCTCATTTACTGATTGCTTATATTTCAAAGTGTTGATTCATGCTTCTGTCAGTCCTTGAAAGTAACAGTTACGTGCCACAGCAGATTTAATTAGCCACCTAAAGCGATCATTGAATTCTTCCTGTGCAACTCTAAAAATGGTGCTGGTAATTTACTTTCCTGTACCAAGGGCTATTGCTGAAGACAGAAATTCAGACACATAAATTATTGCATTTCCCGGGTTTGTGTGTCTTTTTCCATAAAGACAAGCAGTTAGGGTAACTGGGAAATCTAAAGTGCTTGTCATGTGTATGATTGTGTGATGTCTGCATATTAGGACTAGTGACGGGGGTTCAGCTCTGACACTTTGGAGACTGCTTGTGTTTGAATGCTCTTACGGTGTCCAGATGGATTTTCAGTCGTTATTTCAGTTTACTCCTACATTGGAAATGCATGCATGTTGGACTAATTTCACATATTTTGAAACCTACTTGGGTGGCACAGTAGTAGCGCTACTGCCTCTCAGTGAGGAGACCTGGGTTCACTTCCCAGGTCCTCCCTGCATGGACTTTGCATGTTCTCTCCGTATCTGTGTGGGTTTCCTCCCACAGTCCAAAGACATGCAGGTTAGGTGCATTGGCGATCCTAAATTGTCCATAGTGTGTGGGTGTGTGCACTGTGGTGGGCTGGCGTCCTGCCCAGGGTTTGTTCCTGCCTTGCGCCCTGTGCTGGCAGGGATTGGCTCCAGCAGACCCCCATGACCCTGTGTTTTAATATAGCGGGTTGGATAATGACTGACTGACTGTAACCCACTTAATTTTAATGGCTTTCAAAGCAACTGCACAGGTTTTCCTAAAACTACTCATCCACATCCAAGAGAAAAGTGTTTCATGTTAAATGGTCACTCTAAACTGGCCTTATGCAGGTGCATGTGTGCGTGTGAATATGGGTGGGCACTTCGTTTTCTGGCTCTCCATCTAGAATGATTCCTTCTTTGCACTGACACTGCCAGGGATGATTTCTGTTTTATGTCTGATGCTGTTGAGTCTATCTACTCTAATCTGGCCTGTGTGTCTGAGTGAGCCAGACTGATAACCTACTGTATTTAGAACTGTTTCCTGCCTTTGTGTCTAATGCTGTCCTCACTTTTTAATGGAAAAAGTGGGGCTTTCTGAAGTTGCCTGCTCAATTGTGAATTTGTGATCTTTGCAGTACATTTTAAAGGGGGCCATGTGGTCTAGCTCAGAGCTGTCTATGCAACAGAATTGATTAGGGCTGCCTTTGCATAATTTATCAAAACATTTATTCAGGTGTGATTATTGGCTTTTTTTGGTGTGTGCATACACAAATAAAGCTGTTTGCTTTTAGTTTCTGTTTATTTCTCTGGAAGCATATCGGACCCATGGACTTCTGATGGATAGCACATGTTTACCAAAATAATCAGCTGCTTATTATGATAAATGATAACTTCATAGGTCAATGTTAAAAATTTGCAACTGGAAACCCATATTTCTCATTACAGGTCTTATTTTTCCTGTTTGTGTTTTAGAAACCAGTTTATTGTTTGCTTGTACATTTCTTTCCCACACTACGCAAATGTAAACGTTTCACATGCAAAAACTCTAAAACCTTCATAAACAGCTTTTTGAACTTTCTTTCTGTTCATATGATATTTATTTTCTTTTCTCATTTTGTTTTCCAAATGACATGCAAGACATTCATTTATCAACATTAGCTTTCCATGTGTTTCTCAATGCTTAGATCCGGACTAATTTTCTTTGTTTTGTTGACATTGCCATAGGAGAACAGCTACTCCTCTTAGCTGCCTGCCATCTGCAGACTTGTACAGATTATTAATGATGTCCTTGGCTAAGTCTTTTATTTAAATGCAGAGAAAAGCAATGCTCTGAAAGCAGATCCTTGCAGTGCCCTGATTTGGAAGCCTGGCTCCTGATCAATACTTTCTGTTTTTGTAAACACTAACACATGCAATGTGCTGAGTTTCTCTTCCTTCAATGTGGACGTCTTTTGTGCTTGCTGAATTAACTTTTGGAGTGTCTAGTTATGGTGCCAGTGCTATACAAATCTTCCTCACTTTTAAAGTTAATTATTAGCGCTTATTCTTTTAGGTTGGTTTGATAGGATCGGGTCCCTGTGGAAGGCCTCCTGATCTTGACAAACACTAAAGAGGCAAAACGTGAAGAATGGGGGCCTTGAGTTACAAAAATAAGCAGAAAGGAGAGGCGATCACAGGGAGAACTCACAGTACAGAAAATCAGAAAAGCACAAACCTATAGCATAAATGTTTGTACCTACATAACATAGCTGTTGAACCCACTGTCTCTCCGGTGGGACTACGCATCCCTTCTTCTCCACCACGGTATCACCCCAAACATACTCCTCTTTTCTCTTTTCATATCCCATCTTTCTTTGCCTGTTTTACTCTTTACAGACCCTTGCCTTCCCTTCTCATGGTATGTGAGTGTTCAACCCACACTGCTCCTGAGTTTGCACTTCACTAGAACTCCTTTTGGGGACCTCTAATGTCTCTGCACCACTCAATCTTCAGTGACCTGTAAATAACCGAGTCTTCAAGGAAACTATCCCATTACCAGCTTTAATAGAGGGACCACCATCTCATGCATTTCCACCAATTTTATAGGACCAGGCGTTCCAGTGCACCATTGGTTTGTCAGACTCCCAACTCAAATTCTAGGGGGGGAATGAATGTTCTCCCCCTGGTTCATTCTACTGTTCTGCCAACATGCAACATATATACAGGAAATACCAAGCACCTGACATCTTCAGGACACCACTAGCTGTCAGTAATGCCGGGGGTTTCCCTCTGGGCCTTAACACTGTCCTGTACCCTCCTCATTGGGAACTTATTGCTGTCATTGGCTTGGTAGACATTCCCCTCATTATAGATTTACAAAACTAGTTTATGTGCAGTTTGGTTTTGCTGAACTTTTTAACTACTTAAAGACTCCACAGATTGTGTATAAACAATCCAACAGTGTTTATTCCTCATTCTTTATTTAAATACCTTCTTCTTTAACATTATATGTCATTTCATTTTTAAGTTCATCATACTGCAGCATTTTATTGGCTGCAAGAAAAAGGGGCAAGCATGCAATTCAAGTATTTTTCACAAATGATTGTGTTCTAGATTTAATTTTAAATTGACAAATTTGCCCATTAACCTACACGCAATAACCCATACTGATAAAGTGAAAACACATTAAAAACTCTTTGCTGCGGTACTCCAAACTGGGGTCAGATATGTCCTGTTTGCTATAAATTCCCTTGACATGTGGAGCCCATTTGCAGCAGGCTGAATAGTTTAGAAAGGCACACACCAGTGTATGTAAGGTCCCATAATTCACTTTGTATGTCAGGACAAAAATTAAACTTTGAAATCAAGCAATTTTCTGTAGACCTCCACAATAAAGTTGTGGCAAGGCATAGATCAGGGCAAGGGTATAAAACCATCACTAAAGCTTTGAGTGTGCAAAGCATGTAGACACCCACTGAAGAACACTCAAAGGTGTAATTTCTGCCAAAGGGGCTTGTATAAAGTGCTGAATTAAGGCTCTTTATACATTTAAAAATTAAATTTACAACACAATAAAGTGTGCAGAAAATGAAGGGGTCTGAGTACTTTCTGAATCCACTGTATGCAGCTGGTTGGCTTTCCGTAACTATGTTATGTATGCTTTTCAATACAATATGGCAGATCAGTAAGAAGAAACATTTCATATTGTCCCATGGTAGCCTACACTTGACCCAATATCACCTCTCAAAAAGATTTACAGGATCATTTCTGAGTAGGAGGGCATTGTCCTGCTGTGTGTGCAGATTGTCTTTCTGTGCTAAAAGGTAAACTGCAATGCGTGATTATCCTTTAACTACAATGTAACAACATCTGATAAAATCGAAAGAGTGAACAGATAATATTGGCAAAAACACAGTTTTCTTAATTTCCCTTTCTTTCCATTCTTTTAGATGAATCAGGTATTACTTTTAAGTTTTAAAGATGTTAGACTTCAATGCTCAAATAAATTTTGCAAGGAAAGATTTAATACCTTATGCATGTTTATTCAGACACTTTTAGTAATGTATTTGTTTTTGTAATATGCTGTGTTTTATTAAGAATGATTAATTTATTGTATTAATTAAGTGTCCTTTTATAACAGAGCAGTAGCTTCTGGGTCATTGAGTTTGATATACTGCACTCTTGAAAGTCTCATTTACTGATTACTTATATTTCAAAGAGTTGATTCATGCTTCTGTCAGTCCTTGAAAGTAACAGTTACGTGCCTCAGCAGATTTAATTAGTCAACTAAGATGATCCTTCAACAATTCCTCTACCTCTCTAAAAGATGTTGCTGGTCATCTACTTTTGTGTACTGTGAAGAAAGTCTTGAAGATCAATAGAATTTGATCTTCAAGGTTGAAAAACACTTTAGCTCTTGGTTTAATATGAACTCATACACATATTGACTCTTGTACATAACATAACATAGCATCTTCAAACATATTTAATCTAACTCAGGGTCTTGGGTGGCCAGAGGCTTCCCCGGCAGCCCTGGGCACAGCGCAACAAATTGGCCTGGACAGGGAGACAGTGTATCCCAGGGTATTGAAAACTTGTTCACAAATCTAATTCAAAATACTGCAAAAAAGATGGTTTTCTACCAGCCTGTTTGCATCTGATGTGGATACTTTCTGTCTTGTTTTAATGACTTTTAGTTTTGCTAAATTTACCTTTTCACACTAGGGGGTTGTAGAGGACATTTCTGTATTTGCCTTCTTCTTCCTCAACCCTGAAGGTGCTGACCCAGAGGAAGACTTCTGCTTAACTCCACTTACCTCTGTATCCTCTGTCACTTGTGCTTTTAACAGTACATCTGCAGGACCATAAGCAGTCCCTAATGACTACAATTATATCGGCAAGATCACTCAATTTAGTTTGTGCCTTTGGCAACGTCAGCTGCATCTCAGTGCACCCTTTTTAAACAGTTTCTCATTTGGAATCCCACCCCATTTCAGTTTCAATCTTTATTTTTTACATCCATCTTCAGAGACTGTTGTTTTTGATGTAGTTTTCCCCTTTATGTATATTGCCAAGTCATCATATAATCAGCCACACAATTTTCATGTGTTCAGCTGGTATATAAAAATATGCCACATAAAATCTGGCATTTGTTTAAATTTTTAGTTTTGTCTGTTCTTGCAGCATACAATGGGGTCTATGGAACTCAGAGTCTGTGACAGAAAAAGCCTTAAAACTTACCAAGTGCGTCCAAATGTTATCGAGTATTATCTTGAGATTACACACATATTGCAAAACAGTGTGTCTATGTCATTTTAAGAGCGGAGAAATGCAAGATTCAAATTATTGTTGTGAGATTCAGCTAATTTAAAAGGAAACCTTTGAAACTCATGTCTTCGCCATCTTCCCCCATTCATCTTATTCCTCGGTACCCTTGTTCTTTCTGCTCTGTAGAGAGCTCTACAATAATAACAAAACAAAAAAAAATCAGACTTGTGAATACAGATATTCTTTCACTATAAGGAAGATACTGCCTGCTCCGGCTGAACTGATAAAGCACACATCTGCTTCAGTTAGGGAGAATATTGCTTGCATTTTTCTGAAGCTTTGTTTTTTATTTAATGTATGCAAGACAAAACACAGCAAAATTGGCCTGGCTCTTTAAAACAATATATAAGTTTTTTGTTTTTAACATAATGCGGTGTAATCAGTTCAGAATTATTGTTATGTGTATAAAGTAAAATAAAACACCTATGTGCTCCTTTCACTATGCTCTCATTAGGCGTGCACCTTGCTTCATGGTCTTTGTGAAACAACTACATAGACTGAATCTGTGATAAAATGGTTATTTCAAGTATTCTAGGATGATTTATAAAGGCACATTTTCTTCAATGACATCCTTTGCCGCTTCAAAGTGGACATATTTTCGGTTTAGTTTTAAGGCTTTTTCTATCACATATGCATACTGAGTACCATAGAGCTGCAAGAACAGACAAATATTTATATAAATTTATAAAACATATTATAATTTATACAAAACTCTTTAGAACAATAATTCTATGAATCCTGGTTATCAGATGAGAACACCATCAACAGACACTTGGACATAACTCCAGCATATACAAACTTAAGAAGAACTTATTCATAATAAACAAGACTTTACACCCAATACCGACCCAGCCACCCCCCTCCACATAATTTATTACTATATATTGCCTTTGATTCTTGTATGTCTTAGCATTATCCTCTGATGAAGACCCCTGGTAGGGGTTGAAAGCTTAGGAATAAAAGCTACTTTATGATACGTGATTCATTTTCTCCCTTTGTGGATCTACAGCTGTAAATATATCTATATATATCTATATATATATATATATCTATATATATATATATATATATATATATATATATATATATATATATATATATATATACACACTGTATATGTAATATATCATGATTGTGAAGAAGAGACTTCAACTTGAAAAATAGTTATACTTTAAATATCTGCTATTGCAGAAAGGAACATCATGATGGCACAGCGGTATGAACCTATATTTGTTTCCATACTCAGATATGGCTTGTGACAAATGGACACATTTTACCAGTTTCTTTGTGTTGTCTCCTGTTTTCAACTTTACTGTATGTCAAAGATACAGGCACATGAGGATAACTGGCCCATTATGTGTAAGTGATTATCACCTTCAATGGGCTGCTATCCTATCTTGGGTGGGGTTCCATTTTGCTTTGTAAAGTTAGCCACAATCTTACTGTTGCCCAGTAATGGAAAAGATGGGTTCAGTAACAACGGAGTGGTGGCTGTGAGACTAGGGATCTGCACTGGCAATCGGAAGGTTGCCGGTTTAAATCCCGTAAATGCCAAAAGGTACTCTGCTCTGTTGGGCCCTTGAGCAAGGCCCTTAACCTGCAATTGCTGAGAGCTTTGAGTAGAGAGAAAAGCGCTATATAAATGCAAAGAATTATTATTATAAAATGAGAGTGAGAAATAAAACTGAGGTACTTTCCTTTTCACTGCAATTAACTATCCACCTAAACATTACAACACTCTGCATAATGAAAATCATCAGTGTGGCTGTTCATCAGGTATGTGATGTGTGGTAAAGCTTATTCAAGGAAATAGAGACATGCTGTACTTACTTTTATGTGAACTGAGACATGCTGGGTCATATCTGAATACTTTTGAATTCTCTTAAATAGACTAATATTAATTACTGGGCAAAAGTGAGGATGTTGATTGAAACAAGTAGCAACATGAAGTTAAGTTTTGTTTTCTGCAAAGCTGACATGTTTCTGGATGATTCTAAGCTTTAGTGCTTTATGCAGTTTATATTATAATATAAGGAGCCACATCTGCAGCACTGACACACATATATATTATTATTAAAGTGTTATTATTCACAGTTTTTGAAAATTACATTATGCATTTTGTAAGTGCAAAATGTCCATTTGGAAATGTTTTTTTTTTTCAAAAGTGATATAAGATTCCAACAGTAAAAAATTGCCTTTAAAAGTGGTCTTAAATAGATTGGTACTTCCTCTATTAAGGGGTGGCACGTTAGCTCTGCTGCCTTGCAGTAAGGAGTCCAGGGTTTGCACCCCGGGTCCTCTCTGTGCGGAGTTTGCATGTTCTCCCTGTGTCTGTGTGGGTTTCAGCTGGCTGCTTTGGTTTCCTGCTACAGTCCAAAGACATGCAGGTTAGTACTAAATTGGCCCTAGTGTATAGTCTGTGTCGGTGTGTTTGCCCTGCAATGGACTGGCACCCTGTCCAGGGTTTGTTCCTGTCTTCTGCTCTGTGCTAGCTGGGAGATGCTCTGGCACCCCCATGACCCTGTTCAGGACTAAGAAGTTTAGAAAATGGCTGATTTCCACTATTGAAGACATCTCAATTTACAATGTGATCAATAAATGAAAAACAAGTTAAATACAAATGAAATTTCATAATGTTGGCCAGTGACACCTCTAGGAGTCTGGGGCTGAATTGTGGACTGGTCACACTATGTGTGGACTTTGTAACTTCTAGCTGTGTATTTGTGGACTTTTCACTGGGTACATTCCAACAATGTGTAGTTTAGATTGTTTGGCAGCAATAAATCATTTTGTTATGAGTGATTGTTCATGTGTGTGAGTGTATGTTCTGTCTAACGTTGGCCTCTGCCATTGACTTTACTTTGCTTGTTGTGAATTAAATAATGAAGGTTAGAAAATGGATGGATGAAGATATACTGTATTGTGCAGATATGCAGATGGAGCATGAGGGATGTTTCTTTAGTAAAAAAGGAAATAGTGTCAATTATTTATCTTTAAATTCAATTATATTATTTATTGAGCAACATTTTTACAAATTATTTCAAGGTTTGCACATTTATACACCCCAAGGATTAGAAAATCTCACATTCCACAAATGTTTACAAAAAATTTCACCCAAGTAGGTACCCATTCACTCAAAGCGGATCTTGATATTAGCCAGAAAATATTAGGGAAAACAAAGAAATAAATTTGCCCTGCAGCTTTCACAGAAAACTAGCACTTCACAGACTTTCCCAGCAATTGTGGTGGACCAACTGTCTATTAAATGAAGAATCTTCAGGGTTAAGTAGATTAGATATCCCTCACATACATCATTAAATAATAAAACCACATAACATTTTCAAACCCCACTTAATCCAATTCTGGGCCATGGGGTGGATCAAGACCCTGGACTGGACATTAATCCATCACAGGTCCCATTCACTTGCACGCACACACACACACCCACTGGACCAATTTAGAATTGACACTTAACTTAAGGCAGAAGGAGAACCAAACTAGCCAGAGGAAATCTCTGACAGTCATGCACATGCACAATCCACACAGGGTTTAGACTCAGAATTTTAGGTCCAGGAGAAAAAAATGCTAATCACTGCACCACCATACTGCATTCATTTTTCATACATTTGTTCTTTTGCTGTGATGATTAGCGAACCAGTTCTACCCAGGTCGTTCTCATTTTATAAAAGATATACTTTCAAACAATCATCATATAATCACCAACTAAATGAAATGAAAAGTTACTTTCTTACCAAATAAGGTTGGCTGGCATTCTGTACTATTACCATAGAAAGTTAGCCAGGCAGCTGAGTTAGCAATGTTATACCTCTGATCTCAGGTTTATTTGATCTGGCTTGAATACTGTGTTGTTCATGCATCAGTTAATGCCCTCACTGCAAGACTAGGCAGAATAACCTGGGTCTGCGGTAATAAACAGATTTGGCCTCACTTCACAGGCAGGAAATGTGTATAACTTGATGTTGGGTTTCAAAATTACTGCATGCCAGGATTGCAAGTGCAAATCCAGCTCTCTGGCATAACCTCTTACAGCCTGTTCTCATTTCTATAAAAGGCATAGGACAAGATGAAACTCAGGTCAGTGCTTTCAAGTGAAACGTGACCAGGAGAGGGTTTTTGTGGTCTGATTTGGATAGTAGCGCCTAAGTGCTGAAAAGCATTCAAGGAAGGTTTCTTTTCTCAAACCTTGGCACTATGTCTCTAAATTTAGAGTCACACTGTAGAAAGTATCGGTGTGGCTGAACTTTTATGCCATGTAGAACAGAGTGCTTAAAGTGTAGCTTTTAAAGGGGACAATGCAAAGATATGTAAAACTGAGAAACCTCAGAAAAATTCATTCAAAAGCACAGCATGGCATCGTTAAACCTGCATTATCAAATTCGGAAGCATTTTGGAAGGCCGAAGTCTATATTGACAGGATCAGGTACAAGGCAGAACTGACATTTAGACAGGGTGCCAGCCCATTGTATGGTCTACTCCAACACACCAATGCTCATGTTTTAACAGGACCAGAATAGGACCATTTATACTAACCTGTACATCTTTGGGGGTTTAAGAAGAAAACACGAATATCCAGACAGACACAAAGAGAAATGCAAACTCCACAAAGACAGCAACCAGGTGTGGCATTTGAACCAAGGACACAGGATGTGTGAGACAGCACCAAGAAAATGTCCACACTCATTCAAAAGAAAAAAAAAACCTTAATAAGCCTTTCTAAAAATACTTGGAGTTTGGCTTCAATAATGTCAGATTTAAGATACCAATAACAAAAGGATTAAATTGTTTCCTTTTTGCATTACTATTGTATGAATATAAATATCATAAAGCAATTTTTATTGTGGGCTCTGCATCATCCTTTCATAAAGGGACTGCAAAGATCAAAAGTATGAACTAGATAGGTTCAACAAAGGACATGGACAGAGTAATTGTATTACACTTACAAGACACTTCTGAGAGAACAGATTAGAAATATCTTTATCATACATGTCATATAAATAAAATGTGCTATTAATAAATTAGGTTAACGGATGAGGGCAGGATGTTGACTGAGGTTCATGTCCTGAGTGCTCTCTCCATTAAATTTGCATTTTCTCCCCATGTTTGTATGGATTTTCTCCCACAGTCCAACATGGTCAACTAGTGATGCTAAATTATCTCTGATGTGTAGTTGCCCTGCAATGGGCTAATGCCCTGTACAGGGATTGTTCCTGCTTTAGGCCCAGTGCATGCAGGGATAGGCTCCAGCTTTCCCACGACTCTACTCTGGATAAGTGGGTTTAGAAGATGGACTGATGAATTACTATTACCCAGGTACACTAATTCAGTAAAGTTTATCTGATATATTGTGATTATATGGTCAAAGTTTATAAAAATTTACAAAAGTAATACAATAACAGGGAGGCACTTAATGGCAAGACAAGTAACTCCCACATACACCTAAGTATCTAAGAGCTGAAGCCACATTGATAATATGACACTGGGAAACTGGAAGTGATTAAAAAAACTCAGCCAGTTTAAAAGACCATCATTGGGATTGGTGAGACCCTAACTCTTGGTCCATAACAGGGAACAAACAACCTGAAAGCTGTCTTGCAAGACTCAGTTGGTTGCAAAGTATTTAGCAGAGCAGGGATTTCAGGTACAAGTACACAGAGCTCTAGTTTACTTTATAGGGTGTCACTTCGTTTTGTATTCTCACATGGAGAGGCTGGCCCAAACTTAGGCCCTCCAAGTCACAGAGTACCTGCTTACCTCGTTCAGTTAAAGGTTACTCAATCTGTGCAAGTTATACTAACTGCTACTGTAATATTATGTCCTGGTGGTCTTCCTCTCTCTCTCATTAGCTTCATTGCCCTTCACTTCACTTGCCCCAAGCCTTCACATGCCATTGGTGAGAAATCACTTAAGAGCCAGTCCCCATCTGTTTCAGATGCCCATACAGAGAAGTTCAATACAAACTTGGGATCTTTGAGTCAGAAAGTGCTTGCATACCCAGCTAAGCTTGTCTCGAATCTGGTTGAAATAGGCAAAAATCAATGGGAGTTTGTCTACTTCTGTATGCAAAAAGTTCCTGGGCAGAGAGGGAAATATCCAAAGAAACCTCTTTATTTGAATAAAGAAGTGCACACAAGAACAATAGCCCACTTCCTTACAGCAAAAAAGAAATACCTTAAAACAGATCTGGAACTAACACCCAATTCCCTATGCTGCCATTGCAATGTGTTTTATATAAACTCAGGCCCATGACCACCAGCAAAAAGTTGGAACCTTACAATACCATAAAGCAAAGAGTAGAAGGATGCTTCATCTTTATACACATCAGAATTCCTGTCCTACAGAGCTGAAGGGAACTCCCCTTTCCCAGGTGAGCAAGGGGACTTCTGACTTCTAAACTGCAACTGTGAGGTCATCATATTATTCTCTCTCTCTCTTCTGTCTCCCTTATTCTCTGTTTTCAGCTGTACTGTTCCTGACTACACCCCTTCTTCTTCTAAGTGATTCTAGACAAGCCCCCTGATGTCACTAACAAGAAATTAGACAAGGTCCCACCCTCCCTGTATCACATCCTCATACAGAGAGGCTGGCTAGAAAAACTCCAGGCCTCCAAATCAGAAAGCACTTGTTTACCCAGCTGAGCTAATTAGAGTTTCTAATTGTGATGGTGCCACTTACAGAGAGGAAGGTTCTCACTACGTCTCTCTAGTGGGACAGAGAGTTAAAAGACAGAATGTATTGTGAGATGTGAATTCAGAGAAAGTCCTACTGGCCTGAGGAAAAGAGGTTATGTGAAGAAAGAGAATGAGAGAAATGGAAGGAGAGTGGGAAGAACTTTAGGATTGGGGATGCTGAGAAATCACAAAACCAGACATAACAGTAAGGATCTGTGTAGAGATGCCAAATTGAGTAGTAGGTTTTGTTTTGTCTTTTGTTTCATTTCTTACTTTGTAATCTTCATAACCATCCTTAGTATGCTAAAATAAATGTATAGTTTTTATGAATTATATACAGTATCTTGTTATTTCAGCTGTGGAGAATAAGTATGAGGCTTATTACTGTAAGCTGTATATACAATACTTGCAAAATTCCTTGGCACAAACATGGTGTTATAGTCCACCATTTTATGCCTTCTGGATTACTGTGTCAATAGAAAGCAATATATTTTAGAGTTTTGAATGTTACTTTTGCAAAAGGGGAAAAATATGATATTTAAATGTTCTTACTTAGCCAAGGGACATCCACACTAAAAAAGGTAAGGCTGAGGTAGAAGTGGTAGTTTAACCTGCATATCTTATACCATGGGAAAAGCATGCATAGTGGCAAGACACAAGGTAGTTGTCCTGCATCATCAAGGTCTCTTTTAAACAGACATTTTCTGGCGGACAGGTGTTTTCATGTGTTCTCTCCAAGCTACTCTTCAGCAAACAAGGAATTCATCCAGTCAACTTAAACATAGTCAGCTCTGTTATTAGCTCAGAAATGGCAATAACCACTGTTAGCCTGAAACACCCATCTATAGTACTAAGAGATTTTATCAGGAGTGGTCTTCAAGGAAGAGTTTTAACCAAATGCCGTTTCTCTTAGGTGGAAATAACACCAAATGATTCACCTACACACAAAAACACAAGGACTGGTGTGCAGAAAAATGTCAGAAGGTTCTCTAGACTGATTAGTGCAAATGTGAAATGTTTGGATCTAACATAAGGCAATTTGCTCACCAAAGGGCTGGAGAATGGTACATTGATGAATGTCTATAAGCAAGAATGAGCACAGTAGAGGTTCTATGCTGGTGTTGGCCACCATTTCTGCAAATAGAGTTTGCAATTTGATTAAAGTTGATAGCCCCATTACTGCTGAAAAGTAAAGGAAGATTCTTATCGATCATGAAATACCATCAAGAAGACATTCTGTAGTATAACAATGACCCCAAACACATGGGAAACATCATAAAAACTATCTGCCATGAGAAGAGCAACAGGGAATCTTGCAAAAGATTTTATGGTCCTCCACATAGCCCTGATTTCAACATCATCAAGCCTGTCTAAGTAAGTAAGTAAGTAAGATAGCCAAACTCTGCATTGGAACTGTGGTAAGTTCTCCAAGAGGATTGGAACAGAGGAGTACCTTCAGAAACTGCATAGAACTGGACCTAAGAGAACTGCTACACTTTTTAAGGAAAAGGATGGTCGCCTCAAATATTGATTTGATTTGTGTTTTTTCCATTTACTGCACCTAATAAGATTGTCAATTTTTAATAAAAATATTCATGACATTATTTTTTAAAGCACTCCTGCTTTACAGCATTATTTAATTAATGCTTTGTGTGTATATATATTTATATATACGGTCTATATATATTGTCACACATGTGCGATTAGAAGGAAGCTGAGTGGACCAAGTGAAGGTAATTACCCGCCAGGCCAGGGGGTGGCAGGGTGCGCTAAACCTACTTCTGTTGTCACTGCAGACCAAATATGAGAAAACTTATCTGGTTCAACATCAATGATGTCACTTCCAGTTCTGGTGCCAAAACGGACATCACTTCCGGTTCTGGTGCCTAGAGCAATGTCACTTCTGGTTCCTTCCATAAATGACATCACTTCCAATTTTAGCTTTTAAAGCCACCATGTTTTTTACAAATCAGTTCAGTTTGGAACTCAACCAGTGCACTTCTGTGCTGTATTCAATACCCTTTTGCAGCCAGGGATAATATAGGTTATGGGTGACTGCTATTATATATTGTCACATGTGTGTGCTTGGGGAGCAACCTAAGGGCTTAGGTAAGTTTGATTTACCACTGAGACATGAGGGGGCACTATCAAATAATGTTCTGTCTTCTTCTCCCTCTGCAGAAAGGAAGATTGACACCTCTCCCACTCTGATGTCACTTCTGGCATCATACCACCTGGACCTGCCTCTTCCTCCCAGAATTTCTCAAAAACGGGATTGACGCTATCTTAAGATCAGATCGTCTTGAGAATCTGCAACAACTCACTTGCATAGTACCACGCGTTTTTTTTTTTTCACACCTTTTTGTGTACCTTAATATACGGAGTTTGCTTTCGGTTATCCCAGACCTTTTATCTTGAGCCTTTTTGTCTCTTTACAATATATATACATTTCTTATTGCATATATATGATTTTTAATGATGTTTTGTTTGTCTAGTGATCTCCCAATGTTTTCCAGGATCAATAATGGCCAAAATGTTAAAAAGTCATGCAGTAATTTGGCTAAATTGCAGAGGCCATTTTTCTTTTTAAAGGTGACCTGGGGAGACGATTAAGATCAGCAGCTCTTTCGATAAATTTTGACAAGCAACACATATTATGCTTTTGGCACACTTAATTTGCCATACTGTACTTTGTTTTTTAATTTGCAGCAAACTGTTCATGTGAATGTTAGGAAGTAGTTCCATATGCAGGCGCTCTCATTTAATGATATAGGATCGTGCAAGTGAAGCAAGTTCTTGCAACCTCTAACATAAGGTTTTCATTTTAACTGTTTCCCACAGGTAATTGTTGAGGGCTTCCTAAGGATCATAACACTATGTGTTGTGTTTGTCCACTACATTTGTATTTCTAAAGCCAAGCAAGTCAGTAGCATATTTAGTACCCTTAGATTTTATTTGATTTCCAGCTGAGTCATGACATTTAAAGGCAAAATCTGTTTTTGATTTATGGATTTATATAAGTAACACAAACTCTGTATACCTTTTGACCACCATTGTTCGACAGCCATACATTTTTACATTTATATATGTTGCCTATTTTACCATTTAACAATATCACCTATTAATATATTCTGTATAGCCCACCCAAGGCATGTTATTTGAAGGTTTATATGACCCAATTGTTTACTGAAGTCCATGAGTTGTAAATAAACACTGTGCTGGTTTTGTTACTCAATTAAAAAACATTCATAAGGTGATAGTTGGGTCCAACTACAATGTATTTCTTTATATAGCCCCAAATAACACAAGGAATGCTTCAATGGGCTTTTAACATGCCATTTTTTGACAGCTCCAAGCCTTGACTCTCTAATAAGACTCCCAAAAAACTTTGTAGGAATAAAAAATGGAAGATATCTTGGGAAGGGCAATTCAGAGAGAGACCCCCTTCCAGGTGGGATAGGCATGCAATAGGTGTCAAAAAATGAGATAAATACAACACACAAAAAAGAATACAAGTAATCCTCATCACAGATCTAGATGGCCAATCTATCATTGCCACCTCAGGAATACAATACAATAGTAGAAACTACTTTGTTCTTGCACAGTATTTCTCACCATTAGTTATGAATAATGCAGCAATGTCAGTTCAGAAATCACAAAGCACACCACAAAGAATAGTTCCTTTGCTTCATTCTGGTATCTTCGAAGGATCACTCTGCTACTTTGATTTTTTCCCATTGAATCCATTGTGTTTATACTTTGCATTGTGTAGTCTTTTTCATATTGTCTGTGTTTAAATGAACATATTGATACTTAACCTCTTTCTATAAATGTATGTGCATGTTTGCATACTTATGTATTGAAGTTTGTCCTTCAAAATGGACATTGTTAATTCCATATACAAAATTTTCATCTTGAAAGGCATGCTTGCCTTTTCAAGCGAGCTTCTCATTTTCTCTTAAAGTCACTAAAAGCAGTTTACTGACTTTTTCCTTATTCTTCAAGGTCATTCAAAATAGCCACACTTGTTTCAGCAATAGCCAATGTAACTGTGAGACACTGAAAACATTGCTTTTCTCAAGGATCTCTGCTGATGCATGGGGTCCTATTTTTTCTGATCTTTTGAGGTCTGGTGTGATGTATCTCCACTTAAATTAAAATTCATGGTTTGTATTCTGGCCCAAGCAGACAGACATTTATGGCAGTTATTTCCAAAGGCATTTTTTTTCCCTCAACCATTTCTAAAAGTGTTGGTTCCACCAGCAGGCGTCACTGCAGTGCTTCATTATGGACACCGCAACTAATCATTTACACAGCATGTCCTCCAAATGGTCTCCAAAATCACAGCGCAGTAATATTTTCTTCAGTTCAGCTGTATAATTTTATGTGGGCTGGCCAGCCTGCTGTTTACAGCAAAGAAAACGAGACCACTGCATAATAGCACACCGTGTCAGATCATGATACTTCCACAAATACTTGATTAACTCTACATAAACCACTTTCTTGGACCAAAGAACATCCAAGTGTTGAATGCGTAGCTGATCCTCAAACCCGTTAAATTATGTAAGTGTGTCTTTTTGGGGTGCTCAATATCATCATCTAGACAAACACTTCAGTGTTCAGTGTGTCTGAATATTCTAGCTAAAAACTTTGTCATTGTCCAAAGGCTTTTTATATACAGTACAATATTCTTCAGTTGCCCTGAAAATGAACATGATTATGCCATTTATATCACAGGACTTCATCTAAAGCTCCTGAGTCTACTTGGCTTTTGGTTCTATTTGGCTTAAAATGATTGTAATTCCCATTTAGGTCTTCTTTTGACATTCATCTTGTCTCTAGTTTTGTAACTATTGTATAAGAAGAACACAAAGATGAATACTCTTTATTTAACAGTAAACTGAATACAGTATACGGTATAACATTCAAACACTCATTTGTTTATTTTTAAGACAATCCTCTAGTCTTCTGGGTAGAACAGGGAACACCAAGCTAAATAACAAACAATATCTCACATGCTTAAAATGCATTCACAAAAAGACTGCAAAAATATATATATTATGAAATTAGCTCTTTTAATGTCAACCAGTAATATGGAATGTGTCAATCATAAGCTGTATTTTTATCAGTAATGATGTTTTGCCTTTAGGTAGACTGTGTTTGTGACAGAGTTCTTTTGCTCTCAGCTCCAAGTGGTGTCGGAAATAAAAGACAATGAGTAGAAGACAAAGTAGAACATCGTAAAGAGGTTCAAAAACTTTGGTGCAATACACATGCAGAGAAGGTCAGAGATTATGAAACTACTAAAATTCGAAAGTCTCAAAAACTGATAGTAAAGATCACATTAGTGCTAACAAATGGAAATTATTACTCGGTAAAATAACAGAACATCGAAAATAGACTGAATATATGGACATAGGTGATATGACAGAAGTATGTTGTTATTGTTCGGCTTTAAACTTTAAGTAGGAGACTTGTAGATCGTCTAATTTGTTTTGCCATCAGGGAAAAGTAGTGTTTCTTCCCAATGAAGAGGCCTATCCGCGAGAGTTAAAAGATTTGTTGTTTGGTGAAAGTGAAATCCACATACGTGAGTGGCAGAGACACAAAGTGGCTGGCACATAGCGCAGGCCTTGGGGGGTTTGGCAAGCAAAGCGAGCAGTGGGCGAAGCCCCCTAGTCTTTATTAACCACTAATATTAGGTCACTAAATATCTAAACATACGTCCATTTTCAGAACCTGCAAGGGTTTCCTTCTCTCAGCTGATCCTATTCTGTTATGCCTGCAGATTTGGAGTGACCAGGAGAACGATGTGAAATCAAAACAGGTCAAAAGCAGAAGATCAAAGAAAATTATGTGTCAAGACCAAAAGGAATAGCAAGAAACAAAATTAAGGACAAAAGTAAAAGATCAATACACAAACAAGCAAGTACAAATATTTTTAGCAAGCAATAAAACTGTTTTTTATTTTATTTTTTTAACTGTAGCTCAAATAGGGAAAGATTGCCCAGATGACCTTTTATATCCGTTGCAATGTAACACTTAGGTTGCAAACTCCCATGGCACAACTATTGTGTGTCCTAACAACAAGTTCCCAACAGCATGGCAAAATGCACCGATGCCTGTAAAAGAATAATTCCTATCAGTAGCTGCCCTTAATACAATAGCTCACAAGGAGAAAACACCATAAAAGATAAACGCATTTTATTTATATTGCACCTTTATAATAACAGGTAATAATCTGCAATTTTTTTTCTGCTCTGGTAAGAAATGCTTACTCAAAAAATATGGCAGAACATACTCCACCAGTTGAAGAATGTGCTAATATTGCTTATTTTACAGATGTTTTAATTGAAAGGGACTCACAAGATTAGAATACATTGTAATATCATTTATTTACATTTGGACTACAAGCAGTTTAAGTGACTTGACCATTTCATACCGTGATACCAAACCTGAACTCAAACCATTTGGTTTATAGTCCACTACCATAGCCAAAAGTCCAAATTGCAAGTCTGACTCTTATAAAAACTGTTTTCCCATTGTCTTTTTCTAATAATGGAATATGAATGTTTTAATGTTAAAATGGAAGAACATAAAACATTCCCCATTTAAAAGTTTATTTTTTAGACATTGACAATTTTAGGTTCATTTAGTTTTGGTTTGACCTTTTTAGTCTTTCTTAACAAGTCAATCTGAACTAACCTTTCAGAAATATATGGTGCCATTGAGGAATATTTTCATATATATTTTCTTATATGTATATATACACTGGATATGATTAAGTGTGATTTGTTAATGTTACAAATATATAGAACTTTATAGCATATTATACCAAATTTGATCTCATATTCTTTTGTAATTAATATGAACAGATTTAAAGACACATTCACTTTTTGTTTTCTGAAATAATGTCCTGCGTTTTTATCTGATATTCCATTAGGTGCAGCGACTTTTTACTCCTTTTAGCTAAAACATTGGCTTACTAACAAATGGCAGAATTTCTTTGGAGAACAGTAAACTATTGTGGTTAAAAAGCACTTTTCTGAAAACTATGTGTATCTATAATGATATCTAATTAGATTTAATGTGCTGTATCTCAGCATTTTGTGCAACAGAGGGTGACGTTTAAGCTTAATGAATTGTTGGAAAGGTTACTTTTAAACCTATTATTTTGAAATTGCACCTGATGTTAACGTAAATGAGATATTTTACCATATGATGCCAAGTTAACTCTTCTGAGAGTGCCATTTAAAAACATTAATTTTACCTTCTAGTATTATTTTGCATGTCATTTTCAGAGATGCAAGACAATAACATTCAAAACCACACAATAGCCACAAAATACTAGCTGGTCTGGCATGGTTCAATTTAAAGTTGCTTTGAATAGATCTTGATTTTCAAAAATAACTTGTTTTTGTCAGATGTCTCATCTTTAAGATTCCTCATGTGACTACACATAGAAGTACACAGTAAAAAACACCTTTAAGAGTTGAGTAAAGTCTTCTGTGTGTGTGTGTGTGTGTGTGTGAGAGAACAAGTGCTATTCTTCTCTTTCAGGGTTGGTTTTGAACACTACCTGGACAGAATACCAAAGACCCATCTGGGAGATGGCATAAAACACTGTCTGAGTTGGGATGTCAGGAGTCATCCAGGGGTTAGGGGAGGCCACACCCTGGACAGGGCATTGAAGGCAGCCAGACAAGGTCACAAAGCCAAGCGTTAGGAGTTTACAAAAAAAGCAGTTAGTCTTCCGGTCTTTTTGGAAGCAGCAGCAGGCTGCTGCTGTGTCCTGGCAACAGTTATGGGCGCCTGACACACTAAGGTCACAGTTTTATACTCCCCAAAGGGTTCTTCAGCAACCCACAAGTATTTTTCAGCTGGATAGCTAGTGCTTAGACAGTCTTACAAGGTCATCCTTTAAAAGAACCATGAATCCAGCTCCAATATTTTGTGGAGGAGAGCAGACAAGTGGTCACCTCGCAATGAGGAAGAAGTCTGGATTAAGACAAAGATGTTGAAGGTGACTGCACCAATAGGTAGGCCAAGAAAGACATAATCTTTGTTATTGTTGGTCGTATATTACAAAGTATTCTTTATTTCTGTTATATCCTCCCTGGAGCCCTCAACGCTTGTCAATAAACCTCATATTCTGGTTGAATGCTGGCATGTTTGGGCATCATTCTGGGTAAGGAGTCAAAAGCGTCCCCTGCAGCTCACAATATATATAATCCTTTGCAAAAGTATTCAAAACTTTGGCCCACATCCTAAATGTACTGAATCCTACACATTGAAACCCTTGTCCTCTGTGATAATTTCATTGCAAAGCAACATAACTCAAAATTAAACAAAGCAACTGAAATTTCCATATGTACTCAGTTTCTGTGTTGAGGAAGTTCTAAGTTTACACATAAACTTACTATTGGCCTTCACCAGCGAATTATCAAAACGGCCACATTTCCTGGACAAAAACCCCACAACTTAGGGATCGATATTCAGGTTGTAAATTTGATTGGCAGCTGATCCAAAGTCCAAGATAAAATAATACAAATGCATAAATTAGGAAAAGAACATGCTACTGTGCTTCAGTAGCTGGGACCCGAGTAAAGGTGCACCATGCAATCATACATCAAGTACTCTGTGTACCACTGTTCTGTATGGGTGAGTGACACAAAAGAAGCCATTACTCTAAAAGAACCATCTGAAAGCACATCTGGAGTTTGGCAAAAAATGACAACAATCCAGTTATGATGTGCGAAAATGTTTTGTAGTCACAAGAGACCGACATAATGCTTTTAGTCCAAATCTCATAGAGATATGTGAGGCACCAATAACACTGCCCACACTTCAAAAAACATCATAAGTACAGTGAAGTTTGGTGGTGGTAGCAATATAAAGTGATGCTGCTTTTCATCAATGGGACTTGCCATCTGGTTAAAAGACAAAGTGGAAAAGATAATGGATAATACAAACAACTACTATAAGAAGGACTGTTTTAGTCTGCTGAAAACTGACCTTTGGGTGGAAGTTCTTTTTTCAACAGGACAATGACCTTAATCCCAAGGCCCAAAACACTGTGCCACCTTGTGGTAATGCTTGACCCCCAACGACCTAAAGTGGTTATTGCTGCAAATGGTTGCTTTATAGAATATTGCAATGTCTAATGGCTTTTCAGTTGGGCAAATGTCTAGCAAGTAAAGAATCCAAACTACTGTAGGTAGGTGACTTTTGGCAGCCTTAGTGGGAAAGGTAGGATAAAGAATACTAAATGAGTGGCCTTTGATGCTGCAGACATAACTGACAAATACACAAGCAGCCCACAAGATAAGAATACAAGTTAGTTGGCTTCTGGGAAACTGGAGCTTGAGACCTGGGGAAAAATAAACAAAGGTCTCTTTCTTGGAGAAAGACAGCAATGGCCAGAGCAGAGGAGTAAACAAGAAATGTTCAAAGAGCATCAAACCCTGCCTTGATGTTCTATGCAGACTTGGTGTTGATGGAGTTGGTGTCTCCTGAGACCACTGAACATTAGAAACAGTATAGGGGAGAGCTGGCATATCATGAGGATATTAACAATGGGAGCCTGTAGGAGAAAGGTGCCTTCAATAAAAAAAGTTCTGTGTAAAGCCTGTGTAATATGCTAGCAGTGCTTGTAGTTCAGTCCTTTCTCTGTCACATAGTGGATCATTACACTATTAATATATGTGAGGATGCAAAAAGCGTATTTCCTTCTTTTCTTTATTTTCCTACCATAAAACAAAAAATAAAACAAAGTTTCAGTACATTAAAAGATACATGATCAAGGAGGATAAAATTACAGTGGGGGATTAGTTACTCTTTAACATTAGGGAATTAGTGAAAGTTCTGAATATATATAAATTGCGATAGACTAATTTTACTTATATAGCACTGTCCTTATGCTCATAACACAAAGGATGTGATAGATTAGGTGTTAAGATGTACATTTATGTTAAATGTTTATTTATATCTACTCATCCTTTTATTAAACGCACGCTCTTGTTCGTACTTAAAGAAACACCCATGAAAACATTGGAAGAACTCCCATAAATACAGTGACTAGACAAATGAGATGTAACATGGTCAATCAATCATATTTTATCAATCTTCACTCTCTCACAAGTGTTTAAATCATCTTTCTATAAAACCACTGAGCATTTTTGTTAGTTTTACTATTCATAAATTTGGACCAATGGAGCAACAAATTGGTGATCAACATATGGATAAAGTTAAGTGACCTCCTAGGTGAAATTTTTTCTTTTTCATTTTTTGAAAGAGATTGGAATGAAAATTACCTACATGTATATATTGAAAAAATTGTTTTGATTCTTTGATTCTATATTTTGGGCACTGAATTCAAAAATTACCTTTTTTCTCCATTCTGTAAGATTTTTTCACAAAACACATTTTTTTTTGCTGTTAATTGTAGTGTTTTTGTTTGTTTTCATGCTATACCTAATTAAATATCAATATTTTGTTTTAATGATAATTTTTTAATTTAATATTTTCTAATATTAAAATCTATGTTTAAAGTAAAGCTTGTTTTATTTGATAATAAGGTACGAATACAGCTGGTATTAAACATGGCTATGAGTCATAGAAGTAGGTAGCAGCTTGTGAATCCGTTAGAGATACAAACTTATTACATTCAGACACAACTTTTCTCTTCATACAGAAATAGAGAAGAAGGGTTTGCAGCATATTTCAAGAAAGATGGATCCTTGGTTTACTGTATTGATGTAAGTGGCCTAGTGCAAAAACTTGGCAGAGATTACAATGCAGAAGAATGGAGACTATTTATAGACTCGTCTAAAAGAAGCATAAAAGGACTACTACTTCATAACAGTAATAAATACGCATCAATACCTGTTGCTCATTCTGTGCATTTAAGGGAAACCAATGAGAACATTAAAAATATTAGCAAGAAAATTTACTGCAATGAGCGCCGTTGGTTCAAATGAGGGGGCCTGTAAGTTTTGTGTACCTTACTGGGTCAGCAGTAAGGCATTTACAAAATTCCATGTTTTCTCTCTGAGAAAAGAACCAAGAATTTATATTGGGTTCAGAAGGAATGGCCAGCTAGAAAAATGCTACAGCTTCATCAGACCTAGCTTGATGGATCCAGATATTCATATTAAGCTTGGTTTTGGTTTAATGAAGCAGTTTGTCAAGACCTTATCAAAAGATGGAGCCTGTTTTATGTTTTTGTGCCTAATGTTTCTGGGTTTGCTGGGCCTGATAATTAAAAAACTGATTTTCATTGCAGAACTTGATGGTGCAATGAACAAGCTGGAACAAGAGGCATGTGTATCATTCAAAGAAGCAATTTCTAAGTCTTTAGGTAACGATATAGATCCAAATTATAAAGAAAAAGTGAAAAATATATTTGTTACATTAAACGTTTGCAACAAGAGTCGCACATATGGATTCACATTTGAATTTTTACTAGAAAATCTTAGAGCAGTGAGTGAAGAGCAGACTCCCATCTGAATATTGTGGAAAGAAGGTATCAGGGACATTGGGATGTTAGAATGATGGCAGACTACTGCTGGATGATTCATAGGTATGCACCAGAGAAAGTTTTGTCCAAAACAACTATACTGTATGTAAGTCAATGAATTAATTATTGTTTTCTTTATGTATATGTCGAAAAATATTAGATTGACTAAATACTTTAATGTTAAATTGATTTAGAACAATATTGTATACATGAATAAATTAAGTAATTTGTTACATTTCAATTTCTTTTCAAATTTGTACTTAAATGTGACATGATAGAAACATTCTAATTCTATATTCTTTTTGCATTCATGAATGCCTAGTAAGTTGTTACTAGATACATTCTAGTAACAGGATGTGCTGAGATGTATCACCAGTGATGTTTCCTGGGGTCACTGTGTGTTTCAGGTCTCATAACTTCAAACACCTTCGCCCGGGTGATCCATTGCCCCAAATTGCATCCACAGATCACCCCTTTTCATCTACAGCCATCTAGAAATTCTCTTGGTAGCCTCTGTCACTGATTTGATGACTGATCTCTTCACACTGCCAAACAGTGTGTACACTTTGCAGAGAGAACAGCCAGCAAAGCCTTTGCAGCCCATCTCATCTGAATGGCAGTGAGCTCACCACCCATGTTTCCAGAATTCCATCACAAGTCCCTGGCACTCAGCTTTCCTCCTCTGATATGCCTCCTGCATTCGATCTTCCATTTACTCAGTCATGGTGGGTTATTGTAAAGCCCCTGAAAAAATGACTATATCTGGTCACAAAGATGTTTCTGCAATGTAAGCTGGAAACTTGAGCTGCTTGCCCAAGTCTACCATTAGCTACCAATTATGAGTGGTAGACCTCCTGACTCTCTGGGCTGTGGTTTGGGCGGCTCTCCTTCCTTCACAAAAGCTATATGTGTTTTTTTGGGGGGATTGTCTTAGTGGTGCCTGCTATTAGTGATGGCAGTTGCAGATAGGGTCTCCTTATCCTTTCGCACCTTATCATTTTGTCAACAATAGCACCCCTCCACCAGGGCTTTTGGGCAGATGTTAAAGGATGTGCTCCAGTGTTCCTTTTCCAGAGCAAAGGGGTAAGAAGTTAAATCAGACAATTCACAATTAAAACAATTTTGCAAACCTGTGTTATGCTCATATATAAATAAGCCAAGCTTCAACACATTTTTGACTGTCTGTATTTTTTTTTATCTTTTGTCATGTATCATTTTTTATTATTACTACAATGTCTATTTGTCTTGTTATGTGTATTTGCATTTTGCCTCGTGCCAATCACACAAAAATAAAGGTGTTTGCTTCCTGTCTGGAAGCATTTTCATGCATTAATTCTGTATGTGTCTACCTTTTATTTATTATTGCTTTGTTAAGTGCCTTATCATTGTATTTACTATGATAATTATTAATGAATGATGGATAAAGTAATTGAATACTTACAAAATGCTTTTACAGGCCTTTTCTCTAATAGTTGGTGGGATTTCAAGGCATGGCAGCTTGTACTTTAATGCACACTCCCAGTCTAAAATAGAATAAAACTACTGTGTAAAATTAATATCAAGTCAATGGAACATTTCATCTTTTGAATTTCCTGATTTGTGCTTGATAATTCTAAGTTACTCTCCACCTCCCTAATATCTATAATAAAAAAGTCAGAAAATGGGTGACTGGATGGAGTTCACTTCACACAATTCATTTAACGTTTAAAATAGAGATGCCATTATGGGCTTTATGCTATATAGCATCCTGCTATGCTTTACACTATCCAGATGAGATTTGCAAGTAAAGAACTATATTATAATTCTTTACACATTTTTCAAGCTTTGCGCACAAGCAAGTTAAGTGACATCACAGGAAAACTCAGTGTGTCTGTGGTGAAGGATGAATTGTTAGCCTTGTGGTTTATATCCCAATATCCTAACCACTAGGCCACACTGCCTGCCTTAAAAAAAAAGAAAAAAGATTATGAAGAAAAACCTCTAATATAAGAAAATTAAGAGAATAATTACATCTCAGGGGATCCAGAGGGGTTGCTCAGGTCACGTTCCCTCTAGACATGCTAACTACTAGCAGATGAGAGTCTACATTTCAATAGCTCTGTCTATGGTCAATGAGAGAAAATTCATGTAAACATAAGAATTGCAACCAGTGGGCATCCCGACTCAGATGTTAACTCATGAGCCAAGAGGTGTGAGGTTGCATTGTGCCAAAAGTGCATAGACAGAACAAAAATAATAAAAATTGCAATTAGACAGATCCTTGCTGGTGGGTACAGACTTAACAGCCTCTGAAGTGTGATTTTTCTTTGTTTTGTATTTAAAGGTATTTAATAAATGGCTGTCTCTTTCTTAACACTTTGAGGCAGGTCAATGCAGCCCTGCAAGTGTGGGCAGAAGGTGACATGGTCACACAATGGTTAATGCAGCTGCTACAAAGTACCAGGATTGAATTCCTAGGCTTCACCATCTTATTTAGCTTCGTTTCAATTTCCTAAAGATTGGCAACTATAAATTAGTCCAATATAATTAAACACGTTTGTGTGTGTGTGTGTGTGTGTGCTTGCAATGGACAAAATATACAAGGAAAATGGATGGCTAGTGTACTTTGATTTGATTCATTTAAAATAACTAATGGAAAGATCTGTGTACCCATTTTCTAAACACAGATACAAAAAAGATAAACCAAAGCAAAGCAGAAATCAGTTCCAGAAGAATGACAGACAAATACAAAAATGCATTTAAGAAAAAAACATAATGAATGACAGATAACTTTCATTCATTAATCCTTCTATTCTTGAATTTCCCTGCTTATTCCAGAAAGAGCTGGGGTGAATCTTGTCAGCAACGGGTATAAGGCAGGAATCAGCTATAGATGAAGCACAATTAACACATTCCAATAAAAAGATTATAAAAGGATGTAATATTTAAAGATATTATTTAACAAATAACATTTTATATTATTTGTTTATCTCTGGTCTCAGAATCTGATCCAATGAAAAAGCAAAAATTCAAAGGTAACCCTTAAAAATGTTTCGCTCCAATAATGAGAATTCAAGTTTCCTGGAGTATCACAAAATTCACCTGTGCTTGAGACCGAATAGCTTTGTGTTCTGACTAAAAGTACTTCCAGATAACTCTCTCAGCTGTCCTTTAAACACTCTGCATTATACCAGTTTTTATTACAAAATATCATTTTAAAACTCAAAAAATAAATCAGTAAATACGTTGTCAAGGTGAGTAGCAGCTCTTCCCGCGAGTCCGCACTTGACATTCTAGCCACAATCATTTTGTGTTTATCTTTCCAAATCGTACTCTGCCTCACTAAATCCAGACTCACTTTGAAATGTGCCTTCTTAAATTTTGATTAGTTACAAGCAGACTTTACAAAACAGGTTTTAGTGAGCCTGCTGTTACTAGGCACTTCATAAAATAATGAACCTGGCACCTTCTAAATGAGCAGATTTCCAATCACACTTCAAACAGGGCTAAAGTGTTCACTTCTTCTTCTCCTTCTTCTTCCTCTGATTTTCACAGTCTGTTTGTCTGTTGCCCACTGCCCCCTCCCTTTCCTTTGTACATCTGGTTCTTGTCATTGGAGGATTGTGTCGGCTTTCACTTCCTTCCTGCTTCATTTAAGACTTTAGAAGGTCTTGGTGACTCTTTAAGGGTAATCAGCTTTAACTGCTCAGGCTCTTATTATCTCTTCCTGGTAAATAGATGCCTATAATGTCACTTCTGTTATCCATAGACAGGAGGAAAGTGTGGGTCTTGTGATATACTGCACTTTTCACGTAGCATATATTATGATAGGTTGCATCCTTCTGCACATTCAGGAGTAACAACACACTACAGTAAATGCAGGGCTTTTTTAACACTTTAAACAAGATTCCTCTCAGGTACAAGCATTTCTTTGCTAATCTCTACAACCTATCCAGTAAACATTTGTCTTTGTCTTTTTACAACTCCAAGCTCACTAGTTGTTTTGCTATTTGTGTTTTACAATTTAATTTGAAAAATGGAATAAAATAAAAAGGCTTGCCAGACTCTCCATAGCTTACCATATACAATAATTCTTATGAAAGTACAATACTCTACCATTACTATACCATCTACACTTCTTAATTAACTGTGTGCTCCGGAACTTACTTGTACCATCCATAAAATCAAACATTCCTGAATAAATTATATTTAGGTGATATGGCAGCTGACCTGTGGAATAGATAGATAGATAGATAGATAGATAGATAGATAGATAGATAGATAGATAGATAGATAGATAGATAGATAGATAGATACTTTATTAATCCCAAGGGGAAATTCACATATTAAATATTAGTACTAGTTATTCATTTCAAAAGACTGGCGGATAAATTCAGAAGCTAGTTAGAGCTTCTTCACGCTGCTCTACACATACTGGTTTTAATGTGGTGCCTTAGACCACTTTGTCATGGAAGTGGATGTGACTTTTTGGTAATTTTAAGTGGATCAGAGTGGTCAGTTATAATTTTACCCGTACACTTAAAAGTGAATGCCCCTTTTGATGGACGGCCAGTGTTTCAGTCTGGCCAGGACGTCCCTCAACTGAAAGAAAGAGCCCTTTCAGGGCACTACATCTCCCGGGACGCTAGATGGCAGCTCCCCTGGACGGAAATGTTTCCCCAGATTCCCGCAGGGCAGCATGGGACATGGAGTCCATTTGTTCAGCCCTGTTAGGTACCATGGGTGCTGCCAGGGGGAGCTCACCAAGAACCCGGGGACTATTACGGTGACGCTAACCCGGAAGTACTTTGGAGTCACGAGGACGGAAACCCGCACTACTTCCGGGATATTTAAAGAAGGCGTTTGAATACTTCCGGGTCATGTACTTTTAAAGGACTATGGGAAATCCAGCAGATTAACCAGAGTTGGGTGGTAGATTGACAGAGCTACTGGGTGGAGAGGAGGATTATTGATTATTATTATTGATTGGAGAATAGTGGCGTGTGCGGTGCTTTGTGCACTTTATTGAAGAAATTATTAAAGAATTATTCTTGGTGCTTTGAAACATGTGTCCTGGACGTCTGTCTGGTGGGTTCAACGGGGCAACAGCACCTCTAGCGTCCACACCTTTTAACATTTTGTCAGTAATGTGGGTGTGACTTTGTGATATTTTCAATGGGACAAAGACAATGATCTTATCCTTATTTTATTAATTAACAAAGAGCTTTCCTTCACACTTGTGTCATGAAAGTGGGCATGATATTGTGGTAATATTTATAAAATATATCAATCAGGGATAATAATAATAATACATTTTATACAATACCTTTCCTATGCTCATACAATATAAGCTGTTTTCTTACCTTGCCAGCTCAAAATTTGGAAAAAGGCAAGCATGACTTTGAGATCATTTTAAAAACAAAACAGATACTGATTGTGTGCTTACCTTTTCATTTAGGAAGGCAGTTGACTCTAACGTGGGCATGGCTGTGATAATTTTAAACAGGAAAGAGATATCTATGCTATTCTTATCTCACCCCTTAAGGGGAATAGATTTCCATCAGCATCTGGCAAAAACGCAAGCTTGATTTTTTCAGGAATTATAACAAAACATAGCTTTCAATTTCATTCATAGCTTGTCATTTATATATATGGGAGGGAGGCATGAAAGTGGGCATGAAGGTCATTTTAAATGGGATATAGCTATCTTTCTTATTTTAACTTCTCCCTTCAAGGTCTCTCTTTGAAAGCAGAAACGGCTTTGTGGTCATTTAAACAGGATACAGCTCTTAATCTAATTCTTACCTTGACATCCTCTCCCTCAACAATTCATCACAAAAAGTAAGAATGACTTTTAGTAATTTAAAGGAGGTGCTGCATTTGGTTTTATTCCAGTTTTCTTGGATTAGATGTTAGTGACGAGATAGTGTTCAACCACCTGTATTTTAAATGCAGTCAGCAATTTACTTCACGGCCATGATTAGGTACACCATTTCAAGCATAATTTATTTGACAATGATAAGTAAAATTAAAAATGAAAAACTGTGAGAGGACAAAAAACTCTTTATGAATATAGAAGAATATAATGTTACATCCTTTGACTTTTATGTTTCCACCCCTTACTAAAAATTAAACTATTAAAGATGTTCAGAGTGTGAGCCTCTCTAGAAAACTTACAATACAAAGAAAGCCAATAATAACTGTTCAGAAATTTCTGGCAGTTTATAATAGTTTACTTATTATCTCCATTTTCTTTCTCAAGTTTTTGTAGCCTGGGTCACAAACAGCCAAATCTTACCAGGGTAGTATAAACAAAACCAGGATGGAATGCAAGTTCCTTGAAGAACACATTCACAGTCACTAACCTTACAATTATGAATCAGCTTAGCAGCATGCAATACGATATATACAGGCTAACAAGAGAACTCTGAAGGGAAGCAATGTTCTACATGTCAGTGTAGAAGGAAGATCAGCACAAGGATAAAAGGAATAGCAGTAGCAGTAGTAGTAGAAGCCATTTTGAAACACTGTGCACAGAGTACAGTGTCACATATGTGTGCACAGAAGACAGTCTGCAGGCGTGAATACTTGTATTTCTGCACCAGACCAGTGGTTGGCGCTACCCTCTAACTTCCTTTTCCCATGCAGACCATGTCTGTAAAGACCTTCTTTTGCAATCTCTTGTTTCAAGTATATGGGATGGATCCTCAAAAGCGTTTTCTTGTTTATTTTACAACACAAGAGATTCTTCCTTGCATGTTAAACCAGCATGAAAAATGTCACCACCCTCTGGCATATTAAAATGCAAAAGTTTATTTTAATTAATAGAAAATACAAATCAGCTTACATGATGTGCCTCAGAACTAATTTTACTACTGAAGTCTCCTGAGTCGATAAGTAGTAGCAAAATGGGTCATTTCAGGAAGTCAAAAATGTCACAAGTGAAGAGTTCCATAAAAGCAGTGACATCAGATCTTTTACTTTTTCAGAGGCACAGGCAGATGTTTTAAAGAAGTGAGTCTTGCCAACATAAAGTACATTTGTGACATAATGCCATGTTATTTCAGATTTTCTACCAATGATCAGACTGCTGAAACAAATGCATGATGGCTGCCTTGTAGATACAGAGGTGGGCAAAAGTAGGTTTACAGTTGTGAGTACACAACAACGGCAATTTGAGCATTTACTAGATTGTACCTAAGTGCACTGTGCCATTGTGACATTCCTTTGAGTTAATAAAGTTAATGAAGCTATTGCGTTAATAAAGCTATTGCACTAATCATAACCTGCACATCCATTAAGTAGAAGAATTAAGCACAGCAGTAAAAAATAAAATGAGACTTCTATCTTGAAATGGCTCCAGATGTGCCAGCCTCTTATCCATTCCTGGAATGTCTTAATATACTATGTCCGTCTCTGGTTTGTATAAGAGTGACTGATGCTGTGATCAACTTTTTTTATTTGTGGTTGTCTTTTAATCTCTATAATTATTTACTTCCAGGGCAGATTCCCACCTTGACCAAGTTCTATCAGGATAGGCTCATTCCTTACAGTAGGTATTTAAAGCATTTCTGGCCAGTAGCTTGTTTTGCACATTAATTTATGTGATGAGGCTACTCCGCGTATGCTTTAATTCCATTTAACATTATTAATGGGCTCTTCCATACAAATATTCTTTCAACAAAACATCTAAAATGGGAAATCTACACCCTTAGTAAATTAATTAATAATTAAACAATTCATTAATAAATTAAATTGTGTTATTAACCAAAAGTTCCAGTGTAATGCCTGCAGTCATTGGTTTGTAAAATGTAACCTACTTAACTTAAAGTATGTATTGATATTTTAACTGGCAGAGTACTGAAATACTGACTGCCTGGCATGACAGTCCAAAGGACACTGTCAATATTTCCACTTTTTATTCTAGATATCTTTTCAGGGCTTAGGGAATTTAAACATGCATTATGTAGATATAAGGTGAAAAATTATAGAATTTTTAGTCTAGAGTGAGCAAGGAGAAACATGAGGAGATGGTCATACCTCTGGTATGTTTGATTATGTTTTATGGGTGGTCCCCCAAAAGGTAAAGCCACCTGCCAATCACTGCCAGGAACTGTCCTATGAATCCAGAGGGTCTCCCATAGTTCTTGGTGGGTCATTCAAATGTGTAAGGGAGTTTTGGTGAGTTCTGTGTTTTTGCTGTGCCATGTGGTTGTTGAGATTTATTGAATTTTTTTGACCTGATCCTCTGCTCTGTTTTTAAACTTCAACTTTGGATTCTATTTTTGGACTTTGTTTGTATTAGATTGCCTTATGATTCCATGCAACTCCTTTATACCTTTTGTGTTCATTGAGAATATCATATAGTACATTTTTGCGGAAATAATACATTTTTCTTTTTGTGAAGGTTGTGTATTTGCCCATTTATTTGGAAGTATTTGAGGAAATGGGACTTCCTGATGCAAAAGAGCAAGCATAATTGCTATCTGTGAACATAACTGAGATAAGATGTTGAGAGAAATGTTTGCTTATAAATAGTGAAGTATCCTATCACATGCTGTTTCACCCTAAAATTTATTTTGCAGGCTATTTCCCAATTGCAAAACATGAAACACACTAAAATTAGTTTTTTTTGGGGATTTTCAGGAAATAACTGCATTATTTCACTGCTGAAACCGCTGTCCCCTTTACTCTGCCTCCCTCCAATATTGCTGCAGTTATCATTTTTGTTAATAATGTTATATTTAATTATTATTTAATGTTTAATTAATTTGTATGTATGTTTGTCTATGTTTCTTGTTTTATTTTGTGTGTAAAATCAGGAACAGCCACCATTTCATCATTGCTGAAGTAAGTAGGACCTTTAGTAGTTCATTGAGATTTGTGATGTCCAAAGGATTATCGTATTCTAAGTATGTTCCTTAGATTTTCTGGTTTTTGGAGATTTTTGGTTTGTCTTGGTAGGTCACAATTTAGACTTTTTTTAGACAAATTATTTTGCCCTTTTTCTTGCTTTTTTCTTTTTTTGCTTGATTCAATTAGAATTAATGTATAAATATTCTTAATTTAAAGAATATTGTTTTACCTCTGTTCTATCATGCCAGAGGTGTATAGTTTCCTCTTTTTGATAGGCATATTTTTGTATTTTTGAAAGTTTAAGAACCCTCAGCGTTTTTTGAGCCGTTTGGATTTTTTTAGCCAGGCTGCCTGAGGGGAGGCCTATTTTGGACGAACACTCAGTAAAGTTCTGGGTATATAAAAAGGATATTTTTGAGGCAAAATCACAACAGTTTCCACAGCTTCTTCCATGTGGCTCAGTGAACTTTGATCTACTTAGAACACTGCCTGCCTGCACATCCATTCCATTGGTTCTTACTTGCACTGCTCATTTGGGGTTAAAATAATGTAAACCCTTAAGAAATATGACAAATTAGAGGAGACCATCTAGTATATCATGTTTGTTTTATTTAGCTAATAACCACACTACTTCATCTTATCCACATACAAAGGATGTCAAGGTTTCTGCTTTAACTAATATGAATTCGTAGTTTGTTCCAAATTCCCACAACTCTTTGTGTAAAGAAGTGCTTTCTTCCTTCAGTCTTAAATGCATTTGTTCTTAATTTCCAGTATATGAGTCACCATTTAATTGAAAGAATTTTGTTGGATCTACTTTATCAATGCCTCTCAGAATTTTGAAGACCTTGATTAGGTATTCATGTAATTGCATCTGCTCAAGACTAAACAGATTTAAGTCTCAGTGTCTGTCAAAGTACAAATTATCCTTATGACCCAGGATGCACTTGTGTGTTCTCCTCTGCACATCTTCAAATGTCACTATTTCTTTCTTGTAGTGTGGTGAACAGAATTGCACCCAACACTGGAGTCTCACTATTGCATCAAACAGTTCCTCAATTTATATTCAACAGTTTTTACAATATAACCTAAGGGCATTAACTAGATGATGAAAATGTTGTGTTAACATAAACCTCTAAATCCTTTTCTGAGGTTCCTTCCTTTGGGCTAGTATTTCCATTCTCATATTTATAACTGAATCTCCTTTTGCCCACGTGTGGCATTTTGCACTTTTCTACATTAAACTGCATTTTTCAAGTGTGTACCAAGGTCTGAAGCCTGTCCAGGTCTCTTTGATTGTTTTTGCTTCCATTCCTCAAATTTTAATATCATAAACACCACCTGCACTCACTTTCCCCTACTCCATAAGCCAATCCAAGCCAGGATCCTTCCATGAGCATGTTGGTGGTCATATACCCAGGCCAATGTATTTTAGCAGTGCAGTAGTGCACCCAAAGTGCTTGCAGGCGAGTTATCTATGTCTGTGTCACCCTTGTCATACTCTGCATCAATACACATCTGTGCCATGCTTTGTGTATGCAGGAAATGGTTGCAGTTGAAATGAAATGTGCTATTGAACTTGTGGCAAATTTGAAAATTCAACTTTAAATCATTTGGTTTATCACTATTTATGTGTGTTGAAATGTCAGTGTAAAAGGACTAAGCATCTTCCGGTGTTTAATGAAACAATAAATGTCATTTTAGTTAAGGGCTGAATTAACGTTGCTCTCTGTGGTGACTCTGTTTCTGTACTCCTTTCAATATTCTTGATGATTGTTTGAATATACTTCATTTGAATACAGTAGAATTATCACAATAAATTTAGAAAAATATATTGTATGGTCTTTAGTCACTGCTTTTCACTGTGTACATTTTTTGAAAAAGTAGTGAAAAGCTGTTATTACTGATTATTGCTAATGCCTGTCCACAAAATTTATCCAATACAGTGTTTTGGTTGAGTTAGGGCCAATCCAGACAGAATTGCATCTGAGCAGGACAGGGTGCACTGCTTATGCACAATTTTATTATTTTGCTCTGGCATTAAAGGCGAGGTTCATGTTTAACATGCTCTATCATGCAGAGTCACTGCATAATGTATTTTTTCATAATTATTGTATCTTGTATTTTTTTTTTTTTATCCAGACAGCTATGGAATTTTATTTGCTGTTCCTAAGTTACACCATCAAAGCTCAGGAGGTGAAATGAGGCAAAGTTTCTCATGGAAGTTCTGAATGCAGTCAGTGATGCCAAAAATGAAGGCATGCATTATGTGACTTTTTTGCTTCATTTGCCAGATTCTTGCGTACATCAAAAGGAACACCTTTACACTGACATTTCAGCGAGGTAGCTTTAAGCAAAAGAGCTGAAAGCCTTTTATATAAAAAAGAAAAAGACGATTAAGCCTCCCAAATATTTAGCTCCAATTGTTTGATTGTCTAATAAGAATAAAAAGCAGACCAACCTGCCACACTGCACAGCTGGCTGTTAGTCGTGGAGCTCAAACGATGACCATTTTAGGATTTTTCTACACGAGGATCACCTCTGGGGATTCCACAGTTTGTATTGCTTTGCTTCATTTGAAAGGATCATCAGTTAACGTACCAGTCTAATCCCTGACTTAAACACATTGTGCTTCAGGACTTGACATCCCCAGATGAAAGGCGTGTTTGATACAAATGTCACTAGAAAAATCCACTGCTGACAGAGTTTTCTAAGGTACTTTGTAATACAGTGTTCTCATAATAGCTGCTGACAAATGGATTCACAAGCTGCATATTTAATATCGTAAAAGAATGTGACAATGAATTGAAATTGCCACCAAAAAATCTACACAGCATTTGTTACCATGACATTTGCAGTTAGAATGCTCATGACTTAAAAGAAAAAAAAAGACCTCAAGTCTGTTTTATATCTAAGGCTGGCACTTCCAACTACACAGGCATCTAGACTAGAGCCAGTTGAAAATAAACCTAGCATAAGGTTTTACCCTGCAATTTTGTGGCCTAAAGCCAGAGATTGTTCCTGTGTCCTGGAAATACATTTAAAAAAGCAGAGTCACAGTACCTTGAGTGAAACTTTTGAATCTTTCAAAAATGAACAATTGCAGCATTTTGCTAAACATCAGGCATTAAAGAGCACATTGGAGAACTAAAAATACTTAAAATACGTAAAACTGTGTCAGGTACTTGCACCTAACTGACGTTTCTTAGCAATCAGCCTCATTTGTTTCCTAATACACACACCTTTTGTGCTGATCACATTCAGTTTGTTGATATCTCATTAATCACATTATTTAAAGGAATACTCCACCCAAAAATAATATACTGTATTTTTAAAACATGTTACTTACTTCATGAGGATTGTAGTGATGGCCTAGAATATTTTTATCTCATGTTTTCATGCAGAACAAAGCTAACAAAGTGGTGACCAATGCTGGACATCAGCAAACAATATCAAAACATTCATGAAGAAGTCACTTGCATCACATAATCCATATCAAGACATCAAGTTGTATACTGAACACGTACAAACTGTATGCATTTTTTTGCTAAAATTTTGTTAAAAAGATTCTTCCTAGTAATAATAATATTTATGTGGCTCCTTATCATATATTTATACACAACTCAAAGTGCTCTCCAGAGATTAATCAACAAAAACAAAAATATACCACAGTTCCTTGGATTATTATCACTAAATACTATGATTATTTTGAATAAATGTAAGTATACTAAAATACAAAATCAACCAGGTATTATTAAGCAAAATGTAACCACTAAAATGCAAAACAAACCTTCACACTTATCAGAAAAAGATTTTCTAATTAAAATATTTATACATTAAGGCTGGCAATATAACAACCCGATTTCATTAATATATATAAAAATAAACATATACAGTATATCTGCATTTTACCTAGGCATTTGTACATGGCAACCCATTAAGTAGAAACAGTTTGATATTATTAAAGTTAATGAAAAGATACAAAAGTGAACAGTCCATAGCAGTTTTGGTTGAATAAGGATGTAGATGGAGTTCTTGACTTCTGAATGTGATAAGTTGACCAGCTGACCCAGAGAAAAGGAAAACTCCTATGATGGGCAATAGCAGAAAAATAAATCTTTGGAGGGCAGAAGACAGAAATGAGCAAATCAAATAGTTACAGTCTGATGGTAATCAGTTTCTGTATCATGAAAGTCAGAATGACCTAGGCCAGCTGGCCACCCACCCTCCACTAGGTACTGGTAAAATGAAAGTGACTCAAAACCTTTCATGCGATGTCACCCTTTTGAATTAAAGATGGGACTCTTGGCCAATCTATCGGAGGGAAGCCAGGTCTTCAATTCACATGTTATGTAATTCAAATGTAGTCAATGTATTCAAATGTAGTTTCCTGAAAATCAAAATAGGTGTAGCCTCCAAAAGAACCTAGGGAGCAGGCCAGAATCCTACATTATCTGTCCAGCAGGGGCTCAGGAGACTTCAACCAGGCATCCAAGGCACCTGATGGCTTCAGCTGAAGCAGGCACCAAAATGGGAAGCTGGCGAAACAACTACTAATATCCAAAAAATATCACAGAAGAAGAAGACTTGTAAGAACAGGGCCAATGAATAACCTTTATAAATAAATGTTTCATTTCACAAAAGCAGAACAATATAAGGCAAACTTTTCACAAAGAGCAAAAAGAGGCACAAAAAAGGAGTTGACTAAAAGGCAATCCACAGCAAAGAATTCCTAATGCACAGTTCAAAAGTAAAGTCGAAGAAAACAAGGCAAGAAAATAATAATAAAAAAACAGGAATTTCAAACAGCACAATCAATACTTACAAAACCCCTTTCAACAATGAATAATCACCAGTTCCTGAGTTGTCCCTCTCAGTATAAATAGCCTGAAAAAGGGCTCAAGAATAGTGATATTAGGGTGGCCCTGTCTCCAGAGGCTCCATTCACAAAGAACATAACTACATTTAAAAAGAAAGTACACTATTAGAAAATCACATATAAAGTTAACATGGGAAGTAATCATTCAAAATGAAAAAAAAAACAACAATAAAACACAAAATACACATTATTTCATCACAATACGTATAATCAAAAGTGCAATTGAAAGGGCTTCTAGGTTATGGGCTCTTTTTCATTTTACTGGAGAAATTGCTTGAACAGTATTTTAGCAAAAATTGCATACATTTTTCATGGTTATCGTACAAAGCTGGATAACCTAATGTGGATTATGCAATATGAGTAACGCAAGATTTTTTTCATGAACATTTTAATATTGTTTGCTGTTGTTGTGCATCACCTGCTTCCATTAAAGCATAAACTTTGTTAGCTCCATTCTGCATGAAAACATGAGATTTAATTTTTTTTCTCAGCAATCACTACAAACCACAAGGTTACATAAAAAATATAATTTTCTGGCAGAATATTCCTTTAAGCAAAGCATTGTCAGTTTGATTCTTTTTAGTAGTCATTATTGGATTTCTCATGGTTATATTTTTGATCCACCATTTTTAATACTAACCACAACCATTCTGTCATTGTTTTTTGCTTGATCCATGAATCTGTCTTAACCAATTCAGAAATATTCCCATTCCTACTAGAGGTTGTCTACATTTACATTACTCCTTAATTCACTTTAAGTCTAAAGCATTTATATTGTGTGCACCCAAAGTAATGGCTTTTTGTTACTGTTAAAAAAAAAAACAATTTCTCTTCTCCCCACAGAAATGCATGAACATCATTATTTAATAGAATTTTAAGTAAGATTTCATCTGAGGTCTGGATGAAACTATCTTATCTGCCAGACACACCCATGACTGAATAATTTTCAAGCACTGATTTATTGGCAGTGGAAACTTTAAAGCCAGCCATCTCTATGTTTGATAAAAGAGCTGTAAAAATATATTGTTAGAAAACTCCTCAGGAAACCTCACAGCAGTAGCTTGAAGGGAAATTTCTGGCATATACAATTAAGGCATGTTATGAATTTTTTCATGCTGTAACACTACAAACAACATTCAATATTTCCTCAAGTGAATTTCTGTTTTCCTACTTGTTTTGAGCCTACAACAAATGTTTTATTAATAAATGGAATTAATGTGCTAACACTTTAAGTGTTATAGCACACATGTAAATCACTTTGTTTTTTCTCACTGTTATTACTGTGTTTTAACCTCTTGCATGTTTTTGTTCTGTTCAAAAATTGGCAGGCCGCAAGAGCAAAAACGAAAAGAGATCAGGAACACAAACACTAATGAGGTTCAAAACCATCATGTAACCCAATATGAGGAAGCAACAGAAGTATATGATCGGAGAAGTGCATATGGCATTTTTCATCTTGAATTAGAAAGACACCACATGAAAGAGCAATCTAAAAAATTTGGAGTTTAAGGCACAGTGTGTAGCTGGGTGCAGAATTGGCTGAAACCCAGAAGGCAAACGGTTATGCCATGAGGAACCTTCTCAGAATTAACTGATGTTAAAAATTCACTTGGTATTCTACAGGAATCAGTGCTGGGGCTGCTGCTCTTTTTAACATATAATAAATATATATATATATATATATATATATATATATATATATATATATATATATATATATATATATATAGTGGACGTTAGGGGTCACTATTGCCCCTTTCAATCCAACAGACAGACACAGGGTAAAAGCAATGAGAAGTATTTTAATGCTTTTCTTCTCCCTTATAATGCCCAAAGCACCACAGGCACAATAGACAGGCAATTCAATAATAATAATAATAATAATAATTATTATAATTATTAATGATAAACAACACAAATCCCTACAATTCTTTCCTCAACACCTCCCAGCAAGCTCTGTCCTACTTCTCCCGACTCCAGCTCACTTGCTGGGTCTTCAGTGGTGCTTTATATAGTTCTTGGTCCGGAAGTGCTTTTATGATTCCGTCCATGTGACTTGCTAGCACTTCCAGGTCAGATGGAGAACTAACGTCCTTTAATCAGCCCGGAAGTACTTCAGGGCTCCTGTCCACATGACTTGGTAGTACTTCCACGCTTCCTCTCACAGCTCCTCCCAGCGGCCCAACACGGCTGGGCAACTAAACTTCAAGTCCCAAGATGCACTGCGTGAATCTGGGGCACAGTTACACTCCAGGAGAGCTGCCATCTAGCATTTTAAGGGAGGCAGTGTCCTTGAAAATCTGGCCTCCCCATCCTTCCATTGCAGGGGTGTCCTGGCCAGGTTGAGCTGCGAGCCATCTTTTATATATATATAATATAAACAGCATGCTGATTAATTTTCCAGATGATATTAAACTAAGTGAATTACTAGCTATTCTAGAATCATCTGAATCATTAAATAGGGACTTATATTGCAGGTTAGAGTAGATTTCTGACAGATGAAATTTAATGTCAATAAACAAATGTAAAAAATGTTAGATTTGAATGCACAATGGAAGGTCTGATACTTGAAACTATACCCCATCACTATTTACATTAAGGCAGTGCACAGAAGTGATCGAGAAGGCTAATAGGATGTGAGGTTATGTGTCACAATGTGTACATTACAAGTCAAAGCAGGTTATGCTTATATTATACAACACAATGGTGACTCATTCAGAGTACGGCGTGCAGTTTTGTTCTCCAGGCTACAGAAAAGATATAGCAGTGCTAAAGAAAGTAAAGTAAACAAATACTACGCTAATTTCAGGCCTGTAAGGTATGAGCTATGAGGAGAGATTGAAGGAGATTAATCTTTTCAGTTTATGCAAAAAGGATTAAAAGGTGGTATGATTGAGGTTTTTTAAATTAATTAAGGAATCCATATGGTGAATATGAGAGGTATTTTATGCAAAAAAGTAAAGTAAAATTAAAATTATTAAATGAAAATGCAATCCTTCTTTCGCCATTTATTTTTCAAAGACTATGCACATGAGTGCTGAAAAAATGAAAAATAAAACTAAATAACATTTCATTTTCAGCCTGAACATCATTGCAGCTGCAACAATGAAAAGTAAAATGCAAATAAGCACTGGCACCGCCTGCTGCTCATTGAATTTTCATTTTCCACTTTGCATTTTCATTTTCAAGTTCTTAACATGCAAATATATTTAATTAGCATGGGTCAAAAAATCATATGATTTAAACACAGTCAAAATAAGTATTCCATCAATCAAAATGGCTACAGCTACAAAGCGACAAAGAATTGTGGGAAATCGAGGTGCAAACCGTGCCCATTGACCCAGTTAATTAAAATACAGTATATCTGCATATTAAGAACCTGAAAATGAAAACGCAAAAGGCAAAATAAAAATTTAATGAGCAGCAGGTGGCTTCAGTGTCTATTTGTATTTTGTTGCAGCTTCATTGCAGACAGGTTTAAATATCAAAGTTACAAATGACAGTACTTTTAAAAATTATTTGTATTGAATCTACAAGTGTGGATATGTCACACACCTTTTGGTGACTCGTCTTTGATGAAAAGTGACTAAATCTTGGCAACAGAAACAGAAAAATGGTGGCACCCATTAAAAAATAAGCTGGCATCATAGTGAATGAAAATATAGTTATAAAATAAAGAAATAGGTCCCATTGGAAAACAAAACTACAAAATGAAAGTGAAATCAGTATAGTTTAGAACCACAAAAACTTACAAAGTCCGAAAGGCAAAATTAATTAACCTAAATAAATAACAGCAAATGTGCAATAAGTTTGACATTTTTTTCCAGTTATAATTTTCACTGTGTTCCTCTGTTATTGGCTTTGGACCAATCTATGCACTGATTATGCCCCATCTGATGTCTCTCTTTCCAACAACCACTTGTCTATTTAAACCAGATCTGCCTCAATAGCAAGCTGCTGCTTTACTTCATTGCCCCAAATCTTGTGACGAGTCAATAGTCTGGCACCCGATGATAGTTCCAAGGAGATGTTATTAGTTTGGTGCCACCAGAAGCCCTATAAATGAGTTATAGAACAGCAAGGGAAAAAAACAGGCAGAAAATTCTTTGTTAGTTGTGGTAATTATACTTTGAAGACACATGATATTCTGTATGGTGTTCCACAAGGATCGATCCTGGATCCACTGATCTTTTCGATTTACATGCTTCCATTAGGTCAGATTATCTCATGGCATAACGTGACCTACCACATCTATGCTGATGACACACAACTGTATTTATCAATAGCGCCTGATGACCCTGACTCTCTTGTCTCACTGACACAATGTCTTACTTATGTTTCTGAATGGATGAGTAGTAATTTTCTCAAACTAAATAAGGAGAAAAGAGAAATCTTAGTGATTGGCAAAATTGATATAGTTAGGGTATTAGAAATAAACTTGATCCATTAGGCTTGAAAGTCAAGACAGAAGTAAAGAATTTAGGGGTAACTACTGACTCTGACCTAAATTTTAAATCACATATTAATCAGGCTACTAGGACAGCATTTTTTCGCTTAAGAAATATAGCAAAAGGTAGATCCCTTATAACTTTGCCAGATGCTGAAAAATTAGTTCACGTTTTTGTTTTTAGTCGACTGCATTACTGTAACGCACTCCTCTCTGGACTACGCAAAAAAGACATCAATCGGTTGCAACTAGTGCATAATGCAGCTGCCAAAGTCTTAACTAGGAAAAGAAAATCCAAGTACATCTCTCCAGTTTTAATGTCACTAAATTGGTTACCCATGCTATTTAGAATTAACTTTAAAATACTGCTTAGAGTTTACAAAGCTTTAAATAATCTCCACCCTATATTTCAGAATGTCTTTCACCTTACACTCCAAATTGTCACCTTAGATCTTCAAATGAGTGTCTGCTTATCATTCCAAGAGCTAAACCTAAAAGAAGTGGTGAGGCGGCCTTCTGCTGTTATACACCTAAAGTCCGGAATAGCCTGCTGATAGAAATTTGCCAGGCTAATGTGGTGGAGCATTATAAAAAAAGTGGCAAAAACACTTTTTTTTTATTTTAATGATTTTATTGTAATCATTCCATACAAATAGATAAATTTTTACAAAAAATAGGATTAAAAGCAAATCAACCCCCACCCCTGAGAAAGAGTGCATGGCCAACGGAGTAAAACATAAAGCTTGTAAAAAATACATAAATGGATGAGTTTAATAAGCGGATAAAGATAAATGGAGAAGAAAAAAAAATGGGATGAGAATCTGCTTCCTCAGTGCTTTAATAGCCTATTCTAAAATATTATTGATTAGATCCTGCCAGGTTTTGAAAAAGTTCTGCACAGATCCTCTAACTGAGAATTTGATTTTTTCCAATTTCAAATAGTAAAAACATCAATTACCCACTGAATTAAAAGAGGAGAGTTGGGATTCTTCCAGTTTAGCAAAATAAGTCTGTGTGCCAATAGTGTAGTGAAGGCAATCACAGTTTGTTTGTCCTTCTCCACTTTAATCCCATTTGGAAGAACATCAAACACAGCTGTTAATGGGTTAGGAGAGAAACTGAGAAATATTAATTCCAGGACAGAGGAAGGTGCAGGATTAGGAAAATCAAGCAGGTTCTGTTTAACAAAGTTTCTAATTTGAAAATAGTGAAAGAAGTATGTTGCTGGAAAGTTAAATTTGGATTGTAATTGTTCATAGGATGCAAAGATGCTGTCTGCATAAAGATCTCTAAGCAATTTAATCCCAAATGTTTTCCAGACATTAAAAACTGCATATATTTGCAGAGGTGCCACAGATAAAAGATTCTCCACCTTAAAATACTTTCTACATTGGTTCCATATTCTGAGTGAGTGAAGCACAATTGGGTTATTAGTATATTGGCGATAACTTGCATTTATTGGGGCACAAAGCAGGGAATATAAAGAAGTACTGCAGGATTTTATTTCTATTGCGGACCAAGCCTGTGTATATTCATCTATTTGTGTCCAGGTTTTTATAGCTTGTATGTTTGCTGCCCAGTAATAAAACTGAAAGTTAGGTAGGGCCATGCCACCTTCTGCCTTAGGTCTTTGTAGGGTTGCTCTTTGGATACGTGGATGTTTGAGTTCCAAATAAATGAGGTTATTGTTGAATCTAATTGCTTAAAAAATTATTTATTGATGTATATTGGAATGTTTTGAAATATAAAGAGAAGCTTAGAAAGGATATTCATCTTAGCGACATTAATTCTTCCAGCTAGAGTGAGATGAAGGATTGACCATCTATGCAAATCATACTTAATTTTTTCCATACAAACGGAGAAATTTTGTTGATAAAGAGCTTTATGTTTACTTGTGATATTTACCCCTAGGTATTTAAACTGATCTGCAATGATAAAAGGGAAGGTGTCTAATCTAATATTGTATGCTTGATAATTCACTGGAAAGAGCACACTTTTATTCAAATTAATTCTGAGACCGGAGATCTTTTGAAATTCTGTAAGTGCTGTTAAGACTGCAGGCACAGTATTTTGTGGGTCTGATATATACAGTACCATATTATCTGCATATACAGAAATTTTCTGTTCAAGTCCTTCTCTGATAATCCCCTTTATCTGATAAGCATTTTGACAGTGAACTGCCAGTGGTTCAATGGCGATTGCAAATAGCAGTGGTGAGAAGGGGCATCCTTGTCTGGTACCACGTTCTAGTTTAAAGTAGTCTGAACAAATGTTGTTAATACAAACTGAAGCTTCTGGATTGGTATACAGTAGTTTGATCCATGTCCAAATGTTCGGGCCAAACCCACATTTCTCTAACGTAGTGAAAAGGTAGTTCCATTCAATCATGTCAAATGCTTTTTCTGCATCCAACGATAATAATTTCTCTGGAGTGTTTGACTTTGCTGGTGAATATATTACATTAAACAGGCGTCGAAGATTGGAAGCTAAGTGTCGGCCTTTAATAAATCCAGTTTGATCTTGTGATATTACCGAAGGTAGCACTTTCTCCATCCTTCTACAAAACTGTGTAATTGTCTTTGCATTGTTAGATGTCATCCCCCCCTGTGACAGGAGACCTATGTAAGAGTGGATTTAAACCACAATTAAAGTCCCCAGCCATTTTAATTTTTTTTTGTTCACATTGAGAATGGATGCAAATACATTTTTCCAAATCACTTTACAGTTAAATAAATTGCCCATGACAATCACATATCTCTCTTCAGGATCAGATACTACATCTGATACCACAAATGATATTGTTCTATGTATGAGAATTCCCACACCTCTTGTTTTCTTTGTAAAGCTGGAATGGAACATTTGGCCAATCCAGTCTTTTTGCAGCCGGAACTGATCCTTGCTTAGTAAGTGGGTCTCCTGTAAAAATACTATTTTAGCGTTTAAACCTGTTAGGTGAGAGAATACTTTCTTTCTCTTTAATTAGTGATTCAGGCCTTTAACATTTTATCTCACAAAGTTAACTGTCTCATCATGGAGACAATGATTTTTTGTCATTTTGTAGTCTTTACTGGAAGTGAGACAACTTTAACGTTAATTTCCAGTTTTTCCATGAGTTATTGCCATGCAGTCTGTTGTTACGTTGGTAGTTATAAGGATTAAAAGGACAGATTAGATATACCTTGCTCTCTTTCTCTCCCCTTATACCCGCATCCCCCATTTAGCCTCCCCACATGATGCTGGACCCAACTTCACAAAGTCCCAGTCCTCTGACATACCTAGAGACAGAGCACATCCAAAACAAAACAAGTCCCCCGCAGTGGTGTTTGAGGATTAAAAAGTAGAGATATCTATTGCGAAAACACATTATTTTAACATGACTTTTTCATAGTTCCATTTTAGTGTAACCTTGATATTCTGTATATGTATTGAATTATTATTTTTATCATGGCATCACAATCCGTACTAAATCCTTCTTTGCTGTTCTTTTTCCGGTTTTCTGCAGTGCCACCACCACCTGATCAATGCACCATGCAGTCTCTACATTGATGGATTGAAGGCTAGATGTCAATATGACCATTATAATCGTATTCTTCCACGTGAAGCCTGAAAACCATGAGAACTGATTGAGATCATTAATGTCAGGTAGAATGCCCAGTGGGGGCTGGGTGGTCTTGCAGCCTCAGAACCCCTGCAGATTTTTTTTTCTCCAGCCCTCTGGATTTTGTGTTGGTTTTTCTGTCCTCCTGGCCATTGGACCTTACTTTTATTCTATGTTACTTAGTGTTGCCTAATCTTATTTTTATAATTTTTTTTTATAAACATTTCTTTCTTCATCTTGTAAAGCACTTTGAGCTACATCACTTGTATGAAAACGTGCTATATAGGTAAATGTTGTCGCTGTTGTTATTTATATATATACAGTATTCAAACGGATAAATAATGTCAGGTGCATTGTGCAGCAGCTTCCATTAACCAATAAAAACTTAGCTGATCATCAGTGGAGAGGTTCATACTGGTAAAGGGAGCCATGAAAGCTATGTATTGAGTGAGCAGCTGGAGCATCTGGAGGATGACCTTTTCCGAACAGCGACAAATAGGAGCTCCCCAACAATAACCCAGATAAGACTCTACCAGTGTTACATGTTGGGAATTATACCGATTGAAGACTTTTCCAACTACCCTTCCAGCCCATTCACATACCCCTCTTGCCACTGTTAAACATTCAAACTTGACTATTATGTTTGTTGCTGTACTGTCTTTTTTGTAAGTGTATCATTCTTAAAGCAGCATGATTTACGATAATTTGTTACTAGTTTTATGTGGCATGTTAAGGCTGTTTGTTGAACGTGTATACTATGTTATTTGTTTACATTCATATTTTTATTATAACTATTGAAACTTCATCAGTTTTGTTTCTTTATTGCACATTACCAAGGGAATTCTTGTTAAGGGGTAGGAAGAGTCGAGGATGAAATTCATACAAGGTTTTGGTTGGCCTTCTTTAGACGTTTTACCTTAACCATGTTAGAGTGGAGAGGTGTAACAGGTTGTCATTTGTACATGGCATTTGTTAAAAAATTACAAAGTTCTTATGACTCATCTGTCTTTGTGAACAGATGCAGATACTAGAAAGGCTTAGACAACTAGTATGACTTGTTTACAAAAAATCCTGCAGTCTAGGTGTCTTCACTTTTTAAGTTTTAGTGAAATCCAAAGCACAAAAAACAAGTGTGGAAAAATGTATGGATGAAAAAAGAAAAATATAACTTCTTGTCTGTAATATTTTTTTTAAAGCTTTAGTGTCTGGGTTGTACTTCTTTAAGTTTCTATTTGTTATCACATACACTATGACATGTTTTAACATACAGTCAGAAAGCTATATGCCTCTATACCTTTCTATAAACAGCTCATGTATCTATCTAAATTCCTATCTAACAATCAGAGATTATTCTGTTGTCACAACAAAAATATCAGAACATTAAGAGTGTTCCATTAACTTGTTAGATTCTTCTTCTTCTTTCAGCTGCTCCTGTTAGGGTTTGCCACAGTGGATTATCTTTTTCCATATCCTCTCTCACTACTTCCATAAACTTTCTCTTAGGCTTTCGTCTTTTCCTCTTGTCTGGTAGCTCCATCCGTAACATTGTTCTTCCAATATACCCAACATCTCTCCACTGCACATGTCCAAACCAACCCGATCTCGCCTCTATGACTTTGTCTCCCAATCGTCCAACCTAAGCTGACCCACTAATGTACTCATTGCTAAAAGAAATTTTGATTAATTATGTAGCTATGTGAAGCTTACGTTCAGATCAAACTAAGCAAACACTTTACCATTAATATTAATTTACCATTAACACTAAGTTAATATGTTTGGCTGTTACACTTGCCTAAAATTAAACTAGCTGCTACAGAACAAAAAAATGCTAGAAAGGAATGGAAAATTTCTCATATTGTGGTAAAAAAGAAACATTTGAAATAGCTATAAGATGACATTGCAAGTTATTTCTAAAAAAGAAATCTTTTCATAAAAGTCACAAGAGTAATTGGTGCCAATAGGGTTCCAGGTCTGCCTTTTATAGTCAGATAAACTGCCAGGACTTTGATATCCCTATGTAACATTACTTGTTGTCCAAGACACCATGCTCTGCACATTATATGATTATTGCTTCAGAATATCTCTTGGGTCCCTGGAAAATCTAATGCCACCAACTGAATAATATAAAGTGATCTGAATATTAAATGAAAGAAAACAAAAAACACAAACACACAATTTAGCATGAAATGCACTCGACTGACTGTAAAACATGACATATTCAATGTTAGGTCTATTATTCGAAAGCAAGCTGTAAGTAATGGTATTCTGTGACTCTGTGTGTTGGAAGATGAAGATCTAACAGGTCAGACACTTTTGATTCCCTTCTAATTCATTGTTGCATCTTACTTCACAGGTGAGAAGTTATTTGATTTTCATTCAGAGACATCTCAAAGCATGCAGCAAATCTTACTTCCATAACTTTCTGTCCTTCAGCCACTGCACAATGATAGCAGATTATCTCCCTGCCAAATGCACTGCTCTTAGTCTAAACATGTTTCAAGGCTCCGCCCTCAAAATGCCAATCAACAGTAGGACTCAGAGACACTCTGTTCTCAGAATGTAAATCATTTTCTCCTACTTATTCATGTTACAGTAGTGTAATTGCCAACATAATGAAGTATTCTGCAGTAGAAGAAACAAAACCTTTGTATAAAAATTTTTAAAGAACAAAAAGACTTCACATGAGTGAAGAATACTGGGACATGCTGTGCAGCGTTCACCTGAATTATCTTCTTTCATTGATACTACACATATAGTATATTGTTAGTTTCAAAAGATAGTCCATTATGTTTTGTTTAGAAGAAGTTATAACACATTTGAATTGTAATAATTGCAAACAATTATTTGTATCCTAGACTGAAATTGGAAGCAAGTCTATCTCATCATTGGTAGTGATAGTTTACTAATAGTTTGTTAGTTTACTGAGTACATAGCAACAACATCATGAAAGAGAGTTTTATTCTTTCTACAACTCCACGTGCTACCAATGGAAATCCCCTGTATGTGACATGCTAAAACTGACAAAACATTTTTTATGTATAGTATACATCGATATTGTTAGGTGGCACACCCACACAAATTGTGTTGAGACTTCATTATTCCTATGGAAATGTAAGAACAAAAACACATATAAACTATACCATTACAAAACTAACGCCAACAGCAAGCATAGTTGGTGGCTTTAGAAGGTGATGCTTATCAACAAATTGGAGGGCAATCCAATCTCCACTAGCATTTCACATGTTTGTGGAAACTGGCAAAACTGAACATGCCACGGGGTGTGCATTTCTTTACTTAGAAATATGCATTCATCAGATCTGACTAATAATTACTCAAGTTTACCTGGCAGCAGATTAGGACTATATTAACCCTGGAGGAATATGATACCACATAATACAAGAAGAAATGTTAGTAGTGTTCAACCAGCCTTCATTTTATAAAGAGATGATTATAGTTAACAAAGCAATGCACATTACATTCCAAACGTATAGGCAAACATTTCAAAGCACATAGGTAATGCCAGATGCAAATAATAAAATCAATTGATCACTTTTGACAAGCAGGAAACAATGGCACAGCTCATGCAGAAGCAAATATTATGCATCAAGTAAAAGAGCTGAAACAAATAAAATACAGAAATTCCAAAATTTAATAATGTTGCTTTCTATGCAAGAAAACATGTTTGCATATTGTAAAAAATGTTCAAAACAGCAAATAAAATTGTCAAAAAAAACTTAAGCTGCCATTTTAACACTAACTTTCACTACTGCATGGTTTATCTGAAAAGCTTACAGACTATTAAGCTTAAGTACATTAAGTACATTCTTAAAAAGAAACAGCCCACACAACAAAAAGCAAGCCCATCTTTAAACCCACTTAATACTGTACATTCGAGGGCCATGTGGGCTTGATCCCGTCACTGCAGTTTTGGGTTCAAAATAACAACCAATTCTGAACCAGAAGGCAGTGAAACACTATGGATTCAGTTCAACATATAAGAAAAAAATTTTGTTCAGTTATTCTGATTCATTTGTTAAAGGTGAAATTTACGTATTTTTATTTAAGGCCTCATTACAACACTTCCCAGGGCTTGTGCTAATACTCCAAATGTTTTTATTTATTTCTGTTGGCTGGGGTATGTAATAATTTACTGCATATATTTCCTCCAAAATGTTTTTAAATGTAACTTTAAATATAATATGAATGCAAATAATTTTGTATTGAATTATATTTCATTTTGTTTTTGTTTAAATTCAACATTAATAAAATTAAAAGACCAAACTTTTGTATCAGTTGCCTTCCATGCTTATAGGAAGTGGGACAAAGCATAATTTTTTACTACTTATTTTCATGGAGGAAATAAGAAGCAGATTAGCAGAGTGCAAAAGGTAATATGGTGTGTTTGGAACTTGTAGACTGGTATTTTGCTACATTGTATGTTTTAAAATATAAACAACAAAAAATATGACTTTTGAAATAATTAATGAGAAACAATGTGCTCACATTTGGTTCACAAAAACTAGTGCAGTGTACTAATTCTATGATTAGTAATTACTTGTATTTTACCTTAGAACTTGTTACAGCACCCGTACTCAGTGATGTGTGCTATACAGAAGTACAAAAGCAAACTGAATTGAATTGAAAAAAAATGAGGAAGAGCAAAATGTGTTATATCATAATAATATATTATATAATGTATAATCTAATAAATAAGCAAGACAGTTTGTCTGTCCCGATGTCCGTCACAACACAATTACCAACTAAGATGAAGAGTAAATATCCAAAAGCTGCAATTTCGGTGATTAATAAAAAAAAGTTAAATGCGTGAATATGATTCAGAAAATTAAGGAAAATCCTAAAACAGTAAATTCTAAATTAATTTAGAAAAAAGCTATAAATCTAGGTTGTAAATGTGGCAACACTGTCATGTCATTGTTGCATAACCTTTTGTAAAGTTGTATAAATATCTAAAGCTGTATCATTGATGTTAAGTTGTAATCTTACTTTCGTCTCGGAAACACTCGGAAATATCCAAGTCCGATTAAATTTGGAAAACAAGAAAAAACAAAAACTGATGGCAGAAATAAAGAAAGTGAAACAAATTAAAAAAGAGGGTGCAGAAATGGGCAAGGCTTGAAATCAAATGCAGAAAACATGAAAATGAAGAACACAAATGTTTAAGACTTGAAAAAGAGTGGAAAAGAACACAAGATTTACGTGAAACGGAAAATGATAACGAAGAAGATTAGACTTAAATAATGGACAGAAAGAAAACAACTATTGCGATTACAAGAAAACATGCAAGAAAAATATGAGAGAATGAATTGTAATAAAAAAGAAGCAATGGAAGAAAGAGGCACACACCTTGAAAATCAATATAAAATACAGTTCAATTTACTTTCCAAAATATGGATATCAATGAAAAACGTTGCATCCCACTACAAACCCAGATATGGTGTATAAAAAATGTGAGTTGATCAAATTCAGAAGATATGGTGTATAAAAATGCCCACATTGCAAGGATAAGAAATGGACCGGAAAAGCACCAGGAATGTAGTGTGAAGGTGGAAAAGTGAAACTACTACCTCTTCAACCTATTCCAGAAGAACTGGAATCTCTCATGGACAAGAATAACCCTAAACGGAAACAGTTCATTGAATACATACTACCATACAATTTGTGGTTCTGAATGACTCCATTCGGTTTCACGAAAATAATCTCAAAGAGCATAGATTCATGTCGGTATTTAAGGTTCCAGGCCAAATGTATCATAAAATTGGACTGTTATTGCTATCTTCTGAAGAGGAAAACTTCCTACAGATATATTTCACTGGAGAAGAAGAACATGAAATTCGGAGCTGCTGTAGCATTTTTAAAGGAGTGGATGAAGAAATTATTGCTGTCCTTCAAAAAATGTTGCAGAAAAACAACAAATATGATGAGCTGGACATCCCTGATAGTATAATATAAGGTATGTGGAATGGTTTGTATTGGAGGTGGGGGGTGGATATAAACTTTGTAAAGTGTTCATTTGTGTACAGGGTAGTGCACAGTAGGTTAGTAGTGAGCTCTGCTGCTGTGTGTGTATCTATATAAATACACACGTGCACATCCTGAAGACATCTGTTGCATGGGTATGTTCACAATATTCAACAATTTATAAATGGAAAATACATTGCATGGCAAAATTCATTATTACTAGTATTAGTATGAATGCAAATGTTTTTGGCAATCAACTGGAGCTCTGTGTAGGGTTAATTCCTACCTTGTGCCCTGTGCTGCTACAAATTGGAAAGGCAAGTAAGAAGATGGATGGATTGATATCTTTGTACAAGCAATAGACATAAAAATCATTTGGACTATTTTTACAAGGCTTGAGAAGAGTTACGGTGAGCAAAAGAAAAGGTAAACTTTGGACTGAATGCATGGAAACGAAGAGGTATGGTTTTAACTTTATTTATTAGCACAATGACAGACTGCTTGTCGCATCAGTGCGGTCAAGTTAAGATAAAAAGATGGACCTTCCGAAAAAAACAGCCTATATGGAGTTAGAAGAATCTTTAAATAACAAAAGTAAAGCAACATCTGCAGCCAATTTTAAGGCTAAATAAGGATCAGACATTGAAAACTGGGCCTAATGCATCAAGCAGCACATGGCCTGTTGTAGACAGAATAGAGTGATTAACATTTCTATCAGCTTACTTCTTTTCTTAGCTCCATATAAAAGTCTGCCAAGCATCTGCCTACCTGAATGACTAAAAAATAATTAAATGATGAAACTGCGTGCAATGGCATATCCAATCTTTTGATACTGAATGAATATCATAGAAAACAGAAGCAGCCACAGGATGTTACCTAACATATTTGTTACTGTGTGTAAACTTTTCAAGCTGTTTGTAATTTAAAAGTGGCTTATGATTGGCCTTTCCTCTGAAGGAAAATACTGATGGCGCCCAAATGTGTCCCAACTTCTGGGACATATTGCATTCAGATATACATCTTGGCTTCTCTCACAGGAGATGCTAAAAGACTCATAACCACCTAAATGAAATTTCAGCTTTTGATATGTGATCTTTTGCCTTCCATATTAATGAGCTTACAGTTGAGTCAAACGAAGAATGTATTAAGTGGGAATACTTTGAAAAGAAATACATAGTCAGTTGGACTATATTTACCAGATGGATTTTATTGGACTTCTGTGTTTGAAATTGTTTTCAATCAAAGCTTGTTCCTCTCAGTCAACTCACTCATATGCTTTACCAAATACATTAGAGCACTTCCACTGAATGCCTCAGGACAGTTTAGGTAATGGGGAGTCACTGTCATATATTAAATATATATTTTTGCAGCATGATAGAAAGCTTCAAACCATGTTAACAGGTGAACAATCGATTAGCTTTTTAAGTGGGAAGAATTAATTTCCTCCTTTTAAACCCACAACTACAACCTGTAGGCTTTGGCCTATTCATGTCAAAAATGGGGAACTGGTTTTAAACCTTCAAAGTTCTATCAAAGTTCCAAAATATATCCATACAATAGAAATAGGAATCTTTATAAAATTGACACTTTATTGGCAAAAACTAGAAAAATAAGAGAAAGCACAAAAAGGGCAAAAGTATGGGCCTAAAAGCTACTTCAAGGCGATCAAATCCAATTTACAACCTGAAAGCAAAATTCAAAGACAAAAGCAAATAATTCGCAAAAAAATGAGAAAAGGAAAAAGAAAGAGTGATATTTACAAAACCATCCATCCATCCATCCATCCATGCTTGTCGCAGGTAACGTGGGTCCTCCTCCCCATGGGCTCACCACCTATGGGAGGGGCCAAGGAGGTTGGGTGCAGTGTGAGTTGGGTATTTGCAAAACACTTCTGATAAACTCAATGATCTGCTGCAGGGATCACCAACATGACTGGATATAAAGATGCAGGGAACACCAACAAAGTAAGGGGATTAAGTCACATTTAATGGCACAGTACAAAAAATATTAAATAAACAACATTACCAAAAAATACATAAAAATAAGACCAGGAATAAACTCTGGTTATAACACAACGAAAGTCATAACCTATCACTTGGTAGAAAAGGATTGAAAAAATTAATGCTTTAATAGTCACAATAGGTGTACTGTTGAAAAAGCAATACAGCCTCAAATATGGGAAGAGAAGTCTTTATATAGTTTATGATTCTTTATAGATATGTGTTTATGTCTAAATCAGAGTTAATATATAATTATAGCCTCTTGGAATTATAAGCTTAGGAATGTTAGGAATTAATGCACTTACATTATTATCTGCATTTTCTACATGAATTTAACTAATTTTTTTAGTTCAATATCTACTATTATCTCTACAGCTACAAAGTAAATTGCCCTGTGGATCACAATTCCCACTCCTCGTTTTTTTCCTGTTATAGGCGAAATGAAACTCTTGGCCAGTCCAAACTCTTATCAACCAAAACTGATTGGTATCCAAATGAAATGATATGATTTTTTGTTTTGAGTTTATGGTTGAGATGTTAAACATTCCAGTTTGCTAAATTTAACATATAACCAATATTATATGATTTTTTTTCCTAAAACAGGAGACAAAAACACACCTCTTCAGAGTTTAAACAATTCAACAAAGTCATACAATTCACCAAGCTGAGCTCTGCTAAAAATAATGCATTTAGTAAAATATCACCGTTACAATCTGGGCATTGATAAAGATGTGTAAAGCATGCTCTCTCCAGTATTATTGTAAATAATTATTGTAAGACAGTCAAAGGATAGGATTAAATGAAGAGTGAAACAATAAGAACAATTAAATTCTAAGAGAAGGGGAAAAGAAGACAAAAATAATAATAAAAAAATAATTTTAGTACTACTAAAAGTACTTAATACAATTACAAATGGAAAATAGTTAAATAATGAACCATTAAATGAAAAAAGGTAAACCATAGATGTACATCTAAATAAATCCAATAAAATCTATGGCATACTGCTAGAAATTAAAATAAATACACTAAATGCATAAGAATTCTTGTTGGTGTAATGGCTAAATTTGCACTTATACCGTTCCACTTCTATTTTCCTTTTTTATTGTATGTAGTTAAAATGAAGTTACACAGATATATTATGAAGGTGTTAAGTCACAAAGTTACAAAGCAATATACAAAAAGAACAGAAAACAATTTGGTAAATTTGCAAAAATAAACTATTGGATACTTTTGTAGTACTTAAGTATCTCATACAAATCATATTAACTATAATGCAGAAGATATTACTAAAACAAATTGCTTTAGCAGCATTTTTTTTTCTTTCCAAATCCTTAGCAATGTGTTAATAGTCATTCCATTTCATAGTCTTACTTCTATTCTATTCTTTTTTAACCTGCTGCATGTGTGCTTGGTTAAACCTGATTACAAGTAGCTCTCTTTTCAGCAATTGCCAGAAGAAAAATCAATGATTAAAAAAATGAGCGTGGAATACACAATTTTTCCAAGAGTTTATTGAGTGAAGCAATAAAATTCCTCAATACCAAGTAAACAATATTCTCTTTCCACTTTCAGTTTCTTAGTGATAATATCTCCAAAGGTTTAAATAAGAAAACCCAGTATGAACTTTGTGAGACTTTCAAATACATTCTCCTAACTTTCCAGCATAACCAGGTATTAAAGATTTTTCTTCCTGCTATATCATCAGATTCAAAAGAGATTTACATCCTTGTATCCACATAACCCATCATTTCTTGTGACTGTTTAACATGTGACATTATTATATATACAGTGTACATCGTCAACTTGAACACCAAACAAGTTTATTTCATTCTTCCATTTATACATTTCATTCTTACTTTTCTTCATTTCACATGTTTTCATCACTACTTTTTCCATTCTCTCAATTGCATTCTCCATTTACTTCAAGTATCAGTAAAGTGTTTATTCATCTCTGCAATGTGACCTACTAATAAAACTTTGGAGTGGTCTGAGGTGGCTTACCTGAGACAGGTTAGGGTTAACAAGTCATTTTACCATGATGTCAATAGGCCACACTGCACAGAGATGAATTACCCATCCACTGATGTCTTATGAAGACCAAAAGAAGCTTTTGTTTACATAAAAGTAAATGAGTAATAGATGATTTTTTGCAGAACCTAAACTAAAGTGCTACCAACCTGCCCAATGTGTGTAATTTTCTATTAGCATCCAGACTTTATCAAATCTTAATGTCACTTCTTTCTGGGTATCAACCCTAAGTCTATGCTCGCTCCCAGTAAGGCAAAAATTATGACCTCATTTAAAGCAGATGTCTCAAAGCCACCTCTCTTGGGTCAATAGGCCCTGTTTAACACAAAACTTATCTAATTATGCAGCTAACTTACTGCTCCCAGAAGTTCCCATAATCATTTAAAATCTATCAGTAATTATTGAATTTGTAGAATCTGGGCTTTATTATATATATATATAACTTTAGTATAATCATCATTCTTTTATGTCAAGGATTCTGTTTTTGTAGTTTATTTTTTGTTTTGTTTTAAATTTTAAAAGTTTTATTTTGTTAAAATCTTCTTATTGATTACACAATGTTATGAGTAGCATCATGTGACCCTTTCGGTCACGCTGTTGACATATGAGGTGTGTCACTTTAAATATGGTAGCATTCACATCTTTCACCATAACTCGGTGGATTTTCAAATGAACTTCTGAAGTACTTTAGCATTAGTTCCAGTTGTAGTGGGGCCATGTGTTAGATTTTTGACCTCTTTTCATATTCATTTTGAGTTTTGTTTTGCCCTTTTGTTTTGGTGTTTCAACCATTTACTACTTGTTTACAACTTGTTTGCCTGTCTTTCTGACCTTATTTATTTGTGTTTTGCTACTCTTGGTTATTTTTCAATTCATGATTATTAGAGACTGCTCCTCTCAATGCAAAATTATTATTATTCACCATACACCCAACAAACTGCTTAAACACACATTTTTGTTTAGTTAGTTTGATCTCTGTGTTTACCATCTTGGGACTAGCAAAAATATTTGGATTAGATGTATTAGATTAGATGAAATTTTATTAATCCAATGGAGAAAATCAAAATATGCGTGCGCACATTTCCGCTTTTGTCCTTACGTCATGTTTTAGTGTGAATTCTACACACGTCGTTATGCTTGAGGCCCCAGGTATCCCATCTCTTCTCCAGTTTTTCTACTAATCCATGCCTTGCACTACAAATGCTTTTATTTATTTTTTTATTTGCAGTCTCAGCAATTTGACTTTCTTTTGGTGAAAGAAACTACAGTAATACTTCACATGTTCTAGGCAATTTTGTTCCAGTTCAGGTCTTCTTTTAAAGGTTGAAGTTCTTAAACACAGTGCTTACTCACATCTAGTAACAATCTATCTAAGTCTGCTCATTGTGGATTCAGGTCATAGTACAGCTTTAAGCACTTACTCCTTGAATATGAAGATTCTAAATGCCTCTGCTGGATTTCAGTCTTTTCCTTTCCTATTTTAACTAATTGGCATTTTTAAATATTCTAACTTAATAAATTATGGTGGATTGGCTAGAATTTGCTATTGTCAGATGTTTCTTTGGCTAGCGTTCCTGCTTCAAACAGTTTTCTTTGTACGTCCATCTACAAGCATTAGAAATTCTGCTGTTTTGTTTTCAATGAGTTTAGGCCACAGTAATAACATTCCATTGACTTTGTTGCATCAACAAGACTTCATGATTCATGCATATCCGGTAAATACCCAGCTGTAAATGAAAATCATTCCTGGAAGCGCATGAGCTGTGAATAAGCTCAGTATGCTTGTCAGAGACTGACGTGCTTAGTTGTCAAAAATATTTCTCTAATTCAAATATAAGCAAAGCAGCTGTGTTTTTGGCATCGTACACACTGGTCAAGAAGGTTTTGGGGAGACATTTTTGCAGTTTTTGATTTGAGCTCATTATAACATCAGAGCTAAAGGCAATTTCCAAAATGTTATCATATCAAAACTTAATTTCAATGGAGTTTTCTACAAAACTTAATTTCAATGGAGTTTTCTAAAACTTGTATGTGTTTACCATGCTATTACCATTACATCCATGCATTTACAAAGGAGTTATTTAAATGTCAATGGTTTAAAAAATATTAATGTTTGCCAATCCAAGTCTATCATTTTATTTAGCAATGTTCATTCATATTTCCAGGAAGTAGGATATAGCAGCATCTTTAAACTATGATCTATTAGATATAAAATATGAAGCAGATTACTGAGAAGTACTTTTGTGGCTCTCCAAGTTTATATTCCCTCAACCCAATCTTTGTATAGGGTGGGATTGGGTGTAGTACAGCATCACTTCCCTTGGTGATATATTTGATGGCATGGAGCTCAGAACATTCCAATTTCTGACATTTCTGTTCCATTTAATTCTGGCCAGTTCTCAAGTCCTGTGGTGTTTCTATTATTTTCCATTTTCCTCTCGCCTTCTTTTTATTTCCTTTCACTTTCTACCCTCTAAAATGAAACCTGTTTCTCCAACACATACCATTTTACTCAAAGCCTCTTCTAAGCTCATGTCAGTCTGTCTGGGATTTTGATGCTCCACTGTTTATTTCTTTTTTGACTAAAACTTGATTTCTAAGATTATTACTATTGCTACTAAAAACCCAAATCATCAGCATACCCAGTTCTAATGTGTACATTGTTTCTATCGCAACCTTTGTAAATGTTTCATCATTGGCCTTTACTGTAATTTCCTGTTTTCTTTGTTATTGTAAATCCCTAGGCATTTTTTTTTTTTTTACATATAATGATTTTTGACAAATGAGAGGAGATAATTCAGTCCATCAAAGTTGTTTGATTAGCTGATAACTAAATTGTCTGTGGATACTTTTAGTTTTTAACCTGAACTACAATTTGGTTAACCCTAACCCTAAACCTACCCCTGCCCCTAACCCAATTGTTTTTTAATTGGTTTCCACAACCTTTTGTGTGTAGGAGTGTTTCCTAGCCTTGCCTTTATTTCCATCTGTGTCTTCAAGTACATCATTTCACATTTAATTGAAAGAGCTTTGTACCCTTATTGATGCTTGTCATGACAATATTAGGTTATGGGTGGCATAAGTAATTAAGTTACTTTATTTAGTCAAATAAAAAAATTTACTTCTTTTGCAACAGAGCGTTCGTGAAGGTTCCAAGTCAGTGCTTCAAAACTGGCATTGCTTTTGGAGCATCACACTTAAAAAAATAACATCTGCTGACAATTTAACAGTAATATTAGCATGCCATGACAGTACAATGACTATGCAGCAGCATCTGAAAAGAAGATGAAGGCCATTGAAAAGTATAGAATACAGTATTTTAATGAAAAAATCATGTACCTTATGTAAAACATTCAGCTATAGCAATTTCTGTTAGATCTCTCGATCATTCATTGAAACGATCTATATATTTGTCAATTACCAATGCCGTCATTAATGAGCACACCACATTATGAACACACATTTGTCTCTGCTTAAAACCCATGACATTTAATTTCATTAGAATGTCAAATATTAACACATTTCTGTTATTTCCAATGTTTCATATGCAATGGCCTGTCTATAGTCAGCTTGTATAAACCTTTACTCAAATAATGAGCAGTTACTGTATATCATTTCCTGCAAGCGGAGTGGTGGCTCTGAGGCTAGGGATCTGCACTGGCAATTGGAAGGTTGCCGGTTTGAATCCTGTAAATGCCAAAAAGGGACTCTGCTCTGTTTGCCCTTGAGCATGGCCCTTAACCTGCGATTGCTGAGCGCTTTGAGTAGTGAGAAAAGTGCTGTATCAGTGTTTTCCAAACTCGGTCCTGGTGAACCCCTGTGGCTGCAGGTTTATGTTCCAACCAGATTCTGTTTTTAATTGGACTCCTGGGCTAATTAAGTGAACTGATATTTCCCAAGTTCTGTATTTAGGGAAATATAATAATAACAATATAGAAATTAGAAAACTAAGTTTGCTAAAAAAAAAAAATATTAAAATTACCAAGCAGTTATAGAGGAATAATGTATTTTTTTCTTTTTAACAGTATTTTCATCTTGATTTTCATTCTACTTTTCTAGGTCTTCTAATTGTTTAATTAATCCAAGTTTTACTAATTAGTGGGTCTGACTCTAAAGTAGTTGCAGCCTTTGATTATTCAGTGTTGTTTGCTTGGGTGTCTGATCTGCTCATTTTAAATTGTCATTAATAAGATACAACGAAGGGGGAAAAACTGCACAGAGAAAGGGCAAAGTATAATGAAATCAACAAAAGAGAGTTCAGCGTTATAGCAAAAGCAGAAAATTTCTAAGTATCTTATAAATGTAAAAATCATGCTGCTAAACTATTCTGAATGTTGAATAAAAGAAAAAAAATACCAGCTAATTAAATGAGATCAGTGCTATCAGGTGTTGTCACTGATTAGGAATCTGGTTGGAAAAAAAAACCTGCAGCGACAGTGTGCCTCCAGGACCGAGTTTGGGAAACACTGAGCTATATATATGCAAAGGATTATTTCCTTGCCTGGACTAAATTAAACACAGGACCCTTATGACATTACTCAGCTCATTGCCTTCTTTGGGTGGAATCGCAGGTGACTAAAAGCAGATTTAATATAATGTTGTTTCTAGTCTAACTAAAAAAAATAAAAGAGAGATTAAAACCTTTAATTTAACAAACATGATTTTTGTAAGTCAGTGTGAATCCAAGCAGAATTCAGTTATATTAATTTATTATGATATCCTACCTTCTGGTTAACAATAAACACCAGGAATGTTTTGGAATGAATCAGTTGCACCTTACATTCCTCAAAGTTTCAAGTACGTGAGACTATAAAATGTATGGTATTGAAGAAAATGTTGATTTTATGTAAGATAAACTTTGTCTTAATTTAGACACCAAAAGTTAACATTTTAAAGTTGTTACTGTTAAATGCCCCTAAAAAGGATAAGATAAATCTTCTGTTTTTGTTCATGGCAAACCGTATGTAAATATTTTGTCTACTATTACTCCATGACTCAAAATATGGGAAAGGCTTAATCATAACATAATTACATTCCACTTCTCATTTTAAATGAATGATGCTTATTTAAAAGAATGCTAAAAAATTACGAAAATTTTGAAAGTAATTACGAAATGAAAAAGGATGGCCATAACAAGTGTGATGTTTGGGTTTTCTTGGCATCTCTTGAACCCAGGTCATCAATAGCCATGTAACATATGATGGGCCAGTGCAGTAAAGAGACATAACACCAAAAATGATGCTTGGTGCATTTATTCCGATCTAAGTCCAACTAAAGTTCAGTGCTACTTCAGTAAATAATCTCATAAAAATGCAGTGTTATTTGGAGTTAATAAACAAATAATCCAATAAAAGGTTTTAAAAATCAACGTTTAAAATTAAATCAGGATCAGTTCTCTCCTAAAACTCAAGCCCCAGTGTGACTTTCCAAAACAACATTTCCTCTGCTCACCTCTGGGGTCAGTTCAGTGGAGGAGAGATGCACAATGGCAAGTATGGCCAATTTTATTGTCCATTGTGGGTGTGGAGCTAACCCGGACACAGACAGGCGGACATGTTGTTCTTCAACCACCACACATTTATTTACAATTATTTACAAATATAATGGTCACTAAGACCCAGTCAATTGTGCACAAAAACACCCCAATACTCAGACCTGGCCACAAATGCCTTCTCTTCGGGCCACCTCCACACTCTTCTCGTGCCTCGTCCTACTTCCACCCAACTCTAGCCTCGAATGAAGGGAGACGGCCCCTTTATACATGACCGGATGAGCTCCAGGTGCTTTCGACACTCCCCCGTTGGCCACGCCCCAGCGTGGCGGAAGTGCCGCAGCTCTCGGTATCCTCCTTATTCTTCCCCTCAGCACTTCCTGGTGTGGCGGAAGTGCTGAGGTAACAGGTCCCCAAGGCATTGGGGCGCCTCCTGGCGGAGACCACGGGCCCCTACAGGGTGGAGCTTCCATGCCCTCAACCTGTGACCCTCAGAACAACCAGGAAGGCGGCCCCCATGTGATCCAGGGTGGGCCTTGACCCTCTTCTGGTCCCTCATGGCGTCCCGGCCGGGTCGTTGCCGCTGGCATCCCTGACAGGGTCAACTTGGATCCAAGTGCGGGCTGTAACCAGAAAGGAGGCAGACACAGTGCCATTTGAAGGAGGGCAAGGCGCCTTTGAAAGCTGTTATAGCTCAGATTCAGTTGTTGGATCTGCAATGTGATGTGCTACAGCCTTCAACCGTCTTCCTGACGAGTGCCCAGTGAGAAAGGAAAGAACATAATGGTTTTTAACTCATAGACAGTTGGGACAGTCTTATCTTATTTATTTGGATTATTGTGAACACCCTGAGATACTATTTTCATTAGCTTGGATTGTATGGATTTATTTATTGAACTATTTATTGTCTTAGTTATTGAAGATTTTAATTGCACTATTTGCACATTTTGAGCACTTGAATTCTCTATTCTGTCAATAAACCGCAATTAATCTGATTTTAAAGTCTCATTTGTCTGCCTAACTTGCTATTGGTTCATCCTGGTCATAGCAATCAATGCCCTGGGCATCACACTACTCCATTGTTCCACTTCCATCCTTAGATGAGTGAGATCTTTTCCAGTGGTTTTGGCCAATCCTGCAATGCAATGTTCAGTAGGGGCAACTTTATACTTTACAGGTGCCATTGCCCCACACAGGGCTTCTTATTGTCTACCATGCCTCCACTGTCTGACTGGCTCTTCCACAATCCTGATTTCCTTTTGATCTCCTTTCTTTGATTTCACCTCTGTCTTCCTTTTGATCTCTCCCTTGCTTTTTCTCATACATTTTCATCCCCAGTGAGAGCAGGTACATCAAATGACCCGTGGAACCTCTATGAGGGATATCTGTGTTAACTGTTCTTGAGTGCATCTTGAGTGCATTAAGCAAAATTAGCAACTCCCCCCATCAAGACCCCCACACCCGACCGGCTTTTCTTTCACACACATACAATCATGGGGTCTGTGTTGCCTCACTTTTCTTTTAACCACTTGCACTGCCATGGACCCCTAACATGCTTTAACACATTGAGTTAATTAAGTAATGAAATGAGATAATTCATTATTTTAATTATAGTCAAATAGATAAAGAAGCAATAATATACAGGTATATATATGATGTAAATTCAACACAGAGACAATGTCAAAGGTTTGGGGAATCCCGCCATACTGCAGGTGTCAAGTGAAATACGTCTTTATATATGCAGTCTAAAACAAAACTGAGTATGGCAAAGAAAAGGTGGTATATATGGTCAGCGGACAGAAATTACATCATGAGTCTATGGCATTCTGGGACCGGAAGTGACATCAGAAGGATGCGGGATCTGTTGGACAGTGCCAGCCGCTGGTCCGGCAGGCAAACTCAGTTATTTGAGCTTATTGTGTTTTTTGATGATAATTTTGAAGTATTGATAAGGAGACAGCATATTCTAAAAACTTAGTTTGGTTTTAAACTTTCTGGACACTTATAACAGTACTGAAGAAATGCACACTGATATTTGAGTAATTTTTACTGAGTATCAATAGTAATTGGAAAAGGAGGATTGCATCCTTCTTGCTTAGAATGACTTCAAATATGATTTTGGATATAATGTTCCTGCTGTGTGAATATAATATTTAAATTATTAAATGGCATTGTGTTGAGATCACCTCAGAACACCTCAGTAGGTGAACTAAACAACTATAGCAAAATGTATAAATGATATCATATGCATATGCATTCTTTCACATTGTGTTGGTACCCAAACTGAAAAATGCTGGCAATGATTTTATCTTTTGCTGACCTTTTGAGTCAAAATTACTAAAGATAAACCCATAGCTCAAGTATTTTATTTTTGTGCCCAACAGCTATGCACATTTTGGATAGAAATTGATAATTTTTTTCCTATTGCTAGATTACATTTGTTTTTTTTTTTCTTCAATGGAAGCAACATTGGGGTTATTGACTTTCTCAAAAATACAAAAAACACACATCAAATCAATGAGTAGATGACATGGGAGACTAAATATATCTGCCTGATACTGTATGGAAGTAATGGCCGATGGATAGCATTTAATGTTCAGTTCTTGTTGATATCATGATGCCACGTCAAATAAAACACACTCAGGAGCCACTTGTCCGGGGGAGTCTTCCAAATGCCGACTGGCTATTTATTTCATATGCTGTGATATAAATGGTGCCGTACTGCTGCCTGTTGTCTGGGTCATGGGGACACCATCAAAATAACAAAAATAATTCGCCTTCGTCCTATCTACCTCTTCCCTGTTCTTTAACTATTCACTCCCTTCTCAACCTGATGCTGTCTTCCTCTTGCACCAGCAACAACTACCACTTTTGACTATCCTCTCCCCTTTTCTCCCCACTCTGTTAATTAACCCTGAGCTCTGTCACTCAGCTCTCTCTCTAGGGAGGTGCCCCCGAGTCCTTACAAAGTGTGTTCCCCCAAGACACCACTCCAACACTGCTTCGAATCCCTACAGCCCATGCAGTTGCAAGACACATCACAATATTAAAAAGAAAGAGTCCAATAAACTTCATACATTCTTAAACCCACTTAATCCAATTCAGAGTCATAGGAGGCCTGGGAAATCCAGGCAACTAATGATGCCAAGCAGGAAACAACCCTCATACAGGGAGCTATTCTATCGCAGGGCTAACACATGGACATGTAAAAGGTGTTTAAAATAATGTTGATATGCTGGAAAGCCTCTTAAGTGACACGGCACCAAATGGTGTTCCCTTTACACACTGTACTGTTGCACTCTGGCTTTGACACTGGTGCTTCATGTTGTGCTGTGTCCTATTGCTGTTATGAACAAAGAATAAATTCACCAACACACAGCTCCATTGTCTGTTAATGTTTATTAACATTTACATTAATTTTTGCTCTTGGGACAAATAAAGAGCTATCTATCTATTTACTGTATGCTCTTCATAGTTTTACGTAGTGAACACTGAGAGGTGTTCAAACTGATGGCATCACATACAGTAAGTGCAATGGGAGTAAAGTGGAGGGGGGTGCTACAACAGAAATATCAGATATACATTAAAATTTGGTGTTGTATCAAATGTCTACATTATTTTAAAAACCTTGTACACTCACTCCCACTGTGGCCAGTTTTGTACTACTATTTAATGCTTCTTTGAGGATGTGGGAGAATAATGGGAGTACTCGGAGGAAAACACGTCTTTAGTAAAAGGTTGATTTTTGAGAATGTCCAAAAGCTGCAGCTGTACACAATCATCTTAACATGTCATGTGACTTCCTGGCCATGTGACCGGAAATCCTGGCCATGTGACCGGCAACTAACCAATAAACAACATGGCCACAACCATGCAGAAAGCAAAATGGAATTGTGAGTATAATGATCAAAAGAAGTAAATACTTCAAAGCAGGGACTGTAATGGAAGTTACAAAAATGTGAAATGGCCCAAAACATATGCAGCCTGTCTTTTTTCCCAACTGACCACCCTGAGTAAACTGTATTAGAAAGCACTACCCTTGTGTTTAAAAGCACTTAAGCAGGAGATGTGTGTTTCTTTAATAAATGCAATAAAATATGTATTTCAAAAAAATTGATAAACAGAAGTAAACTTTTCAGAGAATTGAAGAGTTTAACTGTAATCATTGTAAGAAAGAATTGTAATACAATTAGAACCAAAATGACAAGACAAAGACTGACTCAAAATGAAGGAACAAGACCACTTGTTTACAGATTGAACCCGCATCTTAGAACGGAAGGCAAACTGCCAAAAGACAACAACTCAAAAATGTACTGCAATTATGTGATGAACTGTTGCCATAAGGGCAATACTTGAAAGAATTCTAATGTTTATGTGATTAGTCATCACAACAACAAAACATTGAGATAGTCTAACTGGACAGTGAGCTTTCAACACTCGAAAAACCACCGTGACTAGAAACCAAGTTTGTGTCCAGTAAATGAAATCTCTGTGACTGGAAACTGACCACTTATCCCTTGAAAAAGCAATGCGATCAGAACGCAATCAGTCGTCACAAAAGTCAAGATTTGAAAATGCATTTTTCTCTTTTCTCTTCTCTTTACTATAAAAATTACGACTCAAAAATTAATTTTTCTCTGAGGAGATCATGCTGAAGAATCTGAAATCTCTGATAATGCTGCAGTGAAATTTATGGCAAAACCTTTGTGACACAAGGTACAAAAGCTTGATCATAAATTCACAAGGCTGTCGTTACCAATCACGATGTGCACCCTAGAAATTCATGACAATTATAAATAAAATAGTGATGCCCTTAGAAATTACAAGAAAAAAATGTAAATCTTCCCATAGGTATGAAAATAAAATTGAAACACATATATAAAAGTAATTGTTGACAATCCAGCCATTGAAATATAAAAAACCTTAATAAAATAACAAAATTTACCTAAGGTAAGAAAAACAATTAAAAGCAAGTCCAAATTACAACAGGGATTGATCTAAGTATACAATTATAATGGTCTGACCTTTATATATAAGACCTATCCCATCCTATCTCAGCCAGAATCTACAGACACTTTGAATAGAAGTGCTTTATTAAACCAAATGCCAGTGTTTATATGTATTCATTAGCAGTACACTGTTGTACCATGTTAGCCATAGATTGATACAGGACAAAGTAGGGTGAAATGACACCTTTTATTGGCTAACTAAATAGATTGCAAATGCAAGCTTTCAAGGCAGCTAAGGTCCCTTCATCAGTAGATGAGTAGATAGCGCATTCTACTTATAGTAGTTTACATAATATTAATTTGTGTTGAATTAGCATGTGTAAGATACTGTACTATGCTATATTAAGATATTGCCTAAGATACTATTGCACAAGGTTGTATTTAATGTCAAATTTAGTAGAAAAACTGCTGTTTGCACTGTATTCTAGGTTTCAATATTCTGTAATAAATTGGGCAATGAAATTCACTCTTGGTATCATCCAAAATTGCATTCTTTTTGATATGGTTGGCTCAAGAAAGTTTTAAACCGTAAAAGTATAATAGGATACGTTATTTAAAGAAGTTAGCTAAACCAAAAAACAACAACCTGCTGATGCTATATCTTGATATGTTCTAGTTCCTGCCTCACACCCAGTGCTGCAAGGATGGACATTGGCTCACTGTAAGCCTACTGGTTCATTGAGGGGATGAATGAATAGGTTATACACTTATTGAATATTCACAAGAACAAATCCGTCATTATTGAAAAACTGAACAGATCGCTCCCTTTAAGTGTTACAAGGCAATGGCTCCTCAGCCACACTAGGATCAGTTAAAAAAACACACACACTTTCTCCCTTCTACTACACATACACAAAATAAAAAAGTTGTGCTGAGCTATTCTTAACATGCACTATGACATTTTATAGATTGTTCATATTTTGAATGTTTATATAATTAAGCAGTTAAAAGAGTTTAAGACTGTGAGCAGTATTTTCATTAGAGCTCTATAACAGTGAAAGTGCAATCTAAAATTTCAGTATGTGACTGTTTCAGTTAGGTGCTCAGTAAAGTAGCAAATTAACAACAATGATGTTCATAACCGCATAACCCAAATACACTATTCTCTAACTAATGGAACATTCATAAATGTTTGTGAAGATTGGAAATGTAGAGAACATTTTACATACAAAAAAACAAGGCTTTAGAAAACAGAGAATCAGTTGTTATTTATAACTGAACTGTAATTATTTTCAAACACACACACAGAAGTACGGTAAACGTGATAAAAAAAAGAGTATATTATTTGTGAAATGTCTTCAGTCATACATTTCACAAATGCTACTGTGTTTGTTTAGCATCTATCAACAGGAGTAACTTTGCTGCATACCTCATCCAGTCTGTGATTATCACCATCAAAACACGATTAAAGAAAAGCAGCCATTTCCTAGATTATACAATTCCATTGCAATCAAGTATTATCTCTGTTTTGCAGTGCCTTGCCATATATCTCAGCTAACATTTCTTCTTAAATGAAGTGAAACAATATCTGTGTGATGCTCTTCATAATAAACTTTTATCATCATTGTGTAACTGCTATAGATCTGTTTTATTGGCCTGTTTAGAGGCATCATTCAAATGAAAGTTATTAGAGTTTTTTCTTTAATTAATCATAAAGAGATATTAAAATATATTAGGTAATGTAAATAAGTCTGAGATCTGTTTACCAAAACTTCAACTTCACATGATCAAGAGAGACATTAAATTTGAAATATGTATTGTCAACATATTAGCATGGGGAGTGTCTGATAGGTAACAGTGAAGGGAAACATAAGGGAAAGAATAACCATTTTTCTGTTTGCAATGTTAGAATGAAAGAGAAGTCTCCTGAGGACAGCTGGTGTCATTTCTGCCCTGCTTCTCAAGCCCCATTCTTTCCAGTGCTGAGCATATTGAAATCACCATCGAGGTTAACTGATGAATCTGCTTTCAGGGAGGTCAGACTGCCCAATGAATGAACTCTTTTGAGACTTAGCTAGACTGACAAATATCTTGTTTTTTCTGAATGTTTGCTTTATTTAACCAGGGCAGTATACAGGGTTCACTTTGGGTCCTCAGTTCTTCTTCTGACTTCTTCTTGTTGATTTACAACATATGTATACATACTGTACTGTCAAGCACATGAACAATGAGCATGTTACACGTTTTTGTGTCCGTCTAAAATACTTCTCGGCAAGGATTTGGGTATACATGACCACTCACGTAATTTCCAGGAGGAGAAACATCTGGATGGCTACTGATGTCACTTTCTCTCTCACTTTGTAACCCCCACCTTTTTCTCTTCCTTCTCTATAAGAGACCCCTACTCTCTCTTCTGTTTATTTTTCCGGTTTCTCTGTGGTGGCGACCTGCGCCACCACCAACCTACTCAAAGCACCATGATGCCCCAGCATTGACAGACTAAAAGCCAGAAGTCCACGTGATCATCATCATCATCAAATCCTTCCGTGAAAACCATAAATACAAAGAGGACTGTTTCATTTATGTTAGGTAGATTGCCCAGAGGGGACTGGGCGGTCTCATGGCCTGGAATCCCTGCAGATTTTATTTTTTTTTCTCCGGCCGTCTGGAGTTTTTTTTGTTTTTGTTTTCTCTGTTCCCCCTGGCCATTGGACCTTACTCTTATTCTATGTTAATTAATGTTGACTTATTTTCTTTTCTTACTGTGTCTCTTATTTTTCTATTCTTCATTATGTAAAGCACTTTGAGCTACATTTTTTTGTATAAAAATGTGCTATATAAATAAATGTTGTTGTTGTTGTTGTCATAAATCCGAATGCCACAGGTAGTCCGGCGCAAGTTTGGCTTACAACCAAAGTTCTGACAGGCTCGACTGCCTCCCAAAAGGAAGTCTTTTTTTGCACTGGCTGTGAATAGCCATCACTAAACATCACTACAACCTGGACATACATTGCTATCCCAACTCTTTATCTGCTGTCAAGTTATGTGCTCTACTGTAGTTATGCCAAATGAGAAAAACTTTATATCTTGGAATAGTACCTCTTATTGGAAATGAAACACTTCGGTGAACTTCTTAAGAATGAAATAAATCAAATTCATTTGGATTTGAGATCAATAAATTGAATTCAATTGTATTTGAGATAGGACAGTCATGGTTAGAGTAAGGTCAAGGTTTGATTAGATTTGCCACATTTTGTATTACCTATTGATGAATGCTCATCCTGTTAAGTGCTCAATCTGGCCTTACACCTCATGCTGTCTGGACTATTTTTTTTTTCTGTGGCCCTGTGTGGGAGAGTGAGTTAAGATAATGGACACATGGATGATGGGATGGATAGATGTTTATTACACATGAAATACTGAGTCTTATGTGTAACAGAAAAAAAAGTAATCTTTAATGTATGGTAGGTAGTGTCGTAGCAGGACACTAACAGATTAAGAAAACTTGCACTTAGCCTGTGATATTGTATGCAGCATGAATCCTTTTAAAATCAGGAACTCACTGGTATTTTACAGATATTTTACCATCTATTTAAGGTTATTTACTGTATGGAGCCTGTTATGGATCTAAATAAAGAAAAGGTTCTTTCTGGACCCTTCATGTGGATGGGTCTTTTAAGAACCAAAAACATGGTTACCAAATGGCAATGCTCTGAAAAACTAGTGTGGCACCTTTATTTTCAAGAGTGTGCTTGCAAATAGTTATTGTATTTAGACTTACTTATGATTGATTCACTAAGAAGGATGTGAACATCTATTTATTCAATTCATTTCAATGAAGTTATTTTTTATTTATTTTTGCATAGCATGTGAAACATGTGGGCTCTTGTATGCCTTTCATAAAAGCTAATTTAAAGGGTGCATGATGGAAGGTTTGGGGGTAATATAGCTACTTAACCATTTCCTTCGACTGACATTCACTTTAAGTTTTTACTACCTACCTCTTTATCAGATGGTGATATTTCTGTTGATTGCATTACTTGTTTTTTATTCTTAGCAACACTTAAAGTCATTACTGAGCTGGTGGTAATCTTATAGGGTCAGTATCGTCACATGTACAAAGTATAGTGAAATGCTTACTTGATTAATCAACATGAACCCCACACTCTTTAGTGCCTTGATTAGTGAAAATTACTACCTTATTTTTAAACTTTTGTGTTCCATACCTGAAAAATCTCTGAATATATTTGTCATTCATAGACGAACAATCAGTAAATTCTAGTAGAGCCTGTATACAGTATATAAAAAATATGCTTTTGTTTTGCAAGTTCACAAACTTCACTAAAAAGTTACAATTTAAAAACAAAATTGGCTGAGCCAACTGTAAAGAATGCTAAGCTTGCTAAATTAATTTTACAAGATCTTTATGTTTGAAATGAATTTGGATAAAAGTTTGCTTTTTTCCAGTTAAATTCTTATCACACCATACAATATTAGAACACTCTCTCTCTTTTGACTTTCAGATAACAGTTGGAAGCATATCATCTTGTAACCTAGCTCATCATACAATGGTTTGAAGATTAAAGGAACCTTCTAGAAGCAAAAACAAAAACCATATCATCAGGGGCCTCATGTATAAACGGTGCATATGCACAAAAATGTTGCGTAAGAACGTTTCCACGTTCAAATTGCGATGTATAAAACCTAAACTTGCTGTAAAGCCACGCACATTTAAACGGTAGCTCATACCCTATCATACGCAAGTTCTCTGCTCGGTTTTGCAGACTGGCAGCACCCAGCGTCGAAGCAATGCTACTGTTCCTGTGTGGTTATCCTTTCTTTTTTAGATCCACATCCCAGAAATGGCTTTATAAATACACTGAAATTAACCACATAGTGTTTATTAGTTTAATGCATCTGATTGTAATTAACCTGCAACAATATAATGGTCTACAGAATGGTCAAACTATTCCAAATACCATAACTGATTTAACGTTGTTACTCTCACTGCACCTCGGATCCCACATCGGATCATCTTTTTCCATATTACTATCACTGCACCACTCGGAGTATTTATATCACTGTATCTGAGTGTGAATCACAGCAACTGATCAGAAAGAGAATTATCGGTATACAGCATCAAGCACACGCTGCCTCAGCTATGCTGTCTATTGACCTCATAGTTTAGAAACAGTTTCATCCCAAGAACTCTAAATGCACTCAATCAGTCCATCAAGTGCTCCTTGTAGAACTGTTTGTACTTATAAGTACAATTAGCTCACTGTAAACATGCACTACAGTTATAATATTGCACAACCTGAGCCACTTAATAAAGCGCGTATTTACATATGATGACAATATCATTTTTAAGATGAAATGCAGCAAAATATGTTTATTATATTATACAGATAAAACTTTAACCACATGGTGCCACAATGCTAGCGAGCCGCTGACGCTCCGTTCACGGATTGTTCCTGCCTCGCACTTTATTCTTGCTGGTGCTGACACGACACTGGAAGGATGGAATAATTAAACATGTACTACGAAGATATTTTGATGTTCCTTAAAAGGTTTGAAGAATCGACGATCTAAGCTTACAGATGGCTTAAGGTCTATTACAGAACTGATTGTATGGCGATTGGGTATTTGGAGACAGAAAAGTAAGGACAGGAATTGGAGGTTAGTACATTTGAGACATTACTGCTACAATAAAGTATTTCATCGAAGGTAGCACACGGCGCAGCAAGCATCTTGTGTGAGACATGAAAAATCACTGTGCCACCGTGTTCCCATTTTTAACAACATGCTTTAACTCCTATCATCATTAAAATATCACTTTATATATCTCAGTATTTTAATTATTCAGAGAGCTGTAATATCACGAATGTAATGGATTATGTGTCCTGTCGGAGGATGAGAAAGCCTGGAAGCACCCAGTGATTCACACAAACAGAGCAAATAGAAGATCAAATACAAAACAAAGCATTTAACGTGCTGCTTTAGTTACGATGGGATTGAGAAACTAGTAAATTAAATGATTTTAACATTACGTTTATGATGTTCTGCTTTAATGACAAAATAAACTACATGATTAAAGTGGAAATTTAGAGATAAAAGTTGACATTTCGTGCTTTTTTCCCCACTGTGTGCCTTTTTTTTTCTCTGTACCCTAATAAGCTTTCATATGACACTCAGACAGTGGGCTATTACTCGCCTTTTCACGGCGACTTTGATATCTGACTTCTTTTTTATTTCGGGCACTATGCAACTTTGTGAACTTGAGCTTTCGAGTTTCTCCAACATGCTATGTCACTCAATCAACTTCCTTTTGTTGTTTATACCACTGTTTAAATTAACAAATAGTACGTTTTTCCTTGCCTCCACTTGGTATTCGCTGAAATTCTTCAATTTTCCCTTGTGCTTTTGCCATTGCCTTTTCACAGAAGGCTGAGCTTAAGGGCTATTTATATTGATTTGTATATTCAAAGAGGCGTAATTCTGGGAGGAGTTGGGGTGAGACAGTAGGCACGTGCACGTGCATTACTTTTCACGCTGACCGGGATTTATGGAGTGGAAGAACGTGGAAGTTGGCGTACGCACAGATTTATGCATCTGGATTTTTTTGTGCGTAAGTACATTTCCGCTTTTGTCCGTACGCCATGTTACAATGTGAATTCTACGCATGGTGTTATACATGAGGCCCCAGGTATCTGGCCAATCTTATTTCTTCTGCCTCTGTTGTAATGGCCTAACCATAGGATTATAGTCAAAGCTGCCCAGATGTACATCTCAAAGTGGGTGCATTTACATGCTCAATAATGTCCCAGTTATTTGCATAAACCCTATTTAAAAATTGAGCTTATTCTGGTTAGAGAAACTTTGGTCTCTGACAAACATTATTAACACATGTAAATTTCTCTGCAAGTAACCCAGTTATGTAAAACCTTAGCCAGGTTGTAATTAAAGATTTGGTAGTCTGCGCATGTCCAGTGTCATTAATTATTGACACCATGTCTTTCCAGAACAGAAAATTTTTTGATACTAGGCAATCAATTTGTACTATCCACCACTCAACTGCCAAGTGTTTAAAGAGCAATGGAAACTTGCATTTTTAAAAGCAAAGGAAATGTAAGGTCCCTGGATCTGGGCTCATCACTTCACTCAACTTACTGCATAATTTTACAAATGTACTTCTTGACATCCTCAAGTTTTCCCTTCATTCATTCTTGGTGAGCTCTTTCATTGCAAAACATTCATTCATTGTCACTTTTTTTTTGCTCTTTTAAATATAGTTCAATGTTTTCTTATTATACACCTATGTTTGGTTTGTAATAATTCTTTTTCATAAAACTTATTTTGATAAAATTACACTGATTATATTTAGTGTACGTTTAACCACACAGTTTTCTTTTAGAGATAATAACTTCACCCACACTTTATTCTAACATATTGTTTTGAAAAGTTGTTATTAAAATGTACTTTTAAAATGTAGAATTTAATAAAAAAAAAAAAAGTGTGTAACTTATTTAGAGACTTGAGCATTTTTAATTAAATGCTAAAACTTTGGTACATTTGCTTCACACATGTACCCAACAGTCACAGGTAGAAAATGGTGGAAGCATTCACAATGATAAATTTCCTGAGGCAAATGTGTGATTGATTGAATTATTCCTTCTCCTGCTTGAAATAACCTGTCTCAGTGTTTCAGAATTTGCTAAATTTATGTGGATGAGCTGAACACACAGTCCTCAGCAGTGCAATCTTGGCAGACACAGGCTCAATGATTATTTTTGGATTCACAGTTCATATTGAATTTTTTTTTAGTGCATTTGACATTGGAGTATTTTACAAAGGGACAATTCCATAAGTGGACCAGTGTATTTAGGGTGGGTTTTTAAAGAAATCAGGTTTCTGCCAAAACTGGATTACTCATCTTATTCCAGTTTTGTGTGTGTGTGTAGATGAACTCAGAGAAATGTTATGAGAAGAGACACTGTTCTCATCTGCACAAATAGTATTCTTTGCTGATGTTGTCAGCTACTCAGCATTTGTCTTGGTGCATATTTTGTCATGCCATTGGCTCTAGCTCTCTGCTGCTCAGAATGTCAGGGTCTCCAACTACTAGGATTGGTAGATGGCACCAATTAGTTAGCCATTTGGCAATTTCAGCCCACTTTTACAGAAAGTAATTATACAGCAGCCTGTATTGAGTCACTCTGATCATTCTTTGTGCAAGACCTGGATATTTGCTGCAATAACATTCCAGTCCATTGCATTGCTGAAACCTGATGTCCTAAAACCTCTGATATGGACTTACCCTGTGCCTTAGTCTATTGTATTGACTAAAATGGATTTTCTTACATTGTATATGTTTGTGGTATCCGGGGGTGAACTTCTCCAGACTAATGGTAAGGCTGTCGTCATGGCATTGCAAGCAATATTTGCTTCCATTTGGGAGAGAGGTGTCATCCCAGTTGGCTGGAAATTGGGACTTACCATCCATATCTGGAAACGAAAGGGTGATCGCCTGGATTGCAGTAGCTACAGGAGGATAATACTGCTCTCGGTGCCATGTAAGCTCTTTGCTAGAGTCATCATCAATAGGATCCGTGATCAATTGCTCACCTACCTGTGACCAGAGCAGTCTGGTGGCACTAAGGGTTCTTATGAAGCACAAATGCAAATATCAGCAGTTTTTTTGCAATCTTTGTCGATTTTCAAAATGTGTTCGACTCAGTTGATCGAGCTGCCCTGTGGGACATCCTGAGACTTCACGAGAGCCCCCCAAACTTACTGGATATCATGGCTGGCCTGTACACTGTGAGTGCTGTGCAGAGTGAATGCAGAAACTCTCTATTTTTCCTTATTAATTCTGGGATTCGCCAGGGGTGTGTTCCTGCTCCTACTATGTTCAATGCCTGTATGGAGTGTTGGGCATGCTTGTGGGGTCCAGTGGTGAAGAAAGATTCATTGAAGAATTACACCCCAAATTTAGTTTCCCATCAACATAATTTATCCACTATCTCCAAATTAGAAACTTTGCTAAATGTAATTTGCCCAATTTTCCTCACTTCCAACCTGTTTCTATTCCAGAGTAAACATTGATCAGTCTTGAAGACTCAGACAGCATTTCTATAATATATAAAACCGTTTTAAAGTTCCTTCCTTTTAAAGATCCCAGAGTACAGTGGGAAAAGGATCTCTTACTCAGCATGTCAGAAAAGGAGTGGAAGGCAGCCATGTACAGAATTCACTCTAGCTCCATATGTGCAAAACATTCAATTATTCAACTTAAAATGTTTTATTCTAAATCTCATTTAGAATTGTCCAAAATGTTTCCAGGACAGGATCCAATCTGCGAACGTTGCAATTGAGCCCCAGCTTCACTGGGCCACATGTTTTGGGCCTGCACCAAATTAACATCATTCTGGACAAAAATCTTTAAATGCCTTTCAGACAGCCTTGGTGTCACAATCCCTCCTAACCCACTAACAGCTGTGTTTGGTGTACTTCCAGATGGGCTTAAAGTGGAGAAGGACAAACAAACTGTGATTGCCTTTACTAAACTATTGGCATGTAGACATATCTTGCTCAACTGGAAGAGTCCTAGCCCACCTCTTGTAAATCAGTGGGCAACTGATGTTATATACTATTTGAAATTGGAAAAAATCTAATTCTAACTTAGATGATCTGTTCAAAACTTTTTAAAATGCTGGCAGGATCTAATCAATAACATTTTAGAATAAGCATTTATGTTAGGGAGAAAGACTCATTTTTCTCTTTACTGCTCTCAAAAGTTTAACTCTGGCTGTAGGCCTTCTTCTCTATCTTCATGGGTGGGGGTTGAATTAAATTTCATTTTGATAAGTTTGACTTGATTTGATGGAATGTTACATGCTTTTAATAAATTCAATTAAAGATTAAAAAACAAAAGTTTACGTTGAACTGTATGCTAAACAGCAGAACATACATTTGCAGACCTGCCTGGTATAATCTATACATATAAAGGAGAGTTGGGATCCGAGTGACTGTGTTTGTGTGTTTGTGGAGGGATGGAGAGTTAAGGCGGGTGGGGGAGTCACGTGATCATCTCCTCTCCCATTCACGTCATTTTATTCACTTCATTTCGCTCCGATCTGAGCTCCACAGCTGACGCGGTCTTGCTGTTCTTTTTCCTTAGTGTTTAATCCTCTCTCCTTTACTGATTTACTGTTTACTAGACGCAGTACTTACTGAATAGTATTTTTTCCTTTAGTGTTTCTTAGTGTTTAGTAGACGCGGTGTTGCGGATTACTGTTACTTTCTACTTCGTTTTTGTACTTTAGTGTTTAGTAGACTTTTACTTTATCTCATTTACTGTTGTTCCCCGCGGTGTTGCCCTTTTTTACTTTATCTCATTTAGTGTTTGGTAGACTTTTACTTTATCTCATTTACTGTTGTTTACTGTTGTTTTTTATGTAGCATGTTCACGAATTAGTCATAGAGAAAATTTATATACTGAATTTTGGCTCCAGGAGGACAAACCAAAAATGTTGTATATAAAGAAGCCCTATAAGTCGCATGTAGATACATAATTATTCCAACTACAGCGACTGCAGCGAAGCGCACGAGGTCTGCTAGTATAAAATATTTACCATTTTGTGTTTAAACTGATATATAAAACCTATATATTAAATAACAGATACAATTTATAAATTTGGATGTCCTTTTAAATGCAAATCACACTTAAGCCTGGTTATAAGCCTTTTGTTAAGAACATTTCAGTGTTTTGTGCTGAAATTAGTTATCTGCTAAAATCTTACACTGCTGAACCTACTTCTCTTTAAGATTTAGCTTTGCTGAAGTTTTTTAATTTCTGAATAGGGCCAAACTACTTGCACTGATTAGTCAGTTACTGCAGTGTAAAAAAACTTTATCAATTTTTTATGCTCTTATTAAGATTTAGAAGGTGCCCATGGCAGCTTCAGAAGAGAGACTGCTTATAGTGCAATTCTTTGTTATTTACTGCTATATTACAAGACCTTAATAAAGGCTTTATTCATGTTATGTTAATACTTCTACTAAAGTAAGTCCTAAAGCCTCTATTCTAAAGTTTTACTCATAAAGTCAAACTAATTACTCTGATGGACATATCTATTGAAACTTCACTGTGACCACAAGGAGGTAACAAGAGCATTACTTAGTTTATCAGTAAAACCTCTTCATCTTATAAACATAAATCAAGACAACTTAAGACAAAAAGATATGACTCAAGGCCTCCTCAATTAAAAAAAAAATAAAACAGCCATGGGGTGCCATGAGAAATATGAAGTCCAGTAAACTTAAAGACAAAACAGTATGAAGCCTACAGAATACAACACAAAGCCCAGCAGGAATTCATCTACTATATTGGCTTGGGTCATTAAATATCTTCAAAGACCACCAGAGCCAGGACATTATCTTTGCCTATAATTTAGAAAGACCTCAATAGAACCACACAGTGTGTAAATATTCATTGCTGACTGTTTAAAACTAATCTTGTTTAACAGTCGCTGTGCGCTATAGTTCTAAGCGTACTGTTTAAAAAAAAAGGCTGATAAATTGTAATAAAACTGAAGTAGTCTAAAATTAAAAAGAACATAATGGCATTGTTATATTTAATTGATTTTTAATGATTACAATACATTAAAAGTATTATAAATCAAAAAGGCATACTGTGCTACAGTTTAATCAGATCAGATCAGATAGCCACTCCCATAAACTTCTAGAGAGAAGAAAATGAACAGGATGTAATAAGAATAATTTTGCAAAGATACTGAACTGTCCAAAAGGTTAGCAATATTTCAGTAGGATCAGTTAACTAAGAATAGCAAGTGCCTTTCGTCATAAAATGAATTAGCTTTATTCTAATATTAAGTAAAACAGAACACCCTTTTTTTATAGTGTTTTAGTAGGTGTGTTAGGATTCATTAAACTAAGCAAGGTAAAACTGTGTGCTAGCCGCATGGTGTAAGGTAACTTCATAGATATCCCAATGACCCATTGGGCTAATAATATTTTTATTACTTCTTTATAAACTTAAGGAGCACTTTGTTTTTCTTCTGTTCTATAGTAAACTCAGTTTAGGTTAAAAAAGGGAATCCTAGTTCAATTTGGCATGAGGGCTATTAGGTATTGGATGTATAGTCTTCCACCTGTTTGTCTCTAACATTCAGTATCATACCCAAAGAAACAGATAAAAGGGAAATTGTGCCTGGTTACATAAAGTCAGAGTCTAGCCATAATTATAAAAAATTCTAATCAGTACATGTGAATGAGAAATATTATTTTCAATGGTGTGACCTCCAGACATAGCATTTTCTCTACCTCTTCACTTCCTCTGCTATTCTTTGAAGGGCTATGCAGGAACTTTGATTCACATATACAGTCTTTGATCCTCTGATTGTTGACTATAATGGCACTTGCCGTTAAGTATGATTTTGTACTGTAGTGCACTTCAAAGCACTGCTGTACAAGCAGACTTTTAATCCAGAGCTTCTGTGTTTACATACTTGAATCTTTAAATGCCTGCCAATACATTATGTTTTTGCTACTTATCCCTTTTCTTTTGCTGTCATCAACTTAACAAGTTACATTGTCTTCAGGTGTGGAAAGTGAAATGTTTAGGATATTTCATCACTTGGCGCCAATGTTCACATTTTCTAAAAAGTAGTTTATGTTTGTGCTTCATAAAATGTGATTCAATTATTTACCTAGAATAGTGATACTCCTATATGCTGATAATTATAATATAACATTGAGTGTTCAATATTCAGAGAAGCCAATATTAAAGTCTTTTCAAAAGTGACATTGGAAATGGCAAGTGACAATACCATATGGCTTCCTTATGCATCATCCCATCCATCCATCCATCCATTTCCTAACCCGCTGAATCCGAATACAGGGTCACGGGGGTCTGCTGGAGCCAATCCCAGCTAACACAGGGCAGAAGGCAGGAACCAATGCTGGGCAGGGTGCCAACCCACCGCAGGACACACACAAACACCAAGCACACACTAGGGCCAATTTAGAATCGCCAATCCACCTAACCTGCATGTCTTTGGATTGTGGGAGGAAACCGGCGCCGGAGGAAACCCACGCAGACACGGGAGAACATGCAAACTCCACGCAGGGAGGACCCGGGAGCGCTACCACTGCACCACCGTGCCGCCCTTATGCATTATTGGATACCTTATTATCTTTAGGAAAAGAGCAAACTCAAAAATGAAGCCTACCTGTTTGTGAAAGCTTGAAAAGGAAATAAAAAATTTCTTCCGACTTTAATGGTGCAAAGATGTCAAAAAGTGATCACAGTCCAAAAAAGATCATCAATTTTATTAAATATACAGACATACTTATTTTTATTATGTGGGAAGGAAACCATTTTTTAATATTCAGATTCTCTCTTTGTAATTATATGACACTAATTGAAGTAAAACATGCCTGATTTTTTTATGCTTCATAAGGGCAGCCAGAACCATTGCATGGTAACTTTAAATCCAAAAATCTTAATGAAAAGGAAGACATTTTACAAATTATACCACAAAATAAGTGAGCAATTTCTAGTAACTTATTTAACTACTAGTCAGCAATTAGATGATCATTGTTGGAAAAATGAAGGGTGGCTTGGAAATATACCATATGAATCTTAATGTGATTTGAAAGATTTGACAACATACTGTATTTCAACTTTAAAAACAGAACTATGCAAGTAGGTAGATTGATTTTTTGGTGCTTGCCATTTTATCCAGCCATCCATTATCCAACCCGCTACATCCTAACTACAGGGTCACGGGGGGTCTGCTGGAGCCACTCCCAGCCAACACATGGCGCAAGGCAGGAAACAAACCCCGGGCAGGCCCCCAGCCCACACCTGTTTCAATCAAGAAATCACTTAAATAGGAGCTGCCTGACACAGAGAAGTAGACCAAAAGCACCTCAAAAGCTAGACATCATGCCAAGATCCAAAGAAATTCAGGAACAAATGAGAACAGAAGTAATTGAGATCTATCAGTCTGGTAAAGGTTATAAAGCCATTTCTAAAGCTTTGGGACTCCAGCGAACCACAGTGAGAGCCATTATCCACAAATGGCAAAAACATGGAACAGTGGTGAACCTTCCCAGGAGTGGCCGGCCGACCAAAATTACCCCAAGAGCGCAGAGACGACTCATCCGAGAGGTCACAAAAGACCCCAGGAGAACGTCTAAAGAACTGCAGGCCTCACTTGCCTCAGTTAAGGTCAGTGTTCACGACTCCACCATAAGAAAGAGACTGGGCAAAAACGGCCTGCATGGCAGATTTCCAAGACGCAAACCACTGTTAAGCAAAAAGAACATTAGGGCTCGTCTCAATTTTGCTAAGAAACATCTCAATGATTGCCAAGACTTTTGGGAAAATACCTTGTGGACTGATGAGACAAAAGTTGAACTTTTGGAAGGCAAATGTCCCGTTACATCTGGCGTAAAAGGAACACGGCATTTCAGAAAAGAACATCATACCAACAGTAAAATATGGTGGTGGTAGTGTGATGGTCTGGGGTTGTTTTGCTGCTTCAGGACCTGGAAAGCTTGCTGTGATAGATGGAACCATGAATTCTACTGTCTACCAAAAAATCCTGAAGGAGAATGTCTGGCCATCTGTTCGTCAACTCAAGCTGAAGCGATCTTGGGTGCTGCAACAGGACAATGACCCAAAACACACCAGCAAATCCACCTCTGAATGGCTGAAGGAAAACAAAATGAAGACTTTGGAGTGGCCTAGTCAAAGTCCTGACCTGAATCCAATTGAGATGCTATGGCATGACCTTAAAAAGGCGGTTCATGCTAGAAAACCCTCAAATAAAGCTGAATTACAACAATTCTGCAAAGATGAGTGGGCCAAAATTCCTCCAGAGCGCTTTAAAAGACTCATTGCAAGTTATCGCAAACGCTTGATTGCAGTTATTGCTGCTAAGGGTGGCCCAACCAGTTATTAGGTTCAGGGGGCAATTACGTTTTCACACAGGGCCATGTAGGTTTGGATTTTTTTTTCTCCCTAAATAATAAAAACCATCATTTAAAAACTGCATTTTGTGTTTACTTGTGTTATATTTGACTAATGGTTAAATGTGTTTGATGATCAGAAACATTTTGTGTGACAAACATGCAAAAGAATAAGAAATCAGGAAGGGGGCAAATACTTTTTCACACCACTGTATACTAACTGAACACAAATGTTATGCTTTGAAATCTTGCTCTGCAATACTAGATCTCTCACGAACACCTTACTTGTAACGGTATCCAACTGTAATCAACTGCTCTAGCCTGAATTGGAGTGCATCCTTTCTACTTGAAAGTTTTAGAAAACTGTAGATCATAGATTTAGAATAATGTCAGAAAGCATGTTATTTTGTGGGGCCTTTTAAAAAAAATGGCCAGGTGGATTCTTGCTGTTTTACATCTCTCTTTTAGGTAGATTGCTGTCTTTAAAAGAAAGTCTCGCTGTTGCCACACTACATGTGACTTTGGCTGGATTGCCATTTTTATAGGTTCACCTGCAGCTGACTCTTAGCGACTCATTTGAATGAAGGAACTCCAATAATACTGTTGATATCTCATTGTAAATGTTATCCTCAGGATGATAGTATCGCTGCCATTACATAGCCCTCCTTTGGAAGTCAGTCTCCTTGGCAAGCACTTGCAATGAACACAATCCCTTCGAACAGGTGGGGTGGCTTTCCCTTCCACTGTGGAAGTGCGGCTGGTAATGAACACACATCACCAAGGTTCTTGAGTATTGTGTAGTCATGTGGAGCAGCAGGAATATTGAATGCTGTGCTGTCATGCAATGCACAGAAGTTTTAATGCGGCACGTCTTTACGGAGATCTGCTCATTATACAGTATGTGGGTAAGTAAACCACAATATGTGGAGCTACAGGTGTAGTAGTCATTAGGCTGTCTTCATTTCTAAACAGACACTGCCACTAGTGTTCCAGGTCCAGATCTCAGTTTTGAGATTCTCAAACCTCAGTTGCACTGCAATGCCACTATGATCTGCCTCGTTCATGAGCTGAATGGAAGCCAGTGCTTTCTGAAATTCCGTAGGCAGGCACACAACCAGGCCAATGGACATTCATAGACAGATAAATGATGGTGACACTGAAGAAGTAGTAGTTCCTGAGCTGTCTTCTTTCCTCTACTGAGTCTGCTAATGGCATTCCATATGCCAGATCTCAGCCTCAAAATACTCTAGCAACTCCCCAGAAGAGCCCAGCAAGTCCATTTCAGGTCTCTGTGACAGCCAGTGCTTTGCTAAGCCATTTCCACGCCCTGTTTCTGACAGCAATGTGGTGCTGTGTGGTGCTCATCAGCACAAACCCAATAGATTATTGCTATTTACATTGCTGTTCTACAGTACGGTTGGTGGTAGTCTTACTGTTTTTATAGGCTACCTTGCAGCTTGCGCTGAAGCTACTCATTTGAATGATGGTCTTGTGTGGTGGTGCTACCATGTTGTGATGGAACCATTCAGAACTGCTTTAGTTGCAGTCATTTTCCTAGGCACCTCAGAAAGATAAGGCAGCCTTTCATTGTACTAAATGTGGCCAGAATATTGTGAATCCAAATCAGGATAATAGCTATCTAAAATCCAAAGCATCAGAAATAACTAATAATACTCACTCTTTTGTTGCTGATGTGGAGTTATGGATCTGCCATCTTATTCCAATATACTGATATAGTTGAAGATCAGGTTAATCTCTGTGATACCATCAGCTAATTTAATGATGTGGACATTATCATATTTGCCTGTTAACTTATGGGAAATTCGTGAGTGCAGTCCTGTTGTTGACCTGAGTAGCCCTGAGGCACTTTCATATTTAATATTTCAACAGGTAATATTTTGTTGCCTGTGTTTAACACCAATGGTTCTTTCAAAAATCAGTAGTCACTTTCAGATGATGTGACCCAGGCCTAGATCAAGACCAGTATAGACAGAGCTATTGTGTTGAAGGCAGGCTTATAATCAGATTTCTAGAGTGTCCAATTTAAAAAGCCCAACTGGCAACACTGAGAAAACATTGTTTCAAATTTAGTGGTTAGATGGAAGATGCTCTGCGACTTTCAGGAACATTATAAGTATACCAGAACTCTAAATAAATTAATTTAGTACTATAAAAACAATTTTTTTTCCCATATTGCATTCAGATAAACAATACTCTTACTTTTGTTATTATTTAGTGTGGTTGGGGCGTGTGTTTTTTTGGGTTTGTTCCTGCCTTGTGCCCTAAGCTAGCAGGGATAGGCTCCAGCACACTCTGTGACCCTGTTCAGGACTAAGCGGGTTAGAAAAGACCTGACTGACTGCCTGATAAATATTCCCATTTTTTGTAGCATCAGTACAATTTTGTATATTTTGAGGAGCAATCACCACCTTGTTGATGCTTATAGATCAATATAGAGGCCATATTGTTTATACTAAAAAGATCCTTTGTCAGTCACATGACTGGAATGTCATGTGGTCTGTGACCTCATAATGTCTTGCCTATTTAAGGTGATAGCACCAAATACTATGTAGCTAAGCTTTGGATTTGCTTCAGCATTGCCATAGGATCTATTGATAGTTATAGGTGATAATTTACACAAAATTTACAACATTTTGGTAAGGTACTTTTTGACTTTGATTTTGGTTTAACATTTCTGGTATTGATGTTAATATTGTGATTGTCTCTCTTAGTTTCCAGACCCCTAGCTATTCCTTGACCAAGATTTTGCATGCTCCTGGATGTTATTAGTGCATCTCCTGATGAAATTCTCTATCCTTTTTCACACTGGCACTTTAGTGATGCTTACACTAACATGAGATTTGCCCCAGAGGCTCTTCTTGGATGGTGGTCATTTGGTACCTTCACAACTTTTTGTTTTGAGTTAAATAAGAATATTAATTAATTGTTTTCGATGTTCATTTGTTTTGAACTCTGCTGTTTTGTTTTATTGTGTAAATATCAGGGGATAGCATTAGGCTTGAGATAAAAAAAGAAAAACCACTTTTTAGATAATATGTGCCTTCAGAAAAATGCAAGTAGAGACACATCAGGTGTTGAAACAGTGTTAGTGACTTCCGTCAGAGAAGCTTGAAACTCTAAAACTTTCACTAAAATATGCTGAAATATCTGATATATTTAAATAGGAAGTCTCTGCTCTGATCCTGAAAGAAGTTCATGTCTTCTAACTGTGGTACAGAACTATCATGCCTAAACACATACAGTATGATGCAGTCTTGCCATAAACCCAGTATCATATATTTTGTTCTGTGTATTCTTTCCATAAAATACCAATGCATGAATGCTGCATGCTGTGTTGTCATTAGTTGAAAGCACCATGGTCTCGTTATTGTGTGTGATATAGGAGACAACTTAAAAAACAGATATAATGTGTAAAAGGTTGAGGTTGTTATACAGATTATCTAGACATGTTTAATGAGGACAAAATCAAACTAGTCTCTTAATGATTAAGCAAACACTTAGAAACACTTAGTATTTGGATTAGACTGTTGCAAACCTTATTATTTGATGTAAACCAAGGCTTATGAATACAGAATGACTTATTAGAGGGTGAAGACAAATATGCTCAAAGCTCAGTAGTCTGCTGTTGTGCAATGAGGACCAGCATGTCAATAAAAGGGGTGTTGCAAAATGGAACAAAAAAAGGGCAGCACAAAATATCATAAAAATTATACATTACCATTTCTAGAAAAAACTTTTTACATCTTATAAAATAAGTATGAATGAATGCTCATATTCATTTATATGCAGAAGTGCATACACCTGATGAGCCCCAATTTGGGCAAAACACATGTCATGTACTCTTTGCATTATTTGGCAGGTGCTATATATTATGTCTATGATCTGCTTCTCGCAATTGAGAGAGAGTGTGGCAGATGTGTGCTGACCGGACGACCAACCACAAGCGTTACCTGGTAGGTAACCACACAAATATCAGATATACTCCGATCTACATCCTGTTAAGTAAGCGAACCAGCCACAGTGGCACAACATCTGAGGCTTTGCCTCGGGAGCAGATTCGACCTCCACAATGAGAAGCAAAAGTGCATACACATTTTGCGTACAATTACGACGATACACGTGTTGTGTACTCTTTGAATTATTTCACAAGTACTACAGTATATATCATGTATATGATCTGCTTCTCGCAACTGAGACGGCATGGTGGATGTCTGCCAACCGGCCGACCAACCACAAGCGTTACCTGGTACACAGTATGTACAGGGGTGGCCAATAGTATGTATGCAGTTGTGAGTATACGAAACATAGAGGTTTTTCTTGTATTATTTATTTATTTATTTATTATTGTATTATTTATTTGTATTATTTGTCTTCTTATTTATCTTCTTATTATTATTATTGTTATTATAATTGTTATTAGAAAGTACACTACAAGAATGTAGAAATTTGAATACATACAATATTGGACCTAAGTGCACTGTGCCATTGTGTTCTTTTGAGTTAATAAACATCTTTGAATCTAATATAAAATGCATTAACATCTCATATGGTGGTAAAGTATCTTATCCTAGCCTGCCTAGCAGTGTTCTAAAATTTGCATTTGAAAATACAGGATAAATGCAAAACTTGCATATCTATAAGCACTGATTTACTAAAGCCATCAATGTATACTAGAATGACCAGATGTGGCTCAGTAGCCTTTTCGTCTTGAACACCTTTGAGTAGGTGTCATCAAATAGATTTGACCAGGGGCCAAATTCTTTCAGAGCAAATAAACTTTGTCTGGGCTGGCCTGGGCCCTCAAGCAGAAAATGTTTCCCTCATTTCACTACAGGAGACTCTGATCCAATCAGCCATTCATTTGCATCATATATCACATATTAGGTCAATTCAGACTTTTCAAATTTAGATCTATGCAATGTTATGAAACATCTGTTGTTATCATTCCAAATGAACAAGCTCAATCATTTAAATTTGCCTTTGTTTCTTATGAAAATCCACAATGGTAATATCTAATCATGTAACTTTTACTGATGAGCCAGGACATTCTAATTTCTGGAAGGAATGATATTTTGGTTAAAATGAAGCTGAAGCAACCATCCAAATGAAATTTTACTTTCACTTTAAACCTCAATAAATGGTATAGTAAAAAGAAATGTTCACTACGAAAATTTAGTATGATAAAATCAGACAGATTCTTTAAATTGGTTGATAATTCATTGTGCTAATAATAACCTCAGAACAAATAAAACATGGAAATAACTTTGGCTTGCTTCAACAGTTAAACATCTTAACAGATTCAGTATTTTGGAGTTGTTTTGGAATAAGGACTGATGCAGACACAAGCAACACTTAATGGCCCGTAGAAGGACCATGTAATAGCTCTTTTCAGATGGTGACCAGGTCTAGCTGTTATTGTCAGCCTCAGCAGACCCCCATAAACCTCCTAATGTAAACTGTCATCTTTGTCAGATCTTCTTACAATGCTGTCCTTCTTCTAATTCTTTTTCATTCCAACCTACCAGATTGTTTATCACAGCTGTTTCTGTGCTTCTTTGTTACACATGGCTTAACCCTGCAGAGTCTCTTCTGTTCATTTCATGTCACATCATTACATAATTTATAAGTGTTAATGCAAAATAAACATGGTATTTACAGAATAAGTACAGCCTATTGGGAAATGAAGCTGAAATCACTTACAATACAAATGATACAAAATTAAAGGCAAAATATGAGTAATTCATAAGAAATGTCATGACTTACTGCATGAGGTAGAAACATTAAACATAAATAACTGCTTCAGTTATTTGAAATGTTAAAATGTGTGCTTCAGTTTAAATATTTAAAGTCTAGATATTCCTGATTATAATAAACATGTCATTTTGTTCCACTCTGATTGGATTATTAACAATTAAAAAACAACATCAAATTTGTAATCACTGACCTTGAACTAGTCTATAACAATATGCTATTGTTTGAAATGTGTAGATTTTAGAGAGCTACAACCAACAGTAAAGTATCAAATAGAATATATATTATTATATTCATGATCAGCAACATTGAAATAGCATAAAAAAACAACACTCCACAAAAAAGTAACGCTTACATCTCGAATCCCATTAATAGGTGAACCCATGGGTTTGGCTGATGTGGCATGAACAACTGAAGGCACCTATTGGTTTACTCTTTATTACAAAATATCGCTCAAAAACAGCCTATTAATCAGGGTTATTTGGGTTTAGAAGCTAAATATAGGGGCAATCTCAAAAACTTGATGTCTTGAAGTAAACATCAAGAAGAGTTGAACAGTAGGTATATCATATGTGGAGATGTTCTCAAATTGGTGAGTTAGGATGCAGCAGACAAAAAATGTGAATTCAAAGCATTCATAAGTAATTCTTAAAAACACAATAAAATCACCAGTAAGCACTGATACACAAACTTTACGAAATTACCTCAAAAGCCTGCTCCAAAACTGCAAAAGCTGCAGTTTTTTTAACTTCTTTCTGCAGCACTGGAATGCAGAGTGGAATGAAAGAAACAAATTGCATGCCTGAGAACATGTAGCACGAATTCATGCAGCACAAGCTTAATAAGTTAAAGTTTCAAAAGATCTTTTGTCCAAAACTGAGGGAACAGCCCAGTTCAGGTGAGGAGATGATGCCCCCTTTTGGTTCCTGTGGCACCAGGCCTGGCTTGGGCTCAGTAAAGAAACCTTCCTATTGATCACTCTGGCCGTAAAGGTTGATTTTCACTAGAACCCTTTCTGGCTAGAGGTTTTGTGTTCCTCTGCTCCCTCTCATTTTACCATAGCATTTATTTAGTAAGCTGGATATTTACTTCCTAAATTTGCCTTCTGAAAAAACATTTTATAAATTATTATTCTATAGTTTTTCACTTTTGTTTTTGTAACTTTCCTGCTTTAGTTATTATTATTGTAAATAACTGTAGACTACATTAACTAGCCTTTCAGAATGCTTTTCTTTTCTAATGAGCATAGTTCCAAAAAACATTTTTTTAGATAAACTTTTGCAATATAAATCTAACAGTAATACTGAGAACACAGGTTTCTAAGTTGGCAAGTAATCACAAATAAAGGTTACATTTTGTAAACTGCACGATGCTTTGGTTTATGATTCAACATATACCTTGTCTATGAGATTGACTATCCAAAAGTGACCCCTCTCAAGAAAAAGACACAATTCATAAATAAAAAGAAGTTGACGCAAAGGTTCACTGAGGGACCTACAGCAAGACGATAAAACAGAAAGCTAAAGAAATTACTGGTGAGGCCAAGAATATGAGTGGAAAATTGGAAGGCCTTTCCTTTAATAGCAAGGATTCTATGTATTCATTTAAGTCTCTACAGGACAATTATAACAACTTTTTTTAACGCTGTATTTTTGCTGGTACTGGCATGATAACTGTAATATGCCAGCCTCTTAGGAATGAGGATATACTGTATATCCCATTCTATCACAGATTTGGTTTGGAGAATGTTATGTGAAAATAAGAATCACTATTATTGCGCCTGACCCAGAACCATGATTTGGAATGAATTTCTTTTCATTCACTCATCAGCACAATAATGTTTAAGGGCATAATTCTGAAAGAAGAGCATTTTTCTACCTGGCAGTGATGGACTGGTCATTAGAACAACCAAAATAATTCCCTGGTCTCTCTCACTGTGGGTGATGCTGTCGAGTCACAGACCGAGGAAGAAGAAAATAGCGAGATATGACATGAGTGGCCTAAAATGCATACTTAATGCACACCTCTGATCACATGATCTTAGTGAAGCATCAATGTCCAGTGAAATTCAGTGCCACTCTTGATTTAGCACAGGTCTCTTCCCTGGCAAGGATCCTTATATAAAAAGGAAAGTATGAGGGGGAATTTAGAGTTTGGCTTCTCAGTCCCCTGTCCTACTAATAGAGAGCAACTCTGCTGTTCTCACTAGTTACAATCTCCTCAAAGGGCTCTGGGAAATGTAGTTGTAACAGTGTTATCATCATCTTGAAATTGGAATAATACTGGCAGTGCTTTCATGGGGCCTTACTAACCTTGGTCAGGGAGCTGGGAACTGAGAGTGGAGTGGAAATGACAGCTCTCCTGGCAGAGACGGAGGAGGCCAGAAAATAGGTCTGGAGGTAGTAAGCAGACTGTGTTTCAGACAGTAGAAGCCTGGGAGAAGACACTCATTTTAGACCAACCCAAAAAGAATATTGTTTACTCTTTATTAAACTGTATATTTTTTGATCCCATCCTTCTTGAAATACCTACATGTTGTCCTGTCTTTCTTAAATAAACACTCTTATGTTGAATCTCTGATTTCACCTAATCAGCGCTCTAACCCTTTAAATCATGCTAGGTTTAATATTTAGTGATACAAAGGGGTGCTTCATGTCATTATTATATTTATAGACTTTTTCTAAAAATCTTTTCACAATTATAATTTGTAGAGTGGGAAATTTCTTTAACAGCAAACATTTAACTTTTTCTTTGCTGACAAATGCACACTTCTTACCGACAAAAAAAAAACAAAAAACACTTTACTAGGCAGTTTTATTTCAAGCTTTAAAAATTGTAAACTGAGGGTAATTTGCACTGTTTCATTGTTTAAGACTAAACCACAATCTAAATAAAATTCATTCGTTTACATATAGGTGATTTTATTAGACATTTTTCTTGCCTGATTAAAAGTTGGAATTTTAATATTTTTTCATACTATTTGCCTGTTGCAACTGTTAAGTATATTATAAGCTTACATCTGCAAGGACTCATTTAATTTATGTTTTTCGCATACCTCACAGTTGGCAGCACTTTTCTGCAGGCCAAATTCTCTCAGCATGTGTTTCGAGTAGCCACTGTTTACTAAGCTATTTAATTGGTTGTAAAATCCCAGAGAGAGGATTCCTAGGGCAAGTCTTGGTCTGCAGACCTTCGTCCTGACAATGCAGAAGTGAACTTCAGCTAACGTAAAATACCTTAATTGTACTGCTGAGCATGGCAAGAAATACAGCTCTGCTATTAAGCAAAATACAACATATGCCAAAAGGAAAGTTGAGCTCTGTGCTTTTTCATTCTAAAATGTTATATATTTAAGAAGGAAAAAATATTTCTTCTAAATCAGTCCATGTGAGATGGTTTGTATTCTGTTTTAAATAACTTCTCCAACACAAACTTATACCATTTACTATAAAGTAAGATAAAGGTGCAAATATTACTATGTACTATTTTGTTGAAGGGGAGCGCAGTGGAAGCACTGCTGCCTTACAGTAAGGAGACCAGCATTCACATCTTGGGTTCTCCCTGAGTGGGATTTGCCAGTCCTCCCTTTGTCTGTGTGGGTTTCCTGCCACAATCTAAAGACTTGCAGGTTAGGTGGTTTTGACAAAGCTAAACTGGCTGTGGTGTGTGAGTGCATGTGGGTCCTTACTGTGGTGGACTGGTGCCCTGTCCAGGGATTGTACCTGCCTTGTGTCCTGTTGTGTTGCTGGGATATCCTCCAGTCCTCCGTGACCCTGCTCAGGATGAAGCAGGCTTAGACAAAGGTATGGATATGGAATTTTGTTAAAACAAATCATAAGTAGAAGGAGGTATCTGTGTTGTGTATCTATAAAGATTAGACCTGCTTTTACTTTAAGTCTCCCGAGAAGTTCATTGACTAATCAGTACAATACGGAACTGAAGATACTGATTCAATGACATGTACAAAATGTACTTGACTACTTAATGAGTAGCACTGAATGTCACTTTTAGATCTAAAGATAACGCTCAGAAGAGATTCATTTTTGCAACTACTTAAACGTCAGTCAGTTCCTCATCTTTTAATCTAAATGACTTTAACATCACAAATTCATAATTCTTTTAAATCAAAAATAGAAGATACCAGTCATAATTAAAATGCAAAGTTCTTACTCACAGTCTGTCTATAGTCATCTATGGTAAGACTGTTTTCTTTATCACAACCTTTTATGGGTATCTTATCAAATATTTACCATATGTTCTGTGCTTAAGCTATGGTAGTAAGTGACAGCCTTAAGTAGTAATAATGTTGGTAAATATTTCATAGAAGTAATTAGCTCAGTAATAGCCCATTAATTTACTTTTACCAGGTATGTTAGTTTCATTACTATATAAACAACTTGTATGCTCCTTGGAGTTATATACACCATACAGTTTCAGGTCTTTGAGTGACAGTGTAACATTTCTGTAAAAACTTTCCTTAATTAAAACTGATAGGAAAATAATAAAGGAGGGCTGTGATATAATCTCTATATACTGTATATAAAATCCAATGTTTGTCTGTCTGTTCGCTTTTCACGAGAGAACTACTTAAAGGATTTAGATCGGGTTTTTTTTCTATAATTTGCTTGAACATTCTGGTTGATTTTGCAACTTCTCTCATCTCGCTAAGAATCATAGTTCGCTTGCAGGAGCGATGTAATCGTGCTAATCCGAGACAGAGGCTGTGGGCTGAGGGGGAAGCATGACATCAGGAATGGGGAGCTGGGCAGGGCCCTCCTCACTGTCCTGTTTCACTACTATGCGGGCAGAGCCAAGGGGGACGGCTAGTAAGACATAAACATGAGAAAGTGAAAATTGTTTCACAGCTTTTCAATGGACGTTTTCATAACGTAATAGAACATGCTTCATAAAAAAACTCATCCGGATTTGCTTAGTAAGAAAATCCAAATTACAGTGGTGGATTGTTTACTCTCTTTTGAATTTAGCCCAGTTATAACATTTGACTGATTCTATTTCAATACCAGACCTTCTAAACTATACTTCATTCACATAGGGCTCACCATTAGAGTCTCACAATAAGTCTAACTTAAAATCAAAATGCAAAAAAAAAATATTTGTATAATTTATTGTTGTACTTGATGTTCAAGATTATATTGGTTTCTTGTTCAAAATTGTATAGTATGGGTGTATAAACTCATTTAATATGCAAACCATTTTTGATATCATTCCTTCCAGTGGCCGCAAGACTCTTTATAAATGAAATGTCATTATATTTTTTTTTCTCAAATTACTTTGGTTTTTATATAATAGTTATATTTTATTTTATTTAATGCCTGACAAAATCCTTCACCACTGCATGGCTGCAAGTATGTCATTTCTAATTGTTGAATACTAAAATACTTTTTTTTCTTGTTTCCTGTAAGTATTAAGGAGATTAACTAAATAAGATGTGGTAGAGTAGTACTTTCAAAATTCTTTTATTTTTCTAACACACTAGCAAATGGCCGGGCACATTGATCGGATTGTTGGTGTTACTTGGGTAGCTTGGAAAATTGTCATTTCAGAGAAATGCAAAATTAAAACACTGAGTAATGGATCTCAGTTTTTGGGGTATTAGTAATGGTTAGTGTTACAAAGAAATTCTACATCAAAAATTACAAATTGCTCTTTTAATGGCTCATATCTCGAAAATGATTGTTTATTTAAAAGCATTGTATCAACTTAAGGGCAGCACGGTGGCGCAGTGGGTAGCGCTGCTGCCCCACAGTAAGGAGACCTGGGTTTGCTTCCCAGGTCCTCCCTGTGTGGAGTTTGCATGTTCTCCCCGTGTCTGCGTGGGTTTCCTCTGGGTATTCCGGTTTCCTCCCACAGTCCAAAGACATGCAGGTTAGGTGCATTGGCGATTCTAAATTGTGCTTGGTGTGCGGGTGTGTGTGTGCCCTGCGGTGGGTTGGCACCCTGCCCAGGGTTTGATTCCTGTCTGGCATCCTGTATTGGCTGGGATTGGCTCCAGCAGACCCCCATGGCCCTGTGGTTAGGATGTAGTGGGTTGGATACTAGATGGATGGATGTATCAACTTAAGCACAAAGTAGACAACTGATGCAAACTATAATAAAATGCTTTTACTACCTCATACTCAACCAATCAAAACATGCTTACTAATATTTGGTTTCAATACTGATACACTATTAATTTTTATTTCTTTTAGATTTTTTTTACCATTCTCTGTGTTTTGCAATGGGCACTGCCATTTTGTGTTTGCTGAAGTTACCAGGAAACATCTCTCACTCTAGAGTGGTGCATGACATTGGCACAGTTGCATTTTAATAGAAGCTGGCAAGCACTGTGAAGAGCTGATTAACAAAGGAAAGACTTTTGTGAGAAATGTAGCTCATGAACACCAACCAAAACAACAAAAAAATAACTATTAGGGAACAAATTATTTGATTTGTGTTTAACTTTTTGATTAAGAATCTGGCTTTATTTTTGTAATATGCTGAAAGAATACCAAATGCTTTGTTTGATTGTCTAGTCTTTTACCTACTCCTTAAAGGAAAACTAAATTGATGCCGCTTACTACAACTGTTGTTCACTGGGACATCCTGTTTGTCCTACTAAACAAACGAATCATTAACAGTGTGCACCATCACTAGACGTTCAATAAAGTAAACAAGAAGGACATAGAAATAGCAAATTAAAAAGATGTTTCAAGCAGGTTTTTACAAAAGAATAAAGTTTTACGTTTAAAAATGGGTTCTGTATTTAAAGTTTATAAAATTTAAGAACTAGGTGTATTTAAGGTCAGCAGTACTGAAAGAGATTAATATATGCAAGCAGTAAATTAATTTTAGTAGTCACTTTAGATGATACAAGTGAGTTATGAGCAGAAGGATGAAAAGTTGATCTGAGATCTAAATGATACTTAATAAAAAATGAATCATAGTAAAGGAAGACCAATAGATTTCTCCCTCTTTTAAATTAAGGGAATTGAAGTATAGAAACAATGACAGCTAGCTTGACAAAGAAGAGGAAGATGTTGCTAAGCAAATTTGTAAGCCTTTTTTGAACAAAAAACTGGAGTTACAAACAAAAGCAAAGCTTGTTATGGTAAAGCAAGGGGTTTTAATCTGGCTAAAGTTTATTTAATCTTTTTTTTATTATTATTGTTATCTATTTATTTTTACATTTTGAATTATGTTAAATGCCTTTAATTTGTGTGTTATCTGCTCTGCCTCCTGTTTGTGTGACCCTTGGAGGTCGGGCCACTTGATGATGCAGCAGGGGGATTGTCCCAGTCATATGAAAAGAGAAACTGCAGTGCTCATTGCAGTTTCTGCATTGTGCCTTGGTTTTGATTCCATTTTTCTTTAGTTTTCTTGTTTAGGTTTTATGAGCTTTGAACACTGCATTCGTTTAAGGTGCTGTTAATTGATTTTGTGAATATTTGGATTTGGTGCTTTAGTCTTATGCTTTCTAAGGCAAAAACTAATCTTGCGCTTACTTTTTTGTGCAAACATTTTAATAAATAATCAAAAACAAAGGAACAGTTTTTTGGAGAAATTTCATTGTTTTAATCTTTTAATTTTTTGTATACTTCTGGTTATTTTTTTAACTTTAAAAGCCTTAGCCGAATTTTTGGACCTGTGTAGGCAGAAAGCCTACTATTGAGTTTGTAGTTAGGCTGCCTAGAGTGATCTGATAAATAGCCCACCAGTACAGAAAAGAGAAGAATGATTCTACTTAGCTATTGACATCCTTTAAATGTCTAAAATAGCCCACATCCAAGGATCTTCAGATTGTTCCTGATCTATCGGCTTCCCCTTAAGCCAAAAATGGATCTATCCATTGAAAAAAAAATTTCCCAAATCAGAACAGCCACAATAAAGTGCTACAAATGAATGAATTTAACAAGCAAAATCAAATCAACAATAATAAAACCAATAACTCAAATGAGAAAATAAATCAATAATACACTTAAAAAAAACAGAAGCCTAATGAACTAAACAAATGCCAATGGATTAATATAGTAAGACAAGTTAGGACATTAAAGAAATTAATGAGCTGGAGAAATAAATTAGATCTAGAACTAAGTTGCCAAATTTAAATAGGAAATAAAAAAGTGTAATTCTGAGAAGTAGATAAAAATGACCAAAGAAGACTAAATATCCTAAACAATGGGGTATCCTTAGAGATAAGTAGAAATAACCATATACCATTAAACCATAATATAAAGGAAAGAAAGCAATAGTAGATGGATGTAATGATCACCCAGGGAGGGAACTCTGGGTAATTTTCTTTTATAAATGTTGGAATAAGACTGGGAAGTAGGAGGGATTGAAGGGCAAGGACAGAAATGGTGTCTAATAATCAAACAACGCTCTGAACCCCAAGAAGAACTAACCACGCCAAATATCAAAGCTAGAACGTATAACCAAAGTTGTAAAAGCAAAAGTTAATTACTTTAATAGGTTTTTCTTACCCTTAAATAACATAAATTAATTCATTTGTTTAGATTTCATTGATAAAGTTGATCCCATGCTTGCATAACAAATAGTTGTGCTGCCATCCTAAATGATATCTGTATCACGTGACAGGCAATGTTTATAGCTTTTTAAATTTTGTTTACTTTTTGATAAATCTTGTTAGTTTATTAATATTAATATTTTGAAAGATGGCTTGTTGCTGCGGTGGGTTGGCACCCTGCCCGGGACTGGTTCTTGCCTTGTGCCCTGTGTTGGCTGGTATTGCAGCAGACCCCCGTGGCCCTGTGTTCGGATTCAGCGGGTTGGAAAATGGATGGATGGAAGATGGCTTGTTGAACTTTATTTTCATGTGTTTCCCTTTCATATTCTTACCTGAGGAAGATTTTCAGTTTTCTTCTACAAAATGTTTAGGGCATCTCACATTGATTTTTCATTCTCTGTATTCAGTTAATGAGTTGCCGGGGGCAGGTCATATTGGCTAAGGACCTCCTCAATTACCCTTGTCACAAAGGCTGGCTTATAAATTTGAGTAGAACTACAGGAGTCCTTTGGTTCTAGATTTCAGATTCTTCGGTGTGACCCCTGAGGAGTGAATATCTTTTGAGTAAATTACATTTTTGAGCAAATCATGTTTGGAGAAAAAATATATTTTCCAAGTATTGAATTTTATGGTATCGTTTTTTCACAGTGAAATACATTTTTGATTAGACTTTTTACATCTTTATAGTTAAGAATTTTCAAGTTTTGTTTTTCATGTTGATAGCTCGTCTTTCAGTCATTGAGATTTTCCAAGTTTTGAATGCATAAACATCAGAGTTCTTTCAAGTGTTGTTTTCGGAGCCACAGATCATCTCATATTTGCGATTTTGAATAATAGCATTTCTTCATATAGATATAGTCAGTTAAAAAAACTGCTATTATAAAGTCTAGTTTTTTGGTGTTCTTGTTTTGATCCTTGTTCTTTCAACTCTTGGTTAACTGGTTTTAACATCCTAACAGAACTCACTAACCCATAGTCAATAAACCAGTATGGTCAGTATATTTTCACAACTGACATAACAACTGCAATCTTAAAAGAAAAAAAAACAAAACGCTGGAACCCTCAGAATGATAACAAACAATAATTCAGAATGGTGCAACTGTGACATAAACATAAAAATGAAAGATATTACATATGAGTGATCACAAATAAAGATTCATACCATCAAAACACAGAAGCTAATTCATGCTACCACAAATGGGAGTGTTAAATAGTCTGACTATCTCAGATATGGAAAGTAATAGATCCTTCATTGTCAAATCCTTATATAAAAAATAGACACAAATAGTCTTAAGAATTGTAAAATTATTTTAAATGTACCTTGCAACTACAGGCTTTTCTTAATTAAAAAAAAACAAATCAGTCCAATGTGTGTCCTGTTCACAGCACAGAAACATTAATAACTCATCTGTTAATGATATTCAGCTTTCCTGTTACTAGGAATTACTAAGTTTTGGCAAGAGTGAATGCAGTATTCAGTTAAAATGACATAAAAATTATGATGGTTTATCACAGACTTAACAAATTGTCTTCCAGTATTTGCAAAATGTGAACTTTCAGTCCTGCCTGCCTGAGGATAAATATTACGGTGCTAACAGTTCAACGTTGGCACCAATATTATTTTCCACTTTGATGTTGACTTAAGGGCATATTATTTGGAAGCATACATTTATTTTCAGTCATTCTGAATGTACTTACTTGTACCTATTAGTAAAATTAAATTATATTTTTCTTATTGTGTCATTATATCACTATGTCAGTGTGGCAAAACAGTGTGTAAGAACTGCTTGCCCTTAAACTTGTGTTATCTGAAAGAAACTCTGAACATACAAAAATAATGATGTCAACTGTAAAAGCTGTCATTTTTCATTAGTGCACTATATAAGATCTGTTTTGTCTAATTAGGAAAGATGCAGAATACAAACATTCAGTTCAAGAAGAATTGACTAATGTAATGCTTCATTTCAGTTAGCAGTTGCTCAAATCATTGTTCCCAGAAACACTGCTTGCCAGAGAGGAACCATTTACGGATGGAATACCAGTTCAGTGCAGGGCACACTCACTCGTACTGACATGTTTTGGGCATAATACACATATCTGGGATAAAACTGCACTGATTGTTATGTTTTTCTTCCTATAATGTAGGTTTTTATTTTTGGTTAGAATTATTCTCTTCACCATTAATTTTCCGACAACGTCATTTTTGTTTGTTCTTGTTTTGATCAGTACATTTTGTTCTGATCATTGTGTTTATGTTATTCAATGGCCAAGGCAATGCTGCTGTTAATTGTAATATTTGTGGTTGCCATCACATGACCAAATGCTGTTGTGCATGACGTCTTCATACCGTGACTATAAAAAACTGCAGTTTCCAGTCCTATTTTTGGATTGAAGAAACACAAAAAACACATTTCCTGGTCAATATACAGTATTCTCGCAAGTTTAGTGGACACTCTGCCTGTGTTCACAACAAAGCCTGTGCAGACATGAGGAGAATGTGCAAGGTCCTTATAAAAAATAACATCAGGAAATATATCTATAGCGGCTTAAATTTACCAATTTACTGCATAACGTGTACCATGCATTATATATCAGTTTTGTTATATTAATTTGTGTTGGTGTTTAGTTTATATTAAGCTAAACATGCCTTATATCATTGAGATGCATAATGGACTTTTTGGTCTTAATTTGACTTGGGGACCACACATTGGTCTTTTGACTAATAAGACGTGTATCTTCTTTTGTTCTAAAATCATTTCTTTTTTTTTAGAGAACATCCATCTACAAAGGAACCTACCACATGACATGCATAATTCTTTAGGACCCTGTTTTAATGGCCAGTGTTCTCATTTACTTGTTCACATTTATTTTTTTTTTTCTTTCTCCTCAGATGTACCATGTAGATTTAATAGATTATTTGAAACTAAATTATATAGTTATACTGCATGAAATGATAAGTGCAGCTTTTTATATAAAATACATGCCCAAAAGAGACCTGTACTTTTTAATTTTCATTGTGGCTTTATAAACAGCATTTGTAGCTTCTTAGATTATGTAAAAGGTTAAACTTCCACAACTCATAATTATCAGTCTAAACTGAGTAATTGCAGAATGCCAAAATCCTTGAGTAATGGGTCTGTGTTTAAGTGTGCTTTAATCATGGGAAAGCCTGACACAGACATTATTTCACAGTTACTGTTCTGAAAAGTATTACCTTCAAATGAATGCAATGGTTTCTGTATATATAATCATTGATGCTTACGCATTGGTACAGCATATACTTTTGCACATTCATTTACTGTTCAGTCACAGCAGGGACAACACTAATAAATTGGCACCTTGATCAGCATCATGTAGGTCAAAAGTGAAAAAGTGTATATGAATGTGTGTAGCAAAGTGAGCACATTCACTTACAGTAGGCCAGTCGGCATTCAAATAAAAGTTTCAATGAAAGAATGCAGTCATCAAATGAATGCAGGTGAGCCTTTGTAGTTTTGGAACTGGACAGGGCATCTCTTCACACCCAGAATTAAGTCAAGTTCTAGGAATATCAGAAGGTTGTGTTTATTTTAAAATACTAAAATACCATAGGGGGAGTTTAATGGAAAACAGAGAGAGAGAGAAATAAGTCCCTAATTTTCTTCTGAGCCAAACCATCATGCTTGCCAATGTTTCCACCTCCCAGGCAACACACTTAAGCACTCTGACCTAACTTTCCATGTCATTGGGCCCTATTCCTTTTGCCATTGAGCTCCAACCTCACCATTCCTCCTGTATCTAGACTCATTTGTCCTGATGGACAGAGGCAGCTGGGAGATTTCCATTCCTCATCTACAAAGACCAAGCGCTTGAGCTTCTCCTAATACCCTCTTGTGGCCATGCACTCCCAAGCTCCTAGAAGCCCTTAAACCGCTAGGTCTTTGTGGTAGCCTCTGTGCTGCCTACTTTATTAAATCAACAGCAAAATGTAGTCCATTACCACTTGGGACTTACAGCTCTCTGCATCTTGGAGGTTTTCTACCCAACTCTAGGATCCCCAATGATCTCTTTCCATCTCTCTCACTTTTTCTCTCCCTCTAAATAGATGTACTCTGGAAACTGATAGGTTTCTTCACCTCTGAGATCCTGGGGAAACATTTTCTGGCAGAGTGCCAGTCTCTTTCTTTTCAACTGATTTCTTTAAAAACATGCTTTTCAAAGTACCCTTCATGGTAGCTGGCTCCTAAAGTCCAATTCTTACACATCAAGTTTACCTTTCCTGACAGTGTGCAGATCTTTCTCTTTTGATGAAGAGAGGGCACTTTGATGAGTAAACAGAAAAATCTAGCAAATTCAGCACATGTTGAGCCTGTAAAAGCACAGTATATGTTCACTATATGGCCAAAAGTATATTGATTTTCAGCCACACCTACTGTTAACAGGTGCCTACACATAGCCATGCAGTGGGTCTTACTGTAGAGCTCAGTGACTTTACATGTGGCACTGTCATAGAATGCAAACTTTGCCTCAAGTCAGTGCATGAAAGCTCTGTTCCGCCACATTTCCTCTGGTCATCTCGTTTCTAAGTACTATTTTTGTGACATGGAAGCATCCAGGACCAACAACAGAGCACCAATGAAGTTGTAGACCATGCAAACTTGCCAAGTGTGGCCTTCGTGTAAGAATTGACTATCCTGTTATGTATCACTCACAACAGAGTTTCAAACATTGGAAGCAACATTGGCAGATGTTTCCATGGCCAAACAGCTGCACACAAGCCTAAGGTCATTATGCATAATTCTAAACATTGGATGGACTACTGGAGTGGATGGCAGGAGAAAAACACCTTCCAGACTAAATAGTGTCTATTGTAAAGTTTAGTGAAGGAGGGATAATAGTCTTGGGCTGGGTTGGGTTCAGGGTTTGGGTTGGGCGCTGGAACCCATACAAAGACATTTTGGAAAATTGTATGCTCTCAACTTTGTGGTAATAGGTTGAGGAAAGCCCTTTCTGTTCCAGCATGGTATTGCTCCAGTACGCAATGTCAGATCCATAAAAAAATCCATCCATCCATAATCTAACCCGCTATATCCTAACTACAGGGTCACGGGGATCCACTGGAGCCAATCCCAGGGCACAGGGCGCAAGGCAGGAAACAAACCCCAGACAGGGCGCCAGCCCACCGCAGTCCATAAAGAAATGGTTTGAAAAATTTGGTATGGAGAAATATGAGTGGCCTGCACAGATCCCTGAGGTCAACCCTGTTGAAAACCTATGGGGTGAACTGGTATGTCAATTGCAAGCCAGGGCTTCTTGCCCAACATCAGAGCCTGACCTCACAAATGCTTTTTTGACTGAATGGGCACAAATTCCCACAGAGTCACACCAAAATCTTCTGGAAAGCCTTCCCAGAAGAGTAAAGGCTGTCATAGGCACAAAGTGGGCAACTCCATATTAATGCCCATGGTGTTGGAATGTGATGTCCAACAACCTCATATAGTGATGATAGTTACCCCATTCCAGAAAGACAAAATTATCAATAGTCTACAAACATTTGACCATATACTAGAAATGTAAATGAATTTGAACTCACTTTGCATTCATTCATGTGCACAGTGACCACCATGGAAGAAAGATTTTTTTTTTTTGCTGCTTGTGCTACTCCTTTCATTAACCTGCATCCACAGCCCACTAAATTATCTTTGAGAGGGACATAGGGTCAAGCGATTGGCAATTTACTATCTGACCAGCCAACTTCAAGGCTTAAAAAGTGTTTGTTTAGACATCACCTCTCTCTTTTGTCTGTGTTTTGCAAGTGTGGAAAGATCAGCCTTGACACAGACAGGCAGACACCAATGGTACAAGCGCTAAACAAGTCCCGTACACAACCCAGTGCCTCTGCACCACACACTGTCAAGTCCAGGCTTCTCCTAAGTCCTCTCTTTGCCGCCTCCACTCCTCTCCTCCAAGCTTTGTCGTCTTCCACCCAACTCCAGCTAATGACTGGAGGGAGGCGGACCCTTTTATCTCTACTTGGACGTGCTCCAGGTGCCCCCTGATGAGCTTCCTGCGGCACTTCCTGGTGTGGCGGAAGTGCCACATGAGCACCCGGAAGCACTCCGGGTGTCCCTGGTAATACTTCTGCCAGGACTTCCGGGTGTGCGGGAAGTGCTGACGTCCAGGGCTTCACAGTCTTCTGGGCAACCCCCTGGCATTGGCCACGGGCACCTATAGGGTTGAGCTTCCATGCTCAATTCCCGTGGCCCCCACACAAACCAGGGCAGCTGCCCTCTCGTGGTCCAGGGGAGGCATAGTCCCTCCCCAGTCCTTCTCAATGTCCTGCCTGGGCACAGCCCCCAGCCACCCGCCACATAAGCAAAATGTCTGCTGCATTTTATGCTCATGGAAGGATTCCTGCAGGCTCAAGGGTCTAAAGGTCAGGGGGACCCCTATGGAAATTATCTCAGTTTATCAGAAACACACAACCAAGACAGAAGTTTCTGTAAAGTTTAGGACCACTGCTTTATTCATAATTACTGTATATATCTTTTCTAAGTTTTTTATACTGTATTTAGAGTTTTTGATATTTCTTATTATCAAACATTATGCTACACAGAGCAATAAAAAGAGAGAGATTAAAGGGGTTTACAGATATTCCTTATATAAGTTTTGCTACATTTCCTATCCTTAATTTCCAAAACTTCAAAAATGTCATTGTTTGTAGCTGTAAAGAATCCCTGAGGTACTCCTCACTGCTTGGCTGCAGAACTGATTGTTTAGAGTGCAGTTTGCAGCACCTTTCATTCAACTTTAGTGAGAACACCTCTGTTCAAGCAAACTAATGACTGATTCTTGTGATAATTTTGGGGAAAGGAAGGCAGCCCCTATTGCTGGGATAATTATTGCTGCTTTTTACTTTATTTGTATTTTATTATTAAATATAAAGCATGCGTAAGCTGTGGTGTTTTTCCTTAGATGTTGGTCCTTCACGTCAAATAAAGCATGATAATACAAATGGAAATCATTGTTGTGTAATTGCATGCACAGTAGAATGTGATATCTACTTTAGGTTGTGTTTAATGGTTTAAAGTAGTATAATCATCAACATTTGGTAGGGCCAACTTTAATGGTGTTTTATATGTAAAGGTTAAGGTCGGTGGGAGCCCACCATCCTCGAAAGCTGAACTAGTATGGCCAAATTATTAGCTGTGTGACTCCTATCCTGAATTTCTGCAAAGAATGTTACTCAGTGATGTAATATACAGTGGTAGAGCAGTTCTATGTTTTTTATTTGTATTTCATTGTTTTAATCTATCCACCAATTAGAAGAAACAAGACTACATTACAGTATGAAATACATAGATTGCTGTAGTAGGCTGGCGCCCTGTCCAGGATTTGTTTCCTGCCTTGCGCCCTGTGTTGGCTGGGATTGGCTCCAGCAGACCCCCCGTGACCCTGTGGTTAGGATGTAGGGGGTTGGATAATGGATGGTGGGATGGAATACAGAGATTGAGCAATACAAGGATAGTAAATATAAATAATAAAAAATGCCAAGGAGGGACTTGAAGAGTGAATATCTTTATATATAATATGCTACCGTGGCTGTTCGTTTGTCTGTCCATTATTTTAAATCACCCGTAGCTCGCAAACCGTTTGACCTATTAACCTGAAATTTGGTGCACATATACTACATGCCGTCTACTATCCACTTTCGGGGTGATGATTGACCTCCAAGGTTATTCCTCTTTTTGTTTTAATTTTATTGTATTGTAGAATCAACTCACGACAGTGCACTGTTGTCATCCCTACCACCTTTGCCAACACATCCCCTACCTCTTCATATCGTAAATCATTCTTTAGGCAGATTGAAGACTTAAGTGCCAGCTTAAGTGAAAAATTAAAAAAATTTACTAAGTAATTGCAACACAAACACTGACTTAAATAGGTTTTAATGTGAAAAGATGCAGACGAAAGAAGAGAAGCAGTGGGCTGCTAAGACGGAGAAAAGAAGAGCTGCTCTGGAAGCAGCAAACGAATGCTAAATGTACAGAGAAAGAGTAAGAAAACTATGAATGCTCAAGTCAAGTGTATTTACTGCACATTTTTGTGCAGAGCGCCGTTACTGTCTATCTATCTAGCTATCTATCTACTGGTCTGAGAATATTTACCATGGTAAACTCAGCTAAGATAAAAAAACTACATAGAAGGATATCGCATATGTCAAACGTGGTGGGCATAGTATCAATATGGGATAAACTTATATATATTGGATAAAACTGTTAAAACAATCAAGATCAGATAATAGGTCATATTATAAAATGTCATTAGTGTGCCATATTGTCCTGTTAATGTAAAGAACATTTTTGTTTAATTTTAAAATCTGGAAGTATCACTGTAGTAGTAGTACTCATTTTAAAGGGTCCATTTAGGATCTTTTAGAGGAAATTTGGTTTAGTTCAGTGATTAGTAGGGGAATTTATGTGTCATGCTATCCTATTTCTAATATAGAGGGCACACCCCTGTACAATTTATTAAATTACATTCTTAGAAAAAAAACATTTTTAGACCTTTACATAGTCACTTAAATCTGTACAGTGACCTCAAAGGTAACGGTTTTCAATAAATTTTTATTTCAAGGCCAAAATGAATGTTACAGAAACAACAGGGTGTTATGCCACATTTTGAAACCATAGCGTCCTAACTTCCCATTACTGTACCCCTCCTAGCTCTCCCAGGCAACCTTCTTATTCAGTGGAATAGACGGAAACAAAGTTTTAAGACTTAATTCACAACATTTGATCTGAAAGTACAAAGTGAGAATTGCAAGTAGGCCCTGTTGTTGTACTAATTGGACATTGATGTCAGCACATTTTCAGCATGTTTGGCTAGGCAAAAACCTGGGAAGCTGCCTTAACCACATTAGAAATGCACATATTGGCCTTAAGCAGCATCCTGCATAAAATACTGATCTTTTGCTAATGCTCGCAAATGCCTGTAGAATTTAAACTTCAGTTTATCATATGTAATTGAGACCTGGCCCACTGAACTAAATCTGGCATTTTGTGAAATGAGATGGTATATAACTTGATTATTGAGAGAATTTAAAACAAAACCAAGTACAAGAGAGCAATGGTATTAAAGCCGGAAAACCTCAGTTTAAAATCAGCTGTTGAAATTATCTCTGAAGCTGACACCAAAACCACCTCTGCTTTACTGCTTGAAGATGCTTAAGCATATCCTTAAAGGTTCAACATGGTGCTTTTTTATATTGAGTTGGCATTTTTAGTATAGCAGATGTTTCTTTCTGGTAAAGGGATAAAGAGCGCAGCCAATAATGCCATAAGAGAACTGCCAAAGCCACCAGTCAGCAGTGTAAAAACAGCATAAATAAATAACTGTTTCCTGGTTTGCAGATCTTCAATATCATAGGCATTTACTGCACCCAGGACCTATAATTATCCATTTATTAAATTCCAGAACACTCAATTATCAACATGTTTGAAAATGTTTCCGTTCTTAGCTGGGACACTTGCAATTTTTTTTGTTGTTTTTTTCATATGTGACCCTTCATCCCTCTGCCATGAGGCTACAGCAAAACCACAATTGAAGTGCATAGATCTCATGTTGTCTGGCCCAAAAATAGAACCATATTTCATCTTTGCTTTTCCATTTCATTCCTTTCTAATTCTCAAACAAAATTTCCAATCTAGATGTCTTTAGGGGATTTTCAGTACTTGACTATATGGGCTCAGTAATCTTCTAGTTTCCTTTTCCTAAGTACACGTAACAACAACATTTACATATTTCTATACCGCATTTTCATACACAGGATGTAGTTCAAAGTGATTTACAAGATGTCCAAAGGAAAAGTTACAAGAACATTTTGCTTATAAGCAAAACTTAAAGGTACATTGCTCCCGTAGGCAGACTTGGCTGCAGATGCCCAAAAAGAGACATCCAAAATAGAGTCATAGTGTTCCTCTTTTAGATTCATGGTCAAATCCTGAAATTGATGAAGGAGAAGAGGGGCCGGTCACCCCTTGGAGATCAACAAACTTCCAATCTCATATGAAACCAATGAGTGGGGGGCTTCCTTGGAGATCGATGCTCTTGCCATCATATGCAACCTCTCACCCCTAGGCCAGTACCTAAAGCAGGCCCTGCTTTTAAGGGATAGGATACATTACAACCAACAGTTTATGGTTAGACTGTATATTTTGTCACATATTGTATTATGCCATATGGACACTAGCCTGCAGGTTCATACCTAGTCCTATCAAAGAAGAAATCAAGAGGCTTGCTTATCTACTATGAATTCTCCATTGTGAGGATGCCTTTTTCATTAGCCTGAGCATTTGGTTTTGATAATATTTGCACAAATGTATTATTCTATCATAATTCTTGTGATGACATTTTATGTTCTATTCTTTGCATGGTCAGTGTCATATTGTTTACAGTTGCTATGTCCACTATTGATCACCTGATACTCAGGTCACATGAGATACTGTGTCATTAGTACTACCTATAAAAGATGGTGGGTCAGTATCTCAGTTTTGGTATAATTTTCAAATCCTTCTTGAGATTGTAAAATAACTTGTGCGTTACAGCAATCGCTTTTCTACTTTGAATTTTGACTCTTATCGACATTCTTGACTACCCCTTTTTGTTTTGTTTTATTGGTCTTTCTGTCTTTCTCTTTACAGAATACTGTGTTTTAACATAATCCTTTGTTTCTCATCACATTTTGTCTTTCTCTTTACCATAAGAATACCTCTATCTCCTTATTCTTCTCTTTTTATTTCTCTTTCTATAATACTGTTTGTCTACAAGATAAACCCTAACACTCCTTGCTCTGGTTCTTTCCTATGTTGTGCCTATTGCAGTGGTAAATACAGATGGTCATCTTTCTGAAAGCAGGAAATGCTTGTGACTTACATGGGCATTTTTGGATATAAAGAGTACTGTTGTGTTTTCACAAAGTAGCATCTGCTTCCTTACAAAACATCCTGGGGGTTGTGTTGTACCTAGATGGTATGTCCATCCATGGCCTGAATACTAGATCTTATAAATACTTCCATTAAACTGTTTACACTCTCCATGCACAACTTCTCCCTTAATACAGGAAAATGTTTGTGTTTAGCTTCTAAATTGTTCTTTCCTCATATTTTCATTTAAACACAATGTCTCTTTGTAAGCTGCTGCTAAAATGAATCTCATGGCATTCAACTTCTGCCTGCTGGAAAGCAAAATGCTCTTTAAAGCCATCCATATTTTTTCTCTTTTTCTCCTATTTTAAACTGATCAGAGCAAACCTTGCCATCTGTTAGGATTCCTCTAGCTGTCCACCTCTAGGAATCACAGAGTTTAAAGACTAGATGCTTATGTTTTGAATCCATCAGCATGAACATCAAAGCAGAAGATTTTTAATAGTTATTTCTGAAAGTCTCTAAAAACCACTATGCTTTTACTAACCGCTCAGCTACTATGTGTTCTGGCCACTAACCTCTTTGCCTTTACAGATAATGGTGAAGGACTACACAAACATAACTTTGATCTGATGGTCACACTGAGTGAAGACAAGGTTGTGAATGATTTGATCCATTCCTGCATTTGCTTGGGGATAACAGAAGGCTATGCATAGTTGCTTTATGTCTATTGGTCCATCCCTTATTAAACCAGCTAGATTCACTTCAGAGTCAATCTTACCTCATGGCTCTCCAGACAAAAGAAAATACTGTCAGCAAGACGAGAAGTAGCTGCATGTGAGTGGTAAAAATTTGAATATTAATATTCACGATTCATGACCAGGAAGCCACATACTGTTCTTTGGGGCTAACAGATAAAACCTTAATAATTTCATGTAGCCTCGACAAAACACTGCATAGCAACTAAATAAGAGTGGACTTGCAAACTACCTAGTTTAGAAGTGTAAGTAGCCTACACAGGGAGAGAGAGACATGATGATGATGTCATAAGGCGTGGAGCCATCTAAGAAGTTGTTTGGGTGTGTGAGTGCATATATGAGTGAGTGAGTATCTGAGTAGGTGGTCTTCTGTGATCTTCGGGAAGGATCATGGGTTAGATCAGCTCACAGAGTTTGCGGACCTGGGTGCAGGTGGTGCTACCCCTGACCACAAGTGAACAGTTTGTGATGGAGCTGGAGGTTTGATTGTGAGGTCATTTGATGCAACAGCAAAAAAACCATCAGGGTTGCATGAAAGGAGTTGTTGAAGATCTGATTGCATTGGATGGTGACTGAGGAAAACGTGGACTCCAATAAACCTCTGTGGTAAAGTGAGGTCCACGGCTGAATGGTATAAATTACCAGACTTGCGTGTTCAGGTGGGGGCGTGGTGAGAGTTGTTCCCATGTGTGATGCGGGAGTGGATGGCCTTGCAATTAGTGCACAGGTGCAAGATCGCCAACACCCCTAATTGACATTGGGAGCTGCTGATTGCCGCGGCTGTGCCACATCCCCTCATTTAAAAAGGGAAGCACGAGTGCGAGAGAAAAAGGAACTAAAAGAAAAGATAGCAGATATTAAAGGGTGAGGAAGAGAGGCAGGAGTGCAAGAGAGAGCCATTGCACAGTGTGGTGGATGCCCCTTTGACACTGGATCCGGGGAAGCAGCCATGGGATGCATGCTACGTCCCCAGGAACACTTGGTGGCAGCCCCCCTGGGTTACATCTGGGCCGGTAATATGGAACACCCAGAAATCATCCTGGTTGGGCTTGGAACACCCGGAGATCATCCTGGTTGGGCTACCTGGCCGCCGCCAGGGGGAGCAGCAAGGCTTCCTGAGCCTATGTGGGCAGCAATGCAGCCACACTCGAAAGTACAGCCTAATTAAGGTTAATTACCACCTGAACCAATTCCGGGTGGGCTATTAAGGGAGTCTGCAGGCACTACACAGGGTGCCACAGTTGGGAGGAGGAGGATGAAGCTGTCCTGGGAGGAGTGGAGGAAAGAAGAGGTGATTTAGGGTGTTTTATTTGTGTTTCGGTACTGTGTAGGGTCAGTGGGACACGGGGAAGACGTGTCCCATGGCTAAAGAAAATAAAGACTTTTTGTTTATTTTGCCCATGCCTCTGGTGTCAGTCTGTCAGGCTGGCGCCAATAAAGCACCTATATCACAACAGAAATGAAGCAAATGGACAGGTATGGAGCCCCAGGGAGGAGCGTGTGTGGCCAGCGCTCAGGAGGGGGCGGAACAACCAATGATGATAAAATGTCAGATGAATAATGCCATTAAGGTCATAGAGAATAAGCATCTGTCAATATATGTTTATATAGTACAAGGACCAAGGAACGGCATTAAAAGATCTCAACATCAACATTAAATACTCATCAAAAGCAGAAATGTAAATGAATATTCATCAATTTCCAATTTTTGTTCAGTTTGCAAGATACTAAATCATATTGTAGATAAGTAAGTCAATGTGATTTGTGGTAATGATAACAACTACTCCAAAACAGCGAGATGTATTTGTTCATGCATCCTTTAAAATATGTCACAAAAAATTAATCAATGAGTCATTTTAAAGGACTAAGCCTGATCTGATGACAAAGCCTTGAAGCACCTAAGCAAAAGTGAAAAGTTCTAACTGCACATGTGCACACACGAGCAAGGATATGCCAAGAAGACAGCAGGGTTGAAGGTTTTGCTCAAGCAATGCAAATTCAGAATAGCAGAACCAGGCACAAAGAAAATCCCACATTCTCCAAAAACAAATATTTTCCTACATAAGAAATTTGAATATAACAATATGAGTTGAGTTTGCTATAATCATTTTAACACTCATTAAATTATTTGGACAAGTTCTCTACATAGTTCAATTTTCACACAACAGCACCATCTGCTAGCATATGGGGGTACAGTGCCCCACTTACCTTTAGCACTAGAATTACCAAAGCCAAAGAAAAAACTTGTAGATCCCTCCCACCTTAAAACGCTTTGCACCTCTCCGTCAGTGTCTTTTGTCTTCTAAATGTGTGGATAAGCAGCAAACAGCAAGCAGCCTACTATCACATCTCCCCACCCCGCACAGTTGTCTCAGCTCAACTCTGTTTACCTGCGTGTCAGTTGCTTAGAGTTGTATAGAGTGAGAAGTCAAGCAAAATTACACCTTTAATAAATACTATATCGTTATTTGGAACACTTGCATTTCATGTGTGTTCTGTGTCTACAACATGCTATGTAAACACATTGTTAAAACAGAAACATGTTTTGATAATAATTGACAAAATGTAGACATGAAGTATATAATGTGTGAAGCCTGAATTCCAAATATCAAAGAAACACTTTCACAAAAGTTACAAATATAATAGAACAAATGCGATTTTATTCAAAAATATAACTGCAGAAAAACAACCCGCGTTTACCTGCGACATTGACACACAATTGCTACAACAGCTTTAGTGGTTCAATGGTATCAACTGCTGACTTGTAATCAAAGGTTTGTGGGTTTGATCCCGGGCGAGTCCATTTTTAGGACTGAGCTGCTCGCATTCTTACTATTTTGCAATAAAAACATACATTTGATTTCAGTCTATAACAGCCGGTGGGATATATGATACTTGTAAAGGTTAGCTTTGTTTTTTTTCTCAGTTATTCTCTCAGCCGTCTTCATGATCCCAACTCCTCCCCCCGACACTGCTGTTTTCACATAGACACGCTATAACATATAGGCCCACTCAACTTATTCTGACGATTCTACATCGGATCAAGAATGTACTTTTGCAATCGCTGTATTTTGTATATGTACATGGGAAGCTCTGCACTTGTAACTTTACGCTGTAGATCTGGCTCTTACATACAAAGGATGGTGCATGTGCCCAACACATTAACATTTATATGTTACTTACATAAAAGCCAGATCTACATCTATCTCGAAGAGAGAAGTTAAAGACACCAGGAAAATCAGTTTTAGAAAAAAGTATTCTTAGACCTAATACTGTAAATTAAACATTTAATTATTTTATACAGCATAAATCAAAACATTTAATAGCATCTTCCACAATCTGTGCATTAGGTATAATGGTATTATTTCATAAGGGCTTCTCCACTGGGTAATTAAATTAATACACAGCAACTCAGAAAAAGTAAAAATAAAACCAAATGCAGGGAAGATCCACAGACACAAACATTTTAGCTCAGATGAGAGGGAAATGGTATAAAATTACAGTAAACAAAGAAACAAGTAAACAATGAATGATGAAACTTACAATTAAGTTGCTAAGAAGTAAGCTGATATTGGGAGCAATTAAAGTATTTACTTAGAGGTATACTTACTAGTGCAGCTTTTCATTTTCAAGATTTAAATTATAGATTATTATACCTATTAGTATAATGCATCAAATCTTAACCGTAAATGATAAAACTTGTGTTGTACTAATCACTCATATCTGGAATATTTATGTCAGCTCAGAGCTTGAAGCTTGGCACAATAAAATGAAATGGCATGAACTTGGGAGTTTCAGTTAGCAGAATACTGTAAATCCTTATATTAAATGGTCACCATGATGCTACATGTAGACTGTTCTACACACACACATGCATTCTGGAAATGATGTGGCATTATAGAAATAGCCTGATGATGTCATCACCAAGAAACAGCCAGCAAGAAAACTTAAACTAATTTCAAAGGAACAAATATACACAAACTAGAAGACCACGTGCGCTTCGCTGCAGTCGCTGTAGTTGGAATAATTATGTATCGCAACTTATAGAGCTTGTTTATATACAACATTTTTGGTTTGTCCTGCTGGAGCCAAAGTATATAAATTTTCTCTATGACTAATTCGTGAACATGCTACATAAAAAATAGAAACGGGAAAAACGGCAAAACCGCCGAGAACAACAGTAAATGAGATAAAGTAAAGGTCTACTAAACACTAAAGTACAAAAATGAAGTAGAAAGTAACAGTAAACCGCAACACCGCCGGGAACACCGGCACACGCGTCTACTAAACACTAAGAAACACTAAGTAGAAACACTAAAGGAAAGAATACTATTCAGTAAGTACTGCGTCTAGTAAACAGTAAATCAGTAAAGGAGAGAGGACTAAACACTAAGGAAAAAGAACGGCAAGACCACGTCAGCTGCGAAGCTCAGCTCAGAGCGAAATGAAGTGAATGAAATGACGTGAATGGGAGAGGAGATGATCACGTGACTCCCCCACCCGCCTTAACTCTCGATCCCTCCACAAACACACAAACACAGTCTCTCGGATCCCAACTCTCCTTTATATGTATAGATTAAAGCAGACAGAAAGAAAAACAGCATTAATTGTATTCAGATCTGGCGCTATGGCTTACAAAGCCTCAGGAATCCTTAATGAGCTCGTTTCTTAACAGATAATTAACACCTAAAAAAAAAAGAGCTAATCTGAGAAGAGTATACTGAAAAGATAGAATGGCTTGGGTATTAGGAAAGTAGCCCAGATAGAAGACAGCCAAGGCTGACATAACTTGTATTAGAAAGTATTGATATGAAATAGAAACTATTAGGTTTTTTTTTATAAAAGTAATTTATTAAAAATGTAATAATTGGTTGTCAATGTGCTTAGATTGTTCTTCACCATATAAAAAAGGATACTGATAATAAAGATCTTTCCTAAATTTCCTGGCCATCTACAATGATAATTCTCTTCAGGTGCTGTTTACTGAAGGGGTTTTCTTGCTCTGCCTTCCACTCTAAAATATTCCAAAGGTGTTCTGTTGGATTCAAGTCAGGGTACATACTTGGCCAGGCCATGGAATTACATTTTTTCTTTTTTAAATACCTCTTTGTGATTCTTGCTGATGCTCTTGATCTTGTCGTGTTGGAAAATTCCACTCCTGCAAAGCTTCTTGAGACTGGGAGTCATCTTTTTATGCAGTGTTTTGGTATGCAAACTTTCATGAGGGCATTCGTGGTGCTATCTATAAATGCCATCTCCCCTATGCTTTTTGCACTCATGCTGCAAAATATCAGTCCACTCTCCATGTTTGATGATTGCTGCTATGCAGTCACAGTGGTAGTCCTGGTCAGGTCCATGCCAAGTATACTGGGCCCCACCTGATCCAAGCAAATTTATTTTGGTTTAATACCAAAGAATTTGCTGCCAATATTTATCAGGCTTGTTTTTTAATGTTCTTTAGCAAAGTTTAATCTTGCAGTTTTGTGCCATTTTTGTGACCAGTGGGTTGCCTCCTTGGATGCCGCATGTAGATGTTGAGTTCTTGCAATGTCCTTCACATTGTCTGAGAATTTCCACAGGTAAGCTTTGTGCCAAGTCAGGTGCACATGTCTTATCTGTTACATAAATAGTGAATTGTGTGTAGCGTCATTTTTTAAAGGCAGCCAGTGGTTATTCTATTATTGGTATTATGGCTTTTCCTATGCTTCTTAGCTACTGGTTCAACTGTGTTTCAGCTTATCTTCGGCAGCCGACAGATGTTCTTGTACTGTCGCCCATTTTTATGAAGTCTCACAATCTGGTTTCTTAATTGTTTAGGCAATTCTTTACCATGTGGAGCCATATTGCGTTAGATGCAACCCAGGCCAATAGTAAGAATGCTGTTTTTCAAAATTATTTTATAACCTTGTTCATTCAGTTTGTCTAACTGGAAATCACAGATGTACTCACTTTTGTTGCATCAAGCTTGCACTTTGCGGTCTGAATTTTCAATGTTGTCTATCTAAACTGTTTGTTTTAATTGTACATACAGTGAAATCAAATACCCTATACTTGAACTTAAAAATAATACAGTTATTGAAAGACTAACATATGTAAAATGCCAGTTTATTAAAACAGGGCTATTAGTACAATGATAAGTCCATTAGTTTTGATTGTGTTGTGTATTTACAAACCTCTGTTCTCTCAATATGTCCTACATGCCTCTTTCTTTATACAGTTTGTTGCCTTTCTCCATTCTACCCCTTACTTTTCTCTTTCCTTCCTCTTTTTGTTACCTATCTTCATCAGATATTCCGGACTCACTACACACGGTTTACTATCTTACACTAGCTATTTATTTTTGTACATCTTTTTGTAATTCTCGCCCTTACACACCTTTTTCTTTGTTCTTTTTGTTGCTATTCTTTGTCAGACAATCCAGCCCTGTTGTGAACACCAGACAGCATGATATCCGGATGTACCATGCATGGTTTTACACCAGCCACTTGCATTTGTACGTCTTGGTGCCTTTTTTCATCTGACATTCTAGCCCTCACATCCATCTGTCTTTGTGCTTTCTGCTGCCTTCGTTTGTTGGACCTTTCCACCTTATTGTGAACTGTGGATGACATTGCACCTGGGCAAAAGGAGGGAGGCCAGACAAATGGACGTTTTATCCCTTACGATGGAATTTGGAATCATTTAACTTTTTAGTCATATTGACAAGTGTTGTATTCAGTTTTGTTCTGTGGGAGCAAACCAATGAAAATGTAGTAAGCACATTCAATGTAAATGTGGAAAGAATTGCACCAGGATTCAAAAGATTTGTATAGTGTGTTAAGCATTGTATAAACCCCAAGAGAGTTTAATTATCACAATTATCAAATTATCAACTTACTTTATATAGAGATTGCAGAATCCAGAGCCTGGCAACATCAGAATCAGTCCATTATAGAGCCCGTTCTTACACATAGCTGGATTCATTCATACAGGGGCAATGTACAGCTATCAGCCTATGTGTTTCTGAGGTATGAGAAAGCTAGATCATTCTAGATGATGAGCAAACTCTATAGGATGCAGGCTAAATTATTACCCAATTATTATTGCAAAGCATTATTAATGTGTTTATCAGAATTTACCTGTGAATGGGGAAGTTAACTGTATGCTTCTTGATTTCTCAATACCATGACACCATTGTCCCAAGGCAACATTGAGTTGTATTAATTGGCATATCTGCATCTATTCAGACTGGATATCTAATTCAAGATTATGGACTCAATCACTCCTTTTTAACAATATTGATTACTAAAGGTAAATACAGAAAATTGCATTCCATCCTTAAGTAATCTCAAATTTACTTGATAATAGTTTTCATAATTTCTTAAATAGCTGAAAACAGATATCTTGAACAGCATCCTATGAAAATAATTGTAAATGCACTCAATGAAATGACATATATACTTTTTTGGGAAATGGTCATTTTTTTTATATCATTTGTCTTCACTGACTTTCCTATGACCTTTCCTTAAACCCTGGCTTAATTTTGTTAAACATAATACACATGCCACTTTGTTTAAAATGCTTTGCTTTATACTAAGAGACAGCTGTGTTATTAAAGTGACTTTATGTTATGGTTTCAAAAATTATAGCTGCAGTTTTACTTTTTTAGTATCCCAGTGCTCAGGATATATTAAACTGGCCCCAGTGGATCTGACAAATGTTATGAACAACTAAAAAGTACTAAATCACAAACCCTAATGGTAATTTCCACTTTCCACAGTTTTTCCCTTCAGATTTTCATATGGCAAATGTGATTTTTTTAAAAACTTCACGTGATATATGAACCTGAGAGGTAAATTGTGATTTCTGCCAAAATCACTAATTAATATGCCAAAAGGTGCTGAAAAATACAAGCTGAAACATAGTGCAAATGATGTGGAAATTTACATTAATGGACTTGACTTATTACTTTGGCTACTATAGGAAATTCATGTACAGGATGGTGTTAAAGGTTTAAGTATTGAAGGCATGATGAATTAAGACCCTGTTTCTGCCTCTGAATGTCTAGTTGGCAAAGCCAAATCTTTACTGTATAGAGTGTACATTGCTCTAAGTTAAAAAAACATTTTCTTACTTAACTTTAAAATTTGATCTCCAAGATGGCAGTTAAATCTTTAGTAATTTAATATTTTGTCCACAAATTTTGGAACTGTCTTCTGGGCCCTTTGTTTTGGACCTCGCTAACTCTTTTTGTAAGATTCTGTTTTTAAATACTCATCTCCTTTCTCATATTTTCTGTCAGCTCTCTTTAGTTTTCTCAACCTAGAACTTGTCATTGGGTGTCACTGTTGATAAGTTGGCTTTGGTGTGCCAGATTCAGGCTTCAAACTTTGTACCTCACAATCTCTGGAAATTCTCAATTTATAATTTAGTACTATTGGGCCTCTTTTCACCCTACATTAATGGGTCATCCAGGTTCAGAATTGATGAGTAGTCAGCTATAGCTTATTTGGTTGGGAAATGGAACATCAGTTCTTTTTTTTTTATTCCCTTCCTCTGTCACCTTCATGGTCTTTATCTGGGGCTTACCTTGGAATTCTTTCCTCTTTGATTATCAACAACATGAACAGTAAATCACTCATAATAATATAAATTACATTGTGGGAGATGTTCAGACATCCATCAAGATTACAAAGTGATCTGACAACTACTGAATGACCTGTTGTTCTGCAACTATGTTCAAAATGCAAGAGATAACTTTTGAAATGTGCCTATAACTTGTGATGCTTTGATTAGAATATTGCACTGTCAGAGTTCACCTATACAATGATTGGTATGGATGATAATGTAGAATTACAATTAGGTCCATAAATATTTGGACAGAGACAACGTTTTTCTAATTTTGGTTCTGTACATTACCACAATGAATTTTAAATGAAACAACTCAGATGCAGTTGAAGTGAAGACTTTCAGCTTTAATTCAGTGGGTTGAACAAAAAGATTGCATAAAAATGCAATGTAAGGCAGCTAAATCATTTTTTTAACACAATCCCTTCATTTCAGGGGCTCAAAAGTAATTGGACAATTGACTCAGAGGTTATTTCATGGGCAGGTGTGTTCAAGTCTGTCGTTATGTCATTATCAATTAGCCAGATAAAAGGCCTGGAGTTGATTTGAGGTGTAGTGCTTGCATGTGGAAGATTTTGCTGTGAACAGACAATATGCGGTCAAAGGAGCTCTCCATGCAGGTGAAAGAAGCCATCCTTAAGCTGCGAAAACAGAAAAAAAAAATGTCTTAGATGTTTACCTGTTAAGAACTCAAAACAATTTTTTCAGACCGCATCTCACATTGAAAACCCATGTTAGCTGGCATTTATGAAATTTTTCTCATATCAGAACTCTTCATGTTTTTTTCCAAATATTGTTTTACATAATTTTACAATTAATAGAAGTTAGGTTTATGCATCTATTATAACTGAAATCCATTTTTTTCTTCAAAGCCATGCAAGTCGCATGGATCTAAAACAACAACGATGTCGGACTCTTAAATATAAAAAAGACACTTGATTAGGGAACATGGGGAAAGGTTAAAAAAAAAAACAAACAAAACAAGCCTGTGTTACTCCAATAGGCCATATTGCACATTTTGAGATTCTCTTTCAAAGGTTTTCTACCTGTTCCTTCTTAGCTCCATAAAATACATCTTCCCCAGAGTAAAATTTATCGATTTTACTTTCATGGTAGTGGACTATCACTTTACTGAACCTTCCAGCTAAATTCTAGGTCCACACAGGCTCAATGTGTGGGGCCCATTTCTATATACATCACCCTTGGGATCATGTGATGAATATAAATGGAACGCATGATTCAGGCTGAGAATTGCTCCAAACAGCCTGAAGCTGCCATATGGTGCTGACTACTGCCAGCTCCAGTTGTTACATCAGCTTCCACCTTTACAATTATTTAAAAGGCCCAGAAGGCTGAAGAAAACCCCTTGTTCCTCTGCTTCCTTCCCTACTTGATGGCTAGAGCACCCTAGTGCCTCATTCCCGAACATTGAGGATGCATTTATAAGGACACTGATAACAAGGAGGTTTCTTTTTCTGACAGCAGTCGTAGACACAGTAAAAAATAAACATTAATATAATGAGTATTTAATGATTAGATTTTCTGTTTTGAATGTGCTAAATGTTAAGCTGATCATAGCATTGCTCTCTTTAACTGACGTTCTTCAACACTTTTGATTTGCATAATATATTTTTTCCTCTTTCAGTCCTTTATCATTTAGCTATATTCACAAAGGCTGAATGGACTGAGACTGAGCAATTCTGAGAATGTGGAAAGTGTTCACATGGAGCACTTTCATTTATTTTATGACTTGGATTCAAAAGAGTGCTTTTTATTACTTTGTTGGAAACCAAGGCATTCATGCTTGTTAAACATCCACATAAATCAATATATTTAAATCTGTTCATTAATGATGGCTGCTGGGGGCAATTTGGAGCCTTTAATATGGTAGTGAAATTTTATTAAGTTTTGGGCTGAACGCAAATTGCATTTCATCTATTTTGCATCAGGCAAAGAATAAATGAAACATCAAATCGAGGTGTACCAGGCAATAAATAGGGTTTATTTTTACAAAAGTCTACAATAGAATAAACAGTAATCATCAATCTGTAATGTTGCAGGTTATTTTAAAGGATATAATTTCTCAAAAGATTCAATGGTTTTGTGGCCAATGTTTTTTTTTTAAATGGGCAGTTTGAAACTGAAAGCAGTAAAACATCGATAGATAATGGAAGGCACTATGCAATAGAGAAATACTTTACTGATTTCAAGGATACAGAGCAGATGACACACTAACTACACAGAATGCAGTCAAGATGAAACAGTAATATAAATAAGTACATATATATGTGCATGAATACATTCATAATTTGTCTATAATTGATTTTTAATTAAAAAATTAAAATGGCCTGCGGTGGGTTGGCGCCCTGCCCGGGATTGGTTCCTGCCTTGCGCCTTGTGTTGGCTGGGATTGGCTCCAGCAAACCCCTGTGACCCTGTGTTTGGATTCAACGGATTGGAAAATGGATGGATGGATGGATATTAAAATGGCTGAAATACTGTATAACAGCCTGAATAATAACTTTTAGAATAATGCAAACAAAAACACAGAATATTTAAGCATCATAAAGAACTGTAGCTGATAACAGCTATACCCTTTATATTTTCAAAGCAGTATCAAGTCACCATTTATGCTACATTCAACCAGTCTCCAAGCGAACTGGTTTCATGTACTGTGTCTGTGAGGCACTGTGAAAAGAAATGTGATAAGAAAATGACTGTAATGCAGCTTCTGTCATCCCTCAAATCTATCAGTTATCTTTTTCCAACTGTTTCATTTCAGTTATTTACCGAAATGTGATACCTGTCAAAAATGGCAAGCAAAAGCAAACTAAAACACCAATTTCAGTGAGCAGTGTGCCTGCGCTGCAGCAGTTTCCTTTGGTGTCTAACCTGCATGCCTTGACTGGTGGAGATGACTTTGGCAATCTAATATTAAACTCTTAGTTTTCATTAAGGGGAGCTCGCAAATGACAAAGTTGATTCTATGAAAATGAGATAAGGAATAAAAATGTGCATCAGACCCAGCAATAATCCTTCTGGGATTCAAAAAATTCAGAAAACAATTCATATACTGTGACTTGAATAATGTTCTAATTTTAAGACAAGTCTTTTCTGAATAGTATAAGTTACCACAAATGCCTGTCATTAGAGACGACACTCTTGACTTCAAAAAAAGCAGAAATGTTCAGTAGTAGGATGGGCCTTGCTTTAGTGACTGGGTTCACATTCTACCCAACCTCTCTGTCTCTGTGAAGTCCATATAGGTTTTCTTCTGGGGACTCCAGCTTTCACCCCAAAGACATACATATTAGTTTAATTTGCAGTTGGGCCCTGAGTAAGTGAACCCTACAGTAGCTTGGCACTCTGTGGCTTCAGCTCCTTACAACTCTGAATCGGATTAAGTGTATTTGAGAGTGTTGTGTTAAGTACGTTAAGCCTTCTACAATAAATATTCCCAACACTTACAGTAAGAAGTTAATTCCCAGAAAGGCAATGTGTAGTGTCTCCTGTTCTATAAAGTGCTGTTTAAACAATGGGGCTGTTAAAAGTAGTGCATGGTGAGGATTAAATGAGAAAAATCAATATTCATTGAGGGGCATAAGAGGTTTAAGGAGGGGCGAGAAGATGACGACACCAGAAGTGGATCATCCATCATGACAATGCTGCAAGTCATGATGTGCTCAGTGTTCGTAACTTTGTGGCTAAGAAATCAGTTACCTAATTTGATGGTGATGGTAGCCGCTACTGTGCAGATGGGCACACATTTATTCTGCATGTTAGTTTTGGGAATTAAACTGTTACACCTCATATATGAAGCATGCAAGCTTTGCTCTTTACACTTAATGGCTGAGAATTTGGTCAAATGAGGTAAACATAGCAAAGTAGGCAGACTGAGTTCAGACAGCAGCCTTTATTCAGAACATGAAATCGGAAAATCGACATGCTCTGACAGTACATAAGGATTAACAGCAATAGCTGGAGCTATTAAAAAAATCATAGATGTTAGACAGCACACTCTCCTTAAAATGTGACACCTCACAAAGTGCAGCAATGTTTGATTGGCTGATCTCCTGCACTAGCATGTTACACATGGTATCTCAAAAATAATAATTTTTCTGCTTGCATTCAGACTTCTGCTCTTGTTAACTCAACGTCACCCTTTATGTGTGTAGGATTGTTTGCAATACTTTTAATTATTTGCTGCCTCCCCATTATTTGCTATCTCTCTTGTCTAGGTGTTACTTTAGCCATGTTAATTATAAAAGACTTTTAATTCCAACAAATGATTTTTAAAGGAAAGTAATGCTGTGTTTATGTGCAATTGTTAATCACTATTAATAAAGACAATTACTGTATATTAAAAGGCCAAAGCAAAATGTAAAAAAGTCACAGTACATTAAGAACAAGTGATTGATAAAATAGCAGACATTTTTAAGGTCTACTGCAGTTTCAGATCTTTTTTATACTGTTTATACCAGTGGGAATTTCTGTTTTCACAGCATGGATAAAAAACAAATCTGTAGCTAGTTAATTTCTCATAAAGATTATCCTATTTCTCTCTTTATATATCACAGCTGTTAGAGTTGTACAAATTTCAAACAGACTTTATAAAAGTAAAGTGCTGTAATAAAGAGACTAGCATTTAGTAGGAGACAAAGTGTCAACACAAAGCGGTACATTAAGAGCAGGGTTTGAATTTAAGGACATTAGAGTACTATAGGAACTGTTTGGAAAGTTCTGCATCATGAAACCCACTGAGCTACCTGAAAAATCTTTGTCTGAAAAAAAAGAAAATTAAAAGTAATATTTAGGGAAACGTTTTCCACAGAAATGAAATACCAGCTTTTTAATATTCGACTCTCTGCAAAGGAATTTATACCTATGCTTCCTTTTATATAATATACCAGTATTTCTCCTTCAAATTAGTAATTGTTTATCTCTAAAATATATGCATTAATGGAACTGGGATTTGCAATCACAACAAAAATGACAAAGGCAAGAAGAATACTAAAGAATTAGTTAATACAAAGAAATCAGTCTGGATAATAAGGAAGGGTGGGAAACGTACATATTTTATATCTGAATTTTATTTAATTTATCGTATGACTACAGTGCTTGTTACACTGATCTGCACCAATATCCTTCAGTGAAAAAAATAAGTTTTTTAAAATAATTTTAGGTGGGCTGAATCCATTTCTGAAATTGGAATTTCTCTACCACAAGCCATTTCTGCGACACATCAGGTTCAGTGAAAAATTCTGGCTGGGTTTAGAAAATGAATTGATGATGCTGATTATTTTTAAATAACTTACATTTGTTTTATGGTATAACTATTTTACATGCTCAAAATATTATTTGAAGTATATTTACAGCGGAAAATGACAGCATTCCTTGTTCTTAAATTTAGATGAGGTGGAAACAACTTAAAATCTAGTATTTGCTACACATTTTTTGTCATTAATCAGTATTTTTTCTCACTTCTTATTCCTTCAAAATAACTAGGGATTTATATTTAGAACATTCGAAAAATGTCTTTCATTGTCCAGAAGAGACAGAGCTGTTGCTTAAATGTTTTTTGCAAAAAATATGTAAAATTGGGTTTATCCATCCATTGTCCTGACCAGGTAACAGGTAAGCAAATGGTAAAATTGGACATGGGAGCAGTCTCTGATGAACAGTGGGGAAGGCCCCACCACAACATCACTCAAATGGAGAGACGTTACCGTAGAGTGAGTCTATGTTAGCAGACGTCTGTGGGTCATTTCACCGTGAAACACCTTCAGAGGATTATAATAGGAAACAAACTTCCAAATGATGACTTTTTGTAAGGTATAATTGTTTTCCTTATAATTATATGTGTAAATGATCATTTTTTTCAAATCTAAATAATTAGTTTAAAATGTATGTTTTTTTTTTTTCCAAGATAGTGTTTTTTATTTTAAACCTTCATTTATTAAAGTTAGATGTGATAGAGCAACGTTTTTTGAATACCTAAACATTCTTTTATAGCCCAGTGTTATTAATTATTGCTGTTCTTCTAATGTGTCTAAAATCAGACAGTTAGTATTGTCCAACAGCAAAAAAAATAAATATTGATTTTTTGCAAAATAAAGTACCTTTAAAGGCAAAGAAAAAAAAGTCATTTGAACCCCATACATGAAATTACATATTCATTTTAATGTTTCTTTTCTGAGTAAATTTCAAATTGAAAGTATTATTATTAATTTATGCCACATTATTATTTAAAAATTGCCTTATGATATTCCATTATGAAATACAGGCTGTCCTTTAAGAGTCAGCATTGAGCACCACTAGAGGGAGCTCTAGTGGTTTGTCCTTGTAGGTAAAAAGTGTTGCCAGTGACACCAAAAGTGACAGGGTGTAAAGCTTTCTTAAGGCCAGAGGAGTCCTGAGTTCAGACAGAGGTTCACTGAAAGGAGGGAAAGACGCATTCATAACAATAATAATAATAATGTCTGCCTTAGGTATGGCCAACTAGAATCCCAAGCTGTTTCATCATGTGGTGGGTGCAGCAACGTGCTGTACAAGTGCATGCTCCCCAACCTGATCTGACCTGATAATAGAGAGAGAGATGGGTGAGGCAGGCAGTGTTTTGATAATCATTGTGAGGAAGGCATATGAGAGAGGCATCCTATCAAATGAAAAGGGTTAACATTTATATAGTGTGGTGTAGAGTGCAGTTGATTTCTCGTTTAGTCAGATTTCTGTGGTGCTTTAAATTCTCTTTTGTGTGTGTTTTATCATTAAGAAACAATCCATATTTGAGATGTTAAGAATTTTGGCATTATTCTGGGTACGAAAAGTAATAATAATAGTAATAAATGTATTTTTGTAGCTCATGTCATATATTCAATACTGCTCAGAGTGTTTTAAAAAGAGTAAAATATAAATTACCTTAAAACATATGCAATTCTAAACATAAAAACTGATTCTAGTAAAATATGTAACTTCTATAATAATATTTATAATAAAGTATTGCAAGTTTCCTCCCACAGTGCAAAGAGTGTTCACTCTGTGAAGGACTGGTGCCCTGTTCAAGGAATGGTTCCTGCCTTGTGCCAGCTGCCCAGTGAACCTGGATTAGTGGGTTTAGAAAATGGATGGATGGATGGGTGGATAATAAAATGTGCTATATGATGCATAATAGAGTATTACAAATATTACTACAATATTACCTGTTTACTAAAACAACATTTATTTATATAGCACATTTTCATATAAATGATGTAGCTCAAAGTGCTTTACAAAATGAAGAAAGAAAAGTTTATAAAAAATAAAAAAATTTAAAAATAAGATTAGACAATACTAGGAAACAAAGAATAAAATAAGGTTTGATGGCCAGGAGGGCAGAAAAAAAGGGGAAAAAAAAATCTGCAGGGGTTCTGAGGCCACGAGACCACTCAGCCTCCACTAGCCATTCTACAAAACATAAATGATCTAAATCAGTCCTCATACTTTTCAGGTATCACATGGAAAAATTAGATGACAATGGTCATGTGGACCTCTGGCCTTCAATCCATTAATGATGCAGATCGCCACCAAAGTAAACTGGAAAAAGACTGCAATATAATGCATATACAGAATATCAGGGTTACACTAAAATGTAGTTATGAGAAAGCCATGATAATATCATGGATTTTTAGCAGTTTTTTTTAAAGATCTCCACTGTATTAGCCTGGTATATTTCTATCGGTAAGCTATTCCAGATTTAGATGCATAACAGCAGAAGGCTGCCTGACCACTTATTTTAGGTTTAGCTCTTGAAATTATACGCAGACACTCATTTGAAGATCTAAAGTTACGATTTGGAGTGTGAGGTGAAAGGCATTCCGAAATATAGGATGGAATGAGATTATTTAAGGCTTTGCAAACCATAAACAGTCAATTTTAAAGACTTATCCTGTAACTGATGATGATATGATAGTTAAAGTATAAAATCATAAAGGAATGACACTATGTCCAGATGCTAATGGAAGAAAGAAAAACAAAAACTCCACAAAGCTGGCTCACGAAGGAAATAAACATCTTGGGCCCTTCATATTAGCATTCTGTATTACAGAAAAGTGTCAAAAGTGTTTAGCAACCAAGACAATGTATGAAGAAATAGAAATCATAAATTATTTTTGAAACTTGTATCTTTGGTAAAATAAGAAGAGAAAGCTGCCTTAGTATCAGAATGCTATCAAGAAACTTATAATTATACAAAACATTTTGCATATTTCTCTAAATATGCAAAAGAGGAATTTAGTGGAAGAATAAGCAATAATTAAAAAAAGCACTAATTCATCACTGGGCCTATAGTTATACAACTTGTTAAACCGATGTGTATCCTGCCCACTTGCCTACCTCTCTAATACCAACACACAGTTTTCCTTTTCATCTGTTATCTGTTTCTCTCTCTGTCTTATGATCCTAGCATGTTCTTCTCACCAGTCAGGCTTCACCCCCAATCCTCTAACTAATTCTAAACAGTATATATAATACGCCTTCTTTCTTGGTATTCTCTTGAGTTAATTTCCAAGGTTAAGACAATACGTTTGCAGCTATAAAGACACCCTATGGGCATTTCTTTTGGTGTCTAGTTCCTTGTTGTCAGGATCAGTGGTGGTGTCCCTGAACCTTCATAGTCCTTAAACTAGGGGTCATCAAATAGATTTGACCTGGGGCCAAATTCTTACAGAGCAAATGCTCTTTTGGCCAGACTGTGCTCCGTTGCAAATAGCAACCACATCTGTAACCTTAAAAAGAAAAAAAACTTGCAGGCAAACTTCAGCAGGGACACCACCTCATTCACTCCTGGACGCTCTCATCAAGTCACACACATGTTGAGTCAATTTAAACCTGCTAAATGTATTTCTATGCTAGATACTGAATCATCAAATATACAGTATATTGTATTGAATTCATTCTAGTGTCATTATCATTCCACATAAGCAATCATTTCAGCTTATCTTTTTTGTTATGAATATCCAAAGCGGTCATACACAGGCATGTGTTTTGTACAGATTAAGCAGGAAGTAACATTTAAAATTCATGTTGAAAGTTAGCCATCAAAAATGTCTATGCCAAAACATCAGAAGAAGAAAATTGATACCAAAATTCATCATTTCAATGATAAAGTACTGGAAAGTATGTCAATATAATGAAATCAATTTGGAATGCTCAGCCCTCTCTGTCTGGTCTTCAATTAGTGTCTTTAATAAGGTTTTTACTGATACAGGGGGGGTATTTAAAGAGTGTGTCATAAACATCTAATTGGAGCTTGCTAGTGATAAATTAATGAATAATGTTATTGAACCTGTGAAATAGGAATACAGTATATATAAGCTGTATTTACTGAACATTGTCTTCATGTCTTGGCATAGAATATCCTAAGTCTAGAAATAGATGTTATCAGTCAGGCTAATCATATATCTCTAGCAATCGATGAAATTGCCTGAAAACACAAGCATGGCATAGTTGTGTGTTTATGTCTGAAATTTTGATGGAGATGAATTCAGAGAAGAGCAGTAAGCTTTTGCAGGGCTTGGGGGTGTTAAAGTTGCACTTTGGAGCCATTTGTGCCCTTGCTTTTGAAGGGAGGTTTCCCCCAATTGCCCTGACTTTTTAATTGCTGTGATAAATATGGCGTGATTTATCATTTGAAATGTAAGGTGTGGACTTTGAAACTGAATCAGTAAATGTGGAGTGGACTATTTTTGTTATGTATTCTCCTCTGTTCTGTACTTGCCTTAACATGAATTCAATACCTGGCAGTTACAGATGTTGTAATAAAATCTTCATCTTTAACCAGTCAACTTTACACTCAATGTCCAATACTCAGAAACCAGGAAAACATGAAAAAAATCTATTTGTTTTTATGTATATGTAAGAATTTCACAAAATCATGCAAAACTCTGAGTATCTTTTAAATTCCTAGGGAATCCATTTTTTTATCAGTTCTTAAAATAATGTGAAATTATGTGGCTTCAATTATACATTTTTCTTTCATGATGTCAGAGGCTAACCTTAAAGCTCATTGGCTAAATCTGCTCCGAGCGCACAGGAAATAGGATCAAAACCCTGCACATCCCTTATATTATAGATGCCTGAAGACTGGAGATTCTACGTACTTTTAATATAACTAAAAACACTGAGTTGGGAAATAGTTTGAGTTCAGATCTGGTTGGTGGGCTGCTATTTGATGATTCTAGCTTTAAAGGATCACGTCTCCAAAGTGGCTTTTCAGTGGCACATTTACTTCAGGTGACAATAGTTTGTTGCACCTAACAATTTGGTGACAGAGTATTGCAAGGCCTAGCATGGGTTTCACCAGCTTATGCCAGAAGTTCTTGAGGCTTTTTATCAACACAATATGACACTAGCACCTGTGGAGTCTTCTGCCTGCTAGTGCTCTGGAGAAATGTTATCTTTTGTATGCCAATGGCTTTGTCTTTCTCTGGTATCCCTGTCTTCCTATTTTCATGACACCATTACCCTGCTTCCTTGAATTTGCTTGCCTAGTTCTAGCAGTGTGAGTCTTTTTTCTTTCCAGAGGCTTTTTATGACACTTTCTCATTTTAATGTACACCTACAGTAGCATCCTTGCTCCTGGCAACATTTTGTTAGCCAGGATCACCCTCACAGCACATATATCTTTGGGTGATCCAACTTGGGAGGTCTTTTAAAGATATTTAATATAGGCAGATCACTATACTTTGGTGTATAATGTTAATTAAATCAGAATCATGACCAACTGTTTAAATATAACTGCATTCTCTTTAAGTTTTGTTTGAAGAGAAAAAAAGTTTTAAAAAACTTTTAGTGATGCATGAAAATGGTTTTATCTTAACAGTTAACTCATTACAATCAATAATGTGAGTTTTCTTTTGACAGGACATGATGGTATATAAGAACACATGCAAATTTAATTGCATCAGAAAATGATAGATAATTGCAGGCCACAAATGAAACTGAAAGCAGATGTGAACCAGACATTTCTTAACACCATGCCCTGCAAAGACATGAAAGAGTTTAATGATATATTACCCACTCCCAAAATGCGGCTCAGCTATAAAACTTTATAGAAAGACCTTGAATGCCTTTGAGATAATAACTCTTAATACATAAAGGTAGACATTAAAAACTATTGCTGAGAACACAATCTCCTTCCTAAAAGGAGAACCATGAGGTCAAAGGTGGGACAAAATGAACAATTTCACATATACAGAAATTATTTAAATGCAGCAGATGTGCAAAAACTCATTTTTTCAATTCATCTTGCTGTCACCTAATTTATACTATTCTAATAGAGATCATGTTTTGCCTATCTTATTTTCTTAACATTTTCACTTGCCTAATATTCCTTTATAGGGTCCATTAAAATGTGATCGTCCATCCTAAAGCTATTTATAGTTGAGATTGGTAGTTCTTGAAGCTCACATGCATTTTCTCCATTCAACCTATTTAATATTGTTGATTAAGCATTATTATTATGAAATTTTAAAATTATTTACAGTCATATTTATAATACAGCTGTTTTTTATGCATCTGTTAATTTTTCTGAACAAGTTTATTTTTGTATTGGGCTGCCGAGCGGCAGAGCTAATTCTGGTAACAAAGAATTCCACGAGCTATAGCCCCTGAATAGTGTGCCCTTCCTTTAATATGTTGCTTTAGATGTGTCAGTTAACCTAATTTGTATGCCTAGAGGAGGTACAAGGATACCAGAGACTGACGCCAAGGGAACATGAACTCTAAACAGACATTGATCATCCTAGAAATTCTTTGTGCATTCCTGGACCTATGAGACAGAAACTCTTAATGACTCTCTTAACCTGCCACCTCTACACAGAATAGTACCCATTCTTGTATGTTTATACCTCTTATTTATAAAGAGTTTGGGTGGACTGGTGACCTTCCCAAAGTGGTTCATGATACCTCTCCCAGATGGGAAAGCAGTGTAATTGATGAACAGTGGGGTCTGTCTGCCAGGGCAATATATTTCCCCAGTGTGTAAGGTGGCAGCATACCTTCAGCATCACTCCAGCTTGGACTCTTGCAGAGCTGAATGGGAAATATAGCTTTGTTCAGGTAGGCCAGGCAGAAACCTTCTGGAGGGAGCTCTTGGGGGACAACATCTCTGCCCTCACCCATCTAACTCAGAAGTGCTTCTGATATATAAACATGCTGGATGTATTTCCTGTGCTGCAGAGTCAGAGTTTGGAGTAGAATAAGGATTAATCTTATTTGGTGAGGAGGAGGATGAAAAGTACTGTTATTGAAAAGGAAAGTCTGTATTTGAGTAGGTCATCTGTGGAAATAAAGAGTCTTTATTAGAGACTTAGTTGGAACAGGTATGTTCTGGGTTTGCTGTGCAAGAGAATCTTGTGCAACAGAATCATGTGCAAGGGCCCATGATGTGATGCCAGTTTGACACAGGTACTTTCACATACAATAGGTAAATTTAGAATCTAGTTTTTCTATCAGACACAGGCAAACATGCCAACTTGATAAAGACAATGATCAGAACCTAAATCAAACCCTGGTCCCTAAAGCTGCAAAAGAACAGCTCCATAACCTCTATACCATTATGCTGTCATGCCACCCAAATCCAATACCAACATAAATGCAGCCCACTTGATTTTGCTGATTTGGATTAACCTTAACAATTATGTTTTTATTTTAAAATTGTTGCTATAATTATTATTGACTTGATTTGCTTGCAGTCACCATACCTTACTAGGTGTTACCTGGAATTACTTGTTTCATACAAATAGAACATAGGTTTCACTACTTTTTTATCTGAATTCTCTTTGAAAAGTTGAGCCATGTTTCCTAAAGGCAACAAAAATCACTGGAATAATCACCCACTGTTATCCTTGATAAAAACAAGTACCTAATTGAAAAGTTTCAACAGAAATCCATCCTTATGTGGAATAAGTGACCACACACTAGAAATCTCACAAATATTAATATTTATCAGTGTCTGCTTTAAAAAAAATCAACCTATTGCTTCAGTTTTACCAAGTGTCAAAAGTTTACTTTGAAAGAACCCTAAAACCCATTTAGGTATATTTGGAAATAGCTTTACAGTTCTTTAAACTGCTATTAACGCTTTTAAAATTATGCATGTTAGGTTAATTAGTGCCCCAATAATAACCTTTTCTGATTTCTGCCATTTACAAACTGCTACCAATCAAGCAGTAAAAAAATAAATGAAAAATGATTTGAAATCTAATTTTGATGCAATAAATTAATCATTATTATATTATTATACTTTTATGTAGCTACTAAATCAGGTTAGACCAGTGGTTCCCAGACTCGATCCTGGGGACCCACTGTAGCTGCAGGTTTTTGTTCCAACCAGACTCACAATCTGTAATAATAATCGATAACAACTGATCTAATTTAATTAACTGTTGTTTACTCTTCTATTATTCTGCATTCATAAAAACACAACAGTATGGTTTTTACATTAATAAGACATTTAGAAATATTTCTATTTTTTTCTAAAGCTATAAATGCTTAACTCTCTTTTGTTGTTTTCTTGTTATTTTCCCTTTATCCTGTGTAGTTTTCTCCCTTTATTTAACCCTAATAGTGACAATTAACAACCAGCACCTGGGATCATGAAAGTAGCAACGACTTCAGTGTCAGACTTGCTAATTAGTAAATAATCAATTAAATATGCAGAACACCTGGAAAAAGAGAATGAAAATTAGGTTGAAAATACTGTTAATAACTTAAAAAAATACATATTCCCCATATAACTGCTTTTTGCATTTTAATAAAAATCTACTAAAGTTAGTTTGTAATTTCTACTTTGACTCCAAAACACAGAAACTTAGAAATAATGGCTCACTTAATGACTTAATGGCTAAGAGTCCAATAAAAAACAGAAATTGGTTGAAACAAAAACCTGCAGCCACAGTTGGTCCCCAGGATCGAGTTTGGGAACCACTGGTTTAGACTAATAGAGTAAAAAAAGCTGAATTTCTTAGTCTCTGGATCAAAGTGCATTACTTAGCTTGCAATTATTTAGGTTATCAGTTGGGCTGAGCTACAACACTTTATTCCTGCTACTTGAAAAAAAAATGTAATTGCATTATTTTTCAATGATATTGACTGCTTACCACAAGTAGCATTACGCATGTGTATGCTTTTATCTACTGGTGGCAGAGAATGATTGAACAGATGTGTAGCATGAAATCAATATGATCAGCACAACAACATTGAACACATGCATTTAGTTTTATCAGGTATGGAACGTGACCCGGACACAGACAGACGGACAATGGTTTAGCACCCAACACACTCATATTTATTATATAAAATATTTACAGTTCCAGTCAGTGCACAACCCGGTTCCTCCAGCACCGATCCCCCAAAGTCCAGGCCTCTCTTCCCAGTGCCTTCTTTCTGGCCGGCTCCACTCCTCTCTCTGAGCTCCGTCCTCTTCCACCCGACTCTTGCCCCTGAATGAAGGGAGGCGGCCCCTTATATACCAGCCCAGATGGGCTCCAGCTGCTTCCCGGCAGTCCTCCACGGACACACCCCCGTGTGGCGGAAGTGCCGGCTGCGCACCCGGAAGCCCACCGGGTGTCCCCAGTCTTCTTCCCCCCAGCACTTCCTGGTGTGGCAGAAGTGCTGAGGTCCAGGGCTCTTGAGGCACTGGGGCGCCCCCTGGCGGTGACCACCGGGCCCTACAGGGTGAAGCTTCCAAACTCTGCACCCGTGGCCCCCAGGGTGGCCCCCCCCCTCATGGTCTGGAGGAGGCGTAAGCCCTCCTCCGGTCCTCCTGGGCGTCCCGGCTGGGTACCACCCCCAGCCGTCCGCCACACAGGTTATTTAGGCCAAACATTTTAACATGACCAAAAGGGGTGACCCAGAGCTAATGTACCTGCCTGCTAGAGCCACAAGCTCAGGTTTCATTGCTACCCTGATCAAAGCCTGTATGGATTTTTCACTGTCTTCCCATGTGTATGTGGATTTATTGGTATGAGTAACTGTTTGTAATTGCAGAAGATGACCTGTTTGCCTGATGTGGAAATTAAAAATGTATCATTAATCACTTTTCAATTACCAAAACATAATTCCTACTTGTGGAATAAATTACATGCATCCACCCAGTTTAAGGTCACAACCACGCACATATACCCAAGCAGAAAAGAAATTCAAAATGACTGTTGATTTATCATTAGTGGGTGAACATGTGTTCTATGGGAATACATACAGTAATACTCTACTTCCAGCACATATGTACCAGTAAAGCATTGTTGAATAAAGACACAGAAAATCTTAACTGCATATTGCTTCCTGAATGAGTGATGTGAGATGATGCTATGGCAAATGTTGAATGTGTGACACAAAAATATCTTTGAAGAAATACATGATGCACACAGAAAAAATGTATTCTGTATTTCTATTAATTCTATTATTTGCTCAATTGAAGTGGTGAATTCAACAGTATTTGAAAGAAATACTGAGTTTCCAGAAAGCAAAACAAAACAAAACAAAAAACGTCTTATTTGCGGGCTACAGTCCCAAATCATGAAAGTTTTGAATGTACTTCCAAAAATGGCCATTCACCACCATCATAAACCCCAGCTAGTAACAAAAGACCCTCTTACAATAGTATAAAATGAAAAGGTTTATTCCAAATGAAAATACTGTGACATAACAGAATGCTCCATTGAACGTAAAGACATAAAGGAATTAAATAAAGCAATAAGGCAATCCCAGGAAAACAAAGTTCCAAAACAGAATCCAAGCTGTAGTCAGAAATCAGAGTACAGGTTCCAAATTATCTAAAAAATCATAAACTTGCAGTAACTCATCACCCACAAAACACATGCTGACATTTAAAAACACAGTGCATATTTAACTAAATAAAACATATACATATAAGACAAGCAATCATTCATAGGTACCATAAGCATATGCTGTATACACATACAGTGGTGTAAAAAACTATTTGCCCCCTTCCTGATTTCTTATTCTTTTGCATGTTTGTCACACAAAATGTTTCTGATCATCAAACACATTTAACCATTAGTCAAATATAACACAAGTAAACACAAAATACAGTTTTTAAATGATGGTTTTTATTATTTAGGGAGAAAAAAAAATCCAAACCTACATGGCCCTGTGTGAAAAGTAATTGCCCCCTGAACCTAATAACTGGTTGGGCCACCCTTAGCAGCAATAACTGCAATCAAGCGTTTGCGATAACTTGCAATGAGTCTTTTACAGCGCTCTGGAGGAATTTTGGCCCACTCATCTTTGCAGAATTGTTGTAATTCAGCTTTATTTGAGGGTTTTCTAGCATGAACCGCCTTTTTAAGGTCATGCCATAGCATCTCAATTGGATTCAGGTCAGGACTTTGACTAGGCCACTCCAAAGTCTTCATTTTGTTTTTCTTCAGCCATTCAGAGGTGGATTTGCTGATGTGTTTTGGGTCATTGTCCTGTTGCAGCACCCAAGATCGCTTCAGCTTGAGTTGACGAACAGATGGCGGACATTCTCCTTCAGGATTTTTTGGTAGACAGTAGAATTCATGGTTCCATCTATCACAGCAAGCCTTCCAGGTCCTGAAGCAGCAAAACAACCCCAGACCATCACACAACCACCACCATATTTTACTGTTAGTATGATATTCTTTTTCTGAAATGCTTTGTTCCTTTTACGCCAGATGTAACGGGACATTTGCCTTCCAAAAAGTTCAACTTTTGTCTCATCAGTCCTCAAGATATTTTCCCAAAAGTCTTGGCAATCATTGAGATGTTTCTTAGCAAAATTGAGACGAGCCCTAATGTTCTTTTTGCTTAACAGTGGTTTGCGTCTTGGAAATCTGCCATGCAGGCCGTTTTTGCCCAGTCTCTTTCTTATGGTGGAGTCGTGAACACTGACCTTAATTGAGGCAAGTGAGGCCTGCAGTTCTTTAGACGCTGTCCTGGGGTCTTTTGTGACCTCTTGGATGAGTCGTCTCTGCGCTCTTGGGGTAATTTTGGTCGGCCGGCCACTCCTAGGAAGGTTCACCACTGTTCCATATTTTTGCCATTTGTGGATAATGGCTCTCACTGTGGTTCTCTGGCGTCCCAAAGCTTTAGAAATGGCTTTATAACCTTTAGCAGACTGATAGATCCCAATTACTTCTGTTCTCATTTGTTCCTGAATTTCTTTGGATCTTGGCATGATGTCTAGCTTTTGAGGTGCTTTTGGTCTACTTCTCTGTGTCAGGCAGCTCCTATTTAAGTGATTTCTTGATTGAAACAGGTGTGGCAGTAATCAGGCCAGGGGGTGGCTACGGAAATTGAACTCAGGTGTGATACACCACAGTTAGGTTATTTTTTAACAACGGGGCAATTACTTTTCACACAGGGCCATGTAGGTTTGGATTTTTTCTCCCTAAATAATAAAACCATCATTTAAAAACTGAATTTTGTGTTTACTTGTGTTATATTTGACTAATGGTTAAATGTGTTTGATGATCAGAAACATTTTGTGTGACAAACATGCAAAAGAATAAGAAATCAGGAAGGGGGCAAATAGTTTTTCACACCACTGTACATATGCAACACTTTCAAGGTTTGCAATTGGACAGATGACATTCTTGACATCAGCAAAAATAAATATACAAGAGTACATATTATATAATTAAACTTATTCTATCAAGTGTAAAAATACACCAATCAGCCACAACATTAAAAACACCTGCATAATTTACATTTAATTATTTGGCTGACGCCTTTATCTAAGGCAACTTACAACATTTTTGATACAATTTGTTTCATTAGTTTTGGTTTTCCAGTTGGAGAACAGGCAGGTCAAATGACAGCAGGGGGGTTGAACCCACAGCCTCGGGGTTTGAAGGCCAAAGCCTTAACCACTACACCACACTGCCTGCCTATTGTATATTTCCCCCTCATGCTGCCAAAACATCTCCAATTCATCAAGGAGCGGACCTGTGAAGGTGCCCTGTGGCAACTGGCACCAAGACATTAGCAGCAGGTCTTTTAAGTCCTGAAAGTTGCAAGGTGGGAACTTCATGGATCAGATTTGTTTTTCCTGCACATCCCACAACTGCTTGATTGGATTGAGATCAGAGATATTTGCAGGCCATGTGAACACTTTGAACTCCTTTTTCATGTTCCTCAAATCATTCCTGGAGATTTTTTGCAGTGTGTCAGGGTGCCTTACCCTGCTGAAAGAGGCTACTGTCATCAGGGAATCTTGTTGCCATGAAGGGGCATATGTGGTCTGCAACAATCTTAAGGTAGGTGATATGTGTCAAAGTAATATCCACACGAATACCAAGACTCATTGCAAAGAACATCACACTGCCTCTACTGGCTTGCCTCCTTCCTATATTGCATCCTGCTGCCATCTCTTCCCTGGGAAAATGATGTACATGCATCCGGCCACTTACATGTTCTCAGAAAACACATTATTCATCAGATCAAGCCACATTCTTCCACTGCTCCACAGTTCAGTTCTGATGCCCATGTGCCCACTATAGGCACTTTCGGCAGTGGACTGGAGTTAGCATGAGCACTCTGACCAGTTTGGGACTATGCCTCCCCATATGCAGCAAGCTGCAATGCATTGTATGCTCTGACACCTTTCTCTCATGGCCAGCATTAAGTTTTTCAGCAATTTCTGCTACAGTAGCACAAATTTGGGGATCGGACTAGACAGCCTAATCTTTGTTCTCCAAGCACATCAATGAGCCTTGAGCACCCTTGTTACCACTGCATACTAGGGACACCTTACAAAACCTGCAATTTTGTAGTTACTCTGACCCTGTTGTCTTGCTGTCACAATTTGGCCCTTATCAAAGTTGCTTGCATCCTTATGTTTGTTCATTTCTCCTGCTTCCAATATATCACCTTCATTGGACTGACTGTTCCATTGTTGCCTAATTTATCTTACCAATTTACGGTGCCATTGTAACGTGATAATCAATGTTATTCACTTCATCAGTCAGTGGTTTTAATGTTGTGGCTGATCGGTGTAGTTACAAGAATAAAAAGGCCATTAACTGACTGACTTACAGCATGAGTCCTTCCATTTCACAGTTCTAGGACCCTGGGTTTAAATCCTTGCCCTTACACTGTTTGTACAGAATTTGCATGTTCATGCATACATACATCTCCAAGACAACTAACTTATGCTGATTGTGAAATGCATTTTCAAAGTAGAATTAAAATTGCTGTGGGTATGTGCCCTGATTTCAGCCTTATGCTCAGACCTTGTGGGACAGGCTCCCAAACTATTATTAAGATAAGACATTTTGCAAAATCACTTAATAGACTTTCCATGTATTTTGACTTTATCTAAAAGTGAACTAGTAGTGAGATATTCAGTTAAAAACTGGAAATCATTTGTAAGGGTACAATTCCTGTTTAGTTTTTATAATATTATTGGATATTAACTTAACATGCAAAACATGTAGATAGGAAACAATAAAACAATTCTGTCATGAAGAGATTACATTAAATACCTTAAGATATACTAAACAATCTAAATGCATCACTAGTTTTATACCTGATTGGAAAGTGGTTGGATGTAAGTGACTTCACAGCACAGGAAGAAAGATGACCAACTTTGTGGTGTCCTCTGTCACCTGTTCAGTCTGTCATTAAGGCTTCAGAAAGTGCCACTGCTGTGGAAAACATCTTGCATCATTTCTGTTCCAGAGAAAGCAGGTGCCTCTTCTCTTAATGACTACAGGTCAGTAGAACTTACATCTCACATCATGAAGACCTTGGGCTATATGAGTCCTCTTGTGGTAGACCACCTGGTCCCACTGCAGACTGGAGTGGAGGATACAGTTATCTATCTGCTCCTCAAGGCTTATTCTCACCTGGACAAAGCTGGCAGCACTGTGAGAATTATGTTTTTGATTTCTCCAGTGCCTTCAGTACCATCCAGCCATCCTTATTAAGAGGTAAACTCAGAGATATGCAGGTGAATGAGCCTATCGTGACTTGGATAATGGACTATCTGTCAGGCAGAACACAGTTTCTGATATGGATGTAAGCACCACAAGGAAGAGTCCTGTCTCCTTTTCTCTTCACTCTGTACACTTCAGACTATAAATATAACAACAGGTCATTTCACTTGCATTCTCAGATGATTCTACACTGTGTGCACAATTATTAGGCAAGTTGTATTTTTGAGGATTAATTTTAATATGGAACAAACACAGTGCTATCAGTCAATCCAAAATGTTAATAAACCTGAAACCTGAATGTTTCACAACGGAAATGTGAGTGTGAACATCATCAGGGGAATACATATGTGCGCACAATTATTAGGCAACTATTAGTGTGCAGATTTATTATGCAACTAAAGGAAAAATGAAAATTTTCCCATCTCACTTGTTTATTTTCATCTGTTATAGTGAGAATAATAAACAAACACCTCAAAATTTACAAATAAACATCTCTGACATTTCAAAAAAAATAAATCAATCAATCAATGACCAATATAGCCACCCTTCTTTCCAATAACAGTCATAAGCCTTTCCATTCATGTAGTCTGTCAGTTTCTTGATCTGTTGACGATCAGCTTTTTGTGGAGCAGTGACTACAGCCTCCCAGACACTCTTCAGAGAGGTGTATTGTTTTTCTCCCCCGTAAATCTAGCGTTTAAGAAGTGCCCACAAGTTCTCAATAGGGTTTAGGTCAGATGAGGAAGGGGGGTCATGTCATTATTCCTTCATCTTTAAGGCCTTGACTGGCTGGCCACGCAGTGGAGAACTTCGATGCAAGTGATGGAGCATTGGCCTGCATAAAAATCATGGTCTTTTTCCTGTATCACTGTTTGAAGAAAGTGTCTTCGAAAAACTGGCAGTAGGTTTGGGAGTTGATTTTGAGTTCATCTTCAATGCAAAAAGGTCCAACTAGCTCATCTTTAAAAATACCATCTCATACCAGTACCCCACCTCCACGTTGGAGTGGAGCTCTGTGCCCATTACTGATCCACAGGTCCATCCATCTGGTCCATCAAGAGTCACTCTCATCTCATCGGTCCATAAAACCTTTGAAAAAATCTGTCTTCAGATATTTCTTGGCCCAGTTTTGACGTTTCAACTTATGTTTCTTGTTCAGTGGTGGTTGGGTTTCAGCCCTCCTTACCTTGGCCATGTCTTTGAGCACTGAACACCTTGTACTTCTGGGCACTCCAGGTAGGTTGCAGCTCTGGAATATGAAAGTACTGGAGGATAATGGGTTCCTGGTAGCTTCATGTTTGATTCTTCTCAAATCTTTGGCAGCTAATTTGCATCTTTTGTTCTCAACATGTTTCTTGCGACCCTGTTGACTATTTGCAACAAAATGTTTGATGGTTCTGTGATCACACACCAATATCTTAGCAATTCCAAAAGTGCTGCATCCCTCTGAAAGACTTTTTACAATTTTTGACTTTTCAGAGTCAGTTAAATCTCTTTTTTGGCCCGTTTTGCCCAAGGAAAACTAGCTGCCTAATAATTCTGCACACCTTGATATAGGGTGTTGATCTCCTTAGGCCACACCCTCCCTCATTACACAAATACACATCACCTGACGTGCTTAAATCCAATAAGTATTCAAGTTAATACAGCTTGGAGTTGGAATATACACATAAAAATGATGATATGGTCAAAATACTCTTTTGCCTAATAATTGTGCACACAGTGTACACTTATGGGGTGTATTTCTAAAAGGAACGAGACAGAGTATAGGATTCAGGTTGAGGAGATTGCTTCTTGGAGTAAAGAAAATGGTCTACATCTTTACAGCTGCAAAATCAATGAAATGGTTATTGACTTTTGCCACACCAAAGAGCCACTGTCTCCAGTCATTTGTGGTATATCAGGTCCACAGCTCAGATCAAAAAGTCGAGTTTTTAAATAAATAATCGATGCACTCGCGACTTAAAGATGGGGTGTGGTAGTGTGGCCAGAGTGGTTCCCGGGTGCTTCATGATGCCAGCGGTCCTCACTTAAGTGCACGGGTGAGGAGCTGTCCACATCCGTAATTGATGCCAGGAGCTGCTTATCGCCACACCTGAGCCACGTCCCCATATAAAATAGGAGAAGCGTGAGACAGAAAGGGGAGAAGAGACTGGTAAAAGATGGAAGAATGAAAGACTTGGAGAGCGAGAGAGCAGAATTGGGGTAGTGCAAATGAGTTGATGAGCCAGCCAGCTGAGTAGGGGCAACTAAGACGGGGATCATTAGAGAGAGGTCCACGGTGGCTGAAGTCTTATTGGCTGAGCAAACCTTAGGTGAGCTGAAGAGGCTGGGAAGGAGTTGTGTCTGGCTGGTGTAGCCCTAATAACTGCTGCAGGTTTTAATTCTTGTGTTATAGCCTTGTTTTAACCTTTCAGGATTTATCTTTTTATTGGATTATTTATTTAATGAACATTTGACTGCACTGCACTAATTTGGACAGTGTAGATTTTGTTGTTTTTAAAAAAGCACTTTTGCACTTTTTGCACTATCCCCTTGCTTTGTTGTTTCTTCACTGTCCAGCTCATCCGGTGACATTACTGACAGTGTCAGGTTCAAGAGCTCCCAAACTGGAGACGGGGGCGTGGAGCAGAACCTGCATCATCACATCACTGTTCTAGGAGTAGACAGGTTGGACTGGTCTCAGAATACATAGGAACCATATATGAAAATGCAGAGCAGTCTCTTCTTCCTTAGCAGACCTTTAATGTGGGAAATGACATCCTTCACATCTTCTACAACTCTGTGATGTCCAGTACAATTTTCTACGCTGGGCTGCTAACATCACTTCAAGAAAGGTCCCAGGAACCAAAAAGCTAAATAAAAGGGCAGGCTCAGTTATGGGACCCCTGGTGATAGTAGCAAAGGAGAGAATTAAAACAAACAGAGTACCATAATGTACAATGCTGCACATCCTCTTTCTGACACACTAACACTGTGGATCTCCAGACAACAAATCATACAGCAGAATGATGTCTAGAAATGCTACTGGGGCTCCTTTATACCAACAGCAATACGTCTGCATAATGCGTCACTGGGACTGGGACTGCCAAGTTAGAAGTTTATTTATTTACTTATTTATAAATAGAAAAATATATTTTTATGTACAGTATGTATTTATTTATTTAAAGAGCTTCTTTAACGAAGTCAAATTTACACCTGGAGACTAATCATTCCACACAGACACGAGAAAAATCAGAGGCAGGAATGCTATCTCTGTGCCACCTCTCCATCAGACTTAAAACATTGTGAAATTGTTAAAGATACTCTTTCAAATTACATCTAGCTTTTTGAAAAGATTTGTAGGCAGTTTAAAAACAAGTTGATTTGTACAAAATGCAGACATCAGTAATTAAAACTGTTATTTTTAGATTTGGATTTAATCATTCTTTTTGGTTATTCCAGTTTTATTAAAAGTTGTTCATTTGATTTATTGAAAAGATATTCTGTGTTTTTAAGTGTTATAAGTTCAGTAAATTAAAAGCCTAACTTAAAGTAGCTTAATCACTTAAGTAGCTTTTAGACCTGATACTTTTTTACTTTTACTCAAGTACTTCTACATTTTATTTTTAATTAATAGTACTTTTATTTGAGTTCCGGTTTGGCTACCTCTGGTTTTAGAATAACACAATATTTGCTCTCCATATGGTGTTCATCTTATACTGTCAAGATTTTTCACTGTGAAACAATTCTGTAAACGTTTTTTTTTTTCATTTCTACCATGTTACAGCAACAGTAACACATCTGGATGAACCTGAACAAAACAGACCCAGTCTCTATCAGCCAAATGGCTTTCATTCACCTTTATCATTTTTACGATCTTACTGCTTTTCACAGCACAACAGTCTCCTCTTATTTCTGAGCACCAGTGAACAAAATGATAGGCCTTGAGTTGAGTTTCCTACTTTATTTTTTTATCCTTGATAGATAATTCCACATTGAGTTTCTGTTACTGTAATCCTCTGCTTATTTTCACTGCAAATTTACATCATATCTTTGTTCCAGAAGGTCACTCGGAAAGTTAAATAATATGAATTAACCCTTGCATGTTCAAAAAGGACTTTTCATGCAAAATCAACAGCCTACACTCCTACTTTATTTCTTTGATTGTGAAGAAACCCCCCACTGAAAAGAGAAAACATTTTGTACTGAGAGCCTCTGTCCAATCTCTGCAAGGACACTTATTTCTCCTCTACTTGTTTTCAGTCAGGGAGAAGGGCATGAAGTATCTGTGTAATAGCTCTAAAGAACACATGTAGAGTAAAACAAAACAACCTTGGCGGAAGCATCTGGCTTGCACCACAGGTTAGATTGTGGCTGCTACAGACATCCAATTTGCAGATCTGGTTTACTTGCTTTAACATTTTGTGACGGGTGAATCCCTAATGTAACATGAAGCAGCATCTGCTGATTTTGTGTTTTGCCGAGCCCCTACTCAGATTTATGAGTGTTTAAACCGAGTTTCCAGGATTGGTGTGGGAATTGCCTGCTACTGTTAAACATAAAGAAAGGTGGGTGCACTTCCTCAGTTTGCTCCCTGAGAAAGTAAAAAAAAAACCACTAAAATTGCAATTTATTTATTTAATGTGCCCTTTGTTTTGAATGCTTTGATGGTTTAAGTGTTTAGTCTTTCCTGCTCTGGTGACAGCTGCCATGCCATTCCTAAGTCCTTAATTTCTGTCACATCTTTTAAATTTCTGTGGTAGCAGGAAAACACCTTATTATGTGACACAAAATGCTGTCAGTTCCTCCAGTTTTTATGGTCCTTTTGAAGCTTTCTAACGGTGTGTTAACATGCTGTTTGTGCTTGTCTGTGATACCAGACGTCTCACTAAGATAAAGGCATGGCAAAATAACACATTTTACTTTTTATCTAGCCTTCACTAAGCAAATAATATCCCATGATGCCTTAAAAGTAATAGCCTACAATTCTTTATCTGTTTATGTCTATATATTTAAGTCTACAAACTAAAATTATTTATATGTTCATTTATTTTAGAATCAGATGCACTACCTCATCCAGAGTAGTTTGGTTCAGGCATTTGAAACTCTGAATTGGATTATTGGATTTAAACATGGATGGAGCACAATGGTAAGGAATAAAATGGCAACCTAAAGCACTGGACACTCTTATTTCCTATTATTTCCATATTGTACAAACAATCAAACACAGCAATATTATACTGCAGACTAAACTGATTTTGAAGAATTTGTGCTTGTTTGAGCAGCAGTGGGTGCAGCAGGCAATGTTTCCTCAAACCTCTTGGGTTCTGTTTTGCACATGTCAACTCCACATCAGTGTGGATATGAACTATAGTATTGCCTGCAAAGGACTGATGTCCATCCAGGGCTGGTTCCTGTCTTACTGTGGGCGTTAAATGGGTTCCAGAGCTCTTGAACATCTGAGTGAGGTGCTGTGCATCTATAACTGCCACATGTAATGGATGCAATTGGTATTAACTATTGCATTGTTGTTTCAGTTTCATCAACACATTGAATACCACTTAACAGTAAAAGAGATACACAGAGGTCCTTTTTCCACCAAAGCATGCTGCAAATAAAGTTCTGACATGGATGATTGACATTATATTTCATTCAGAATACCATACATATGAAATGTAAAATAATCTACATTATGTGTCTAAATCTAATGCTGAAATTAAAGGATTCTGCTGGTGAAGAATGAGCTTATGGTTACAATACTTGCTGCAATGCCACCCCATATCTTCACAATGTACTCCAGGTCAGTTTTCTTAATGGTGGTCAGGTTTCTTGAATTCTTGAGTCACACAATGAGCTTGTCCACTTATCCACTAGCTGCTTGCCTCTATTTACTTCAGGTTTTACACAAACAAAACATATGAGCAACCAAATTAATCCAGATTGTTATGATTTCAATGTTTTCCAAAAGAAATATATCAACTTAAACAACCTAAAATAGAATCTATGAAAACTGAAAGTCCTGCAGAACTGCATATTTTGGATATAAAGAAAACCCATCAGTTTTAAACCTACTTAAGCCAACACAGATGTTGGGATGCCAGAACCTATGCTCAAGACAGGAAGACGTCCTGTTAGTCCATACCAGGTACGGAAAAATCAAGTCAAATCGAGTCAAAATGCACTGTGCATTAATATTTAATTTCTAATGCCCAGCTTTAGGTTTTAGTTAATGCTTCTTTGTATTAATTCCATGTTAAGCCTAATGGAAAATTTGCTTTTTGTGTACAGAATTGTACAGGTATAAAGTGCATTGTACATGGAATTTGAAATCTTTACAGTATGGTATAAATCAGTGTTTATTTACATTTAGGTGATGAGAAAAATATACATCGTCTAAAATCTGTGAAAGCTTGAATTTAGTCACTGTATAGAGTAAAATTTATTTCAAGTTCAAGTTTATTGTCAAATGTGCACAGTACAATGTAACTGCTACATGGATGGTTTCTCAGAGTAGTGACAGCAATATAATAGCATCATAACACACAAAAAACAGAATATATATCCAAAAAAAAAAATATATATATACAGTATATATATATATATATATATATATATATATATATATATATATATATATATATATACAGTATATATATATTGTGGCTGATGCCTGAAAGGACCGGGAGAGGGACCACGAGAGGGCAGTCGTCCTGGTCTGCATTGGGGCCATGGGATCAAAGGTTAAAAGCTCAACCTGGTTGGGGCCCATGGCCACTGCCAGGGAGTGCCCGGAGGATTGTGGAGCCTTGTGGATTGTAGCACTTCCGCCACACTCGAAAGTTCTGCTGGAAGAAATTCCAGGCACACCAAGAGTGCATCTGGGTGCCGCTGGAAGATCTTCCAGCAAGAATGCTAACTGACCTCAGCTGGTCAGTCATCAATCTAAGGGTAGTCAGGAGTACCTCTTTGTTGACATGGCCATTACCTACACTGCAGGGTGAGCCACAGTGCTGCAAACATTCATTCTAGCAAATTTCTTATTTAGAAACTGCAATAGTTTTTTTTTTATTTAAACAGAATGAGTCATTGCTGTTAAGCATTCTGATCCCTACTCCAAACATCACTCTTCATCAAAATGTTAGGTGAAATGACTGAAATGGTTTAAACCCCCTGAATTTCTTTTATTTTTTTCTTCATTTTCCTAAATATTCCTGACATGCTGCAATATTTTTTTAAATAGGCTCTTCATTATATGTTAATTGCTCCTTTGTTGTGTATTTATTAATTGGAAGCAGACGTCTACATGGTACAGATTTTTTGATCCTGCTCCTGGTTGCTCCCTACAAAATTCCTTCCCATTTCTGCCTTCTCCCACGTGTTTTCTCCTTTTCTCACAGAAGTTCCATGCCATTCCAGAAGAAAAGAAAAAATATTCCAAACAGTAATCATTATCACACATCTGTCTATAAACTGCTATGAATATGCCTTACAATGTCTATAATAATTCATTTTAAAACTCCTTTTCCAACTGCATTAAGTTTTTAAATAAAACAGTATTGATTAGAATATTGAGGATAGCTTATTTACAACATTCAATTTTCAAGAAGTAATTTCCACAGAGCTTCGTCTACACTTCCAACCTCCAGAATAAAGTCTAACCAGTTGCATCCCAGCAGCAAAACCTTGACTCAAGTCCAGTGGGTACTCTAGGAGTACAGACCTCAAACTGGAAGTTAGCTAGAAATGCTGTAAAAAACAATAAACAGCTGCATGTTTTTGGCATGTACAGTAAGTGAATTAGAATGAAGCAAAACAAAAAAAGTAAAAATATATACATGTTGTAATGGCATGACAAGCTGCTTCACCACCACCATGACCGGTCATCCCATTATGTAAATGAGAAGCTTCAAAGCCATCTGCAAGGGAGCCTATAAAAATGGTAAACCTGCAAAACTGCATATGAATTCCAACTAGTGTGGCAACAGCAAGCAGTCCTTTTAAGGACACTACATAATACACATTTTTATGTATTTAAATACAGAAAGAAGTAAATGTAACATTGGTATTAAATTTAAGCCTGCAAATTTAAAACCTTGTGCTAGTCTTTCTTTACACAAAGAACGATAGACACTTGGAATAAGTTACCAAGTACTGTGGTAGATAGTAAGACGTTAGGGACTTTCAAAGCTTGACTTGATGATTTCTTGGAGGAAATAAGTGGATAGGACTGGCGAGCTTTGTTGGGCTGAATGGCCTGTTCTCGTCTAGAGTGTTCTAATGTTCTAGTCATCCTAAACGAGAACTTCAATAGAACATGACTCAACTGCCAATGTGGCACTCTTGATAAAGGCTGGCCAGTCCTGCACTCTGACATTTAGTTTATCTAACAATGAACCGCTGACCTTCTTGCTTTTGGAACTGCACAATTTTGGAGGCAACAACTCAACTATCCCCAGATTGTTCCAACTGCTTTCAGTGTTCACGTCTGTGCATACAGCCCCAAAACCTTAATGTTAGTTTCTGTGCATTACAATTTATCTCTTTTTTTTCTTTTCTTTCTGACCTCATCCTTCAACTCGTGTTTTTGGCATAGATTGCGTTCATTCTCTGCTTTTTGACTTTCTTGCTACATTCCCCGACTATGATTTTTCATTTTATATACCAAAAATATTTTTCTCAAATCTTGATCTGCCAGTTTTGACCCTGGTGAGTTGATACATTTTCTCAGTTTCCCGATTCCATTCTTCATTCATGCCGCTGCAGTGACAGGGAATGATCTTCATTACTGGTCAATATCCTTTCAACAATAACTCCTTACTTTGACAAAATATTCTGATTACTGTTATTATGAAAGATGTTTTATTAGCTTGTGCTTGTGTATGACCAACTTCATTTTAACTGCTGCATCTACTGTTATTCCCTGTCCACAGAAAGTGGAATTTCTAGGTAAAATGCCAGAAACTAGACTTCTACTTCTAGTCAATCACATAAATGATTGTAGTAGAAAGTTAGAACACAAAGAAAACTCAAACAATGAATTTTCTATAAGAAACAGGAAGAAAACATAACAATCATACATTTACAGTAAATGAAAACACTCTTAACAAAGTATCGAACTTCAAGTATTTAAGTTAATTTATAATTTTGACTGCCCTGCTGAGATAAACATAGAATCGTGCTTGTTAGTGCTGCATATGAAAGACTAAAGAAGCTATGGAAGAATAACCAAATAAGCATTCATATAAAGAAAAGAACCATGTGTACATGTATAGTATCATCATTGTTTCATAGAGCGGAAACATGAACACTCAAGGAAAGTGAACTACACTGGGAGTTTTTGAAATGAAATGCAATTGATGGATCTTAGGGGTAAGATGGCAAGACCATGTGAGTGACGACAAAGTAAAAAGTAAAGGGAAGAAGACTAACACAGACCATAACCAAGAGACAAATTAAATGGTTCGGCCACATTGCAAGAATGAACAATGAAAGGTAGGCAAGAAGAATTCTCACAGCGAACTTTGGTTGTGGAAGGTCACAGGCTAGACAAAGAAAGAAATGGATAGACAATATCAAAGAGTATTATGTTGAAAAGAGTGACATGGGTACTCTTATAAAGATAGCGCAAGACAGGAATGAGTAAAGGAAGCTGTGTAATGAAGTGGTGCCTAAATCAACGAAAGTCCCAGAGAAAAATGATGATGATGTTACTGGAAATAATTAAAAGTGAAGTTCGTAATGAAAATTAGCTTTGGCAGACGATAGGACTAATGTCAAATGTTTTCCTTCCAAGAAAAGTGCTTTGCTGCAAACACAAAGCAGCGTTTGCGTCAATAAAACAGATGCTTCCTGTTGTGGTGTGAAATTTTCAATACAATTTGAGAAATACAGTATTCTGTATATCTTTATTTGTACCTTAGGCAAAGCATTGCAATATTAGTATTTCATAAGTGAGAAGCATTCATGTTTACCCCAGGTCTAAGTCAGGATAGTGAATTTTACTATTGGGTTGGGTTGGGGGAAGTGCCTCAAACAAATTTGGCAAATGTTTCTCTGTAGGGCTCTCTCAATCAACCCCCACAGGAAAGCCAGACCAAACTGGCAAGCTTCACCTTAACATATGGTTTTGGCAGCAGGTGTGAAGGTGTTCTCTGCCCCATTGGTCTGAAGTATGGCTGTTTGGAGTTGCCTTGTATCAGAAGCCTTTAAGTACCATGATACCCTATTGTCTGTAGGGGTTGGGCATAAAATCTATAAATTTGATTGCTTTACCCCCTTTTTGTCTCTCGTCTGTCTGGCGAAAGACCATCTCACACACCATGAACTGAAAAGGACAACACAATGAAGAGCACAGCTCGGCATCCATATTGAGACAGGCATGCAGCCTGTTCTGAAGAAAGCTGACCATAAATGATGCCTTAACTAGAGACATTTTAAGTCTGTGTGCCGCCTGAAACTACACATCACCATTTATCAGGTTGTATGGTTGCCAATATTCAAATGTACTTTGCATATTGTTATTATTTATGAATATTATCAACTTAACTCCTGCTTGTCTTTTACTACACCTAATTGCCTGAGGTTATAGATGTGGAAGGGAAGATGGGGAGAAGTTATATGGTACAGTACCTTATAAACAGTGGTAAGTCTGTCAGATTTGAGGCATTCTGACAAAGACTACATATTGATAATAAAAAAGGGGAAAGTAGAGTAATATATCTATCTATATCTACCAAGACAAAATATCTCATCATTTGTCATGTCTGCTGTATGGGATATGCACCCAAAAAAGTTGCCACAGAAAAAAAAAAGTTTGTTATGATGTGCCACAATAAGTTGGCATTATCACTTGATGTGCAGCTATGGGCAAGATCTGATTCACCATTCCAATCTGAGTCTCCCTTGTGCTATTTCAGACTCAGTATGTTCGTCTTGTTGTATTATCACAAGGGAATTCTGATGATCTCTCAACTAATTATTGCATAAATGCCTTTAGTTATTGTTTTAATTGCCATGTGATTAAGGTATGCGGATAATTAGAGCTAACTAAAATCATGTGAAGCTTAGTGGGATGTGCTACTCATGAAATGAGAACTGACGACAGCTATAAGAGGGAGAAGAAAGAATGATTACTATGTGGGTTTATGAGGATAAGACAGTGGCTGTAGTCAGTCTAGTAACTGCCCAGACAGGTTAAAGGCAAATCTATGGCTCGAGGTAATGTAGGCAGATGAAATTAGAATTGTTTAAAAGTGTAACAGGTTTAATTGTAGGATGAGCCTCTTCACAGGAAGCTTCAATATATTTATTGCCTTTTTATTTACATTATAAGTCTGTGCAGTAATATATCAATATGAGGTGCATGCAAAGTATAGCATTAATCATATTACTGACTAAAGAAGTTGTATAGTTGTAAAATCTGACAAGCTGTGTTTTAATTATTAGGATACCAAACTTGTTTGCACATGTTCCTCATTTTCCATAAGCTTCAGCCAAATTGGGAAAAAAAGAAGATTTTGGTTCTAAGGGTATAAAAAGCTAAACGCAGTAAAATATTATTACTATTCTTGTCAAATTCTATCAATAGAAGATAATTGTGCTTTGTGAATAGGATATTATTACAGAGTAGTGATTGAAATGCAGTTGCATAAAAAATAGTCTGACTCAGCAAATAACAAGAAATAAGAGAAGATGAAAATAGGATTTACATTATGTCGGGCCTCAGGGCCTTACGGTAAATCTGTACCTTCTTTGTAAGTAACTAACATTTAGATATTCCACGTGACAGTTTGTGACTGCTAATGCTTATTCATTACTATATAGTCCTTATGCTAAATGCAGTACTGCACTTCTTGTACACTACTGTTACCATATGTGACTGTCAAATGTCTACTCTCTTGTCAGTCACTCAGCTGTGCACTTTGTCTTGATTTTTTTCTTTTTTTTTTTTATTTATTAATTTTATTACAATCAATACATAGCAATCAAGTTTTACAAAAAAGAATTATGTTAAGAACAGATCGATCCCCACCCCTGAGAGAGAGAGCAAGCCAAACGGTGTAAAATTTAAGGCTTGTAAAAATACCTAAATTAATAAATTCTCTGTGCTTTATAAACTTATTTTATAATATTACTGATTAGATCCTGCCATGTTTTGAAAAAAGTCTGTACGGATCCTCTAACTGAGTATTTGATTTTTCCAATTTCAAATAATATAACACATCAGTTTCCCACTGACTTAAAAGAGGAGAGTCTGGGTTCTTCCAGTTTATCAGAATAAGTCTGCGTGCCAAAAGTGTAGTGAATGCAATCACAATTTGTTTGTCCTTCTCCACTTTAAGCCCCTCTGGAAGAACCCCAAACACAGCTGTTAATGGGTTAGGAGGGATTGTGAGTCCAAGGCTGTCTGAGAGGTAATTAAAAATTTTTGTCCAGAATAATGTTAATTTGGTGCAGGCCCAGAACATGTGACCCAGTGAGGCTGGGGCTTGGTTGCAACGTTCGCAGGTTGGATCATGCCCTGGAAACATTTTGGAGAGTTTTAGTCGAGACAGATGTGCTCGATATATAATTTTGAGTTGTATAATTGTATGCTTTGCATATGGAGCTCGAGTGAATTCTCTGCATTGCTACTTTCCACTCCTTTTCTGATATATTAATTGAGAGGTCTTTTCCCAGTGTCCTCTTGGATCTTTGAAAGGAAGGGATTGTAAAATGATTTTATATATTGTAGAGATGGAGTCTAATTCCTTGAAATTGAGCAATATTTTTCCAGCGTGGATGAGGGTGCAAGATGAGGAAAATCTGGAAGGTTCTGTTTAACAAAGTTCCTGATTTGAAGATAGTGAAAGAAATGTGTAGCTGGAATGTTAAATTTGGAATGTAATTGTTCATAGGATGCAAAGACGTTGTCTATATAAAGATCTCTAAGCAAGTTAATTCCAAATTTTTCCAGATATTAAAACTGCATATGTTTGTGAAGGTTGAAAGAGGTGGTTCTCTTGCAGGGTGCCACAGATAGAAGCTTCTCCGTCTTAAAATGCTTTCTACATTGGTTCCAGATTCTAAGTGAGTGGAGCACAATTGGGTTATTAGTGTATTGCCGATAACGTGTGTTTATTGGAGCACAGAGCAAGGAATACAAAGAAGTACTGCAGGATTTTACTTCTATTGCGTCCATGCCTGTGTATGTTCTTCTATTTGTGTCCAGGTTCTTATCGCCTGTATATTTGCCCCAGTAATAAAACTGGAAGTTAGGTAGAGCCATGCCGCCTTCTGCCTTTTGTCTTTGTAGGGTCGCTCTTTTGATGCGTGGATGTTTAGAATTCCAAATAAATGAGGTTATTGTTGAATCTAATTGCTTAAAGAATGATTTATTAATGTATATTGGGATGTTTTGAAATAAAAAGGAGCTTAGGAAGAATATTCATCTTAACAGTGTTAATTCTTCCAGCTAGTGTGAGATGAAGGGTTGACCATCTATGCAAGTCTTGTTTAATTTTTTCCATGCAGACGACGAAATTTTGTTGATATAGAGCTTTATGTTTACTTGTGATGTTTACCCCTAGGTATTTAAACTGTTCTGCAATGATAAAAGGTAGGGTGTCTAATCTAATATTATATGCTTGAGAATTCACTGGAAAGAGTACACTTTTATTCAGATTAATTCTGAGACCAGAGAGCTTTTGAAATTCTGTGAGTGCTGCTAAGACTGCAGGCACAGAATTTTCTGGGTCCGATATATACAGTACCATGTCATCTGCATATAATGAGATTTTCTGTTCCAGTCCTTCTCTGCTAATCCCCTTTATCTGATCAGTATTTCGACAATGTATTGCCAGTGGTTCAATGGCAATGCAAACAGCAGTGGTGACAAAGGGCATCCTTGTCTTGTGCCACGCTCTAGTTTAAAGTAGTCTGAGCAAATGTTATTGATGCAAACTGAAGCTTCTGGGTTAGTATACAGTAATTTAATCCATGCACAAATGTTCGGGCCAAACCCAAACTTCTCCAAATAGTAAAAGGTATTTCCATTCAATCATGTCGAATGCTTTTTCTGCATCCAATGATAATAATATTTCTGGGGTGTTTGATTTAGTTGGTGAGTATATTACATTAAACAGGCGTCGAAGATTTGAAGATAAGTGTCGGCCCCTAATAAATCCAGTTTGGTCTTGTGATATTACGAGGGAGCACTTTCTCCATCCTTCTAGCTATGATTTTAGAGAGTATTTTAACGTGTTATTCAGAAGTGAAATTGGTCTGTATGATGCACATTGTAATAAGTCCTTATTTTGTTTTGGAAAGACAGTGATTAGTGCTTGGCAAAGGTTTGTGGAAGAGATTGGTTATCTCTGGCTTCTGTAAATGTTGCTAATAGGAGGGAGCTAGCTGAGCGGAGAATTTCTTGTAAAACTCTGCAGGGTAGCCGTCAGGGCCTGCTGCTTTTCCACCTTGGAGTGACTTTATAGCATCCAGTAATTCTGATAATGCCAGAGGTTTATCGAGTTCCTCCACACTAAAAGCGTCAATTTGTGGTATCTGTAATGTATCCAGAAATGCATTAGATTGTATATTGTCTTCTTTAAACTCAGTAGTATATAGGGATTTATAGTAGTCTCTAAAAGTGTACATTATATTTTTGTGTTCGATGATTTTATCTCCGTTCGTGTTAGTGATTACCGAAATTGCGTTGCGTACATCTTGCTTGTGAATTTGTTGCGCTAAAAGCTTATTAGCTTTCTCTCCATGTTGTGAAGGATGGCCAGCCATTTATCCCGGCCAATACCCCCAAGCCACCAGGTGGAGCCCTCCTTGCAGCGTGGAGGTCCCCAGAAGACCAGCAGGGCATCATGGACATTGGAGTTTTTATGCAAAGCCCTGCTGGATGCCGTGGGGCCACAGGAGGGAGCTGCGGGGAGGACTTCGTGCCCTGTGACCCGGAGGTTCGTCACAGGAAGAGCGACGGACTTCCGGGTTGAAGAAAGGGACTATTTACCCTGACCCGGAAGGAATAAGGACTTGTGGACTATTGGGCAGAAACACTTCCGGGTCAGGAGTATAAAAGGACTATGGGAACTCCCAGACAACGAGCTGAGCTGGGTGGAAGGGTGGCAACGCGTCTGGGAGTTGGAGGATTGTTTATTATTGTATTATTGTGAGTTTAATGAGTATTGTGGTGGAGAGTGTGCTTTGTGCACTGTGGCGACAAAATAAAGTCAACTTGAGGACTTTTACCTGGTGTCTGGAGTCGTGGACAGTGGTTCAAGGGAGCGAGGGTGCCCCCTATCGTTCACAATGTTCATAATAATGATGTCTGGATTTGTAAATTAGATGTTCAGTTTCTTTAGTTGTCAAGAGGTTTAATTCTGAATGTAGAGCCTGCCTCCTCTTATGTAGAGTCTCGCTTGGTAGTCTGGCATGTTCTTCATCTATTTTAGTAATTTCACTTTTTATCTCTGCTACTTTCTTCGCTTCGGATTTATTTCTGTGGGAAAGATATGAGATAATCTGTCCTCTTAAGAAGGCCTTAAGAGTTTCCCAGAGTATTCCTGCAGAGATCTCAGGGGATGTATTTGTCTCTAGAAAGAATTTGATTTGTTTGGATATAAATTCATTACAATTCTCGTCAGCTAATAGAAGCGGGTTGAGGTGCCATCTGCGGGGTGAGTGTATGGGGCTTAGTAATTTCAGCTCCAAGATCATAGGTGCATGGTCCGAAATAACAATAGCATCGTATTTACAAGATTTAATCTTAGGCAAGAAGTTATTATCTATAAAGAAGTAATCAATCCTTGAGTAGCAGTGATGTACTGGTGAGTAGAAAGAATATGTTCTTGAATTTGGGTTTAAAAAAAATAAAAATGAAAATTTTTTAAGTCGCTTGAGGCATTAAAAATATCTGTCAATCCATTTTCTAAGTCTATGTTTTTCATTACATGGTCAAATTCACCAGGCATTGACAGCTGTGCATGGAACACTTGTCTATGCAAAGTGTGTTTACTATGCAGAATATGTGTAGTAAGTAAACCTGTACTTCTATGACTTACATTAAGGTGAGACAGGAACAGGTGGGTCAATGACAAGAGTGTTAACCAATTAATTGAGGTACCCAACCAAAGTGACATTTTAAAATGATGTGTTTAAATCAAACATAAATATTGCAAGAGAGCGAGTCATTCGTTCTTTCTATGAGCCTAGCATCATGTCCTGAATTAAGAAAACATCAGGAGAACTGAGGAGAACATTAGAATAGGTTATAAAGACATATCAAAAATCTGGATACCATATGTCCACTGTTAGGCAAACAGTACACAAGTAGGAGGCATTTAAGATAATGGCAAACCACCTTGCCCAATTTTAAAAGGCAAAGGTTAATCTTGAAATTAGATCCACAGATCCAGAAGACTCCCTTGTTACCTTCAAAGTAGTGGTGCAATAATCAACAGTAAGTAGAGCAATGAACAGAAATGCCATCTTTGAGAGAGTCTAAAAGGAAGAAGCCTCTTCTATCAAAAGAGCACAACGGTTCCTGTCTGATGTTTGTCAAAGAACAATGGAACAAGACAGATAGGTTCTGAAAGTATGTTCTTGAGACTATTTGGACCAATTTATGCAATAGTTTCCTAAGGCCTGTATGCCTTTGACATGTAGAATAAAAAACAGTACATAAACTAAATGTACAGTACATGAAGAAACAAAGTTGTTCAGATATGTATGTTTCTCATAAATGTGTGTAGAAAATATAACTTTCTCTTATACAGTAGATTAAAGTATTAAATTAGGAAAATGACCTGATAGTAAATATTTTTCAATCAAACATTACAGACAGATGTGAGATCAGTATTTATGTTGGACACACTGGCATATTGTGTGAAAATGTGATAGGGGTATAATGGGAGCTGCTGTTGCATTTTCATCTATAACCTTAACATGTTTTAACTATGTTTATCAAATGTACCACACCAAAAGTAAAGGTCTCTGATCTCAAATCACACAATGAAAATATAGATAATTTATGTGCCTGATGCAGATAATGCAGTGAATATTTATTTTTATTCTGCTTGTAGTGTATGTGAAACAGTCATTGTCCATGTATTGCCTTTTTCATGAAAATACGAAATAAAGAGAAGTGTAATACTGCAAAACACTGTTTCCTCTTAAGAATTACAGAGAAAGACTAAGATTATGTGCAATATTTTAAAACAAGAAATTAATAATTTCTCTGAACTACTACTATTATTTATTTTTATTGAACTGAGCAGAAGTTGTAATTACATTTTTTTATTTTTTGACATTTAACTTGTGGTCAGATGAGAGTCTGTAAGTTGCACATTCATTCTGTTATCTCAAGCCTCAAATATCTTCCTTGCATGCTGTGTAGGGTATCAGATCCAAAATAATATTAAAGGTTTCAAATTAAAAAAATAGAAACAGCTGTTACTGGCTATCACTTATGATTGATGATAACAAAGTTCTTGGGAATACCCATTTGGTTTGGGTAATTGTGAATGCTGATAGAAGATCTTGGATGCTTTGAGTATTATTAAAATCAGAAATTTATTTTGTTTCATGAGTATAACATATATTTAAATTTAATAATGCATGTCTCATAAAATGAACATGGTTATAAAAGATACTTATTATGGCGTAGAATAAAATTCAGTCAGTGACAGTCTGGTTTATGCTCTCACGACATCGGATTCTCTAATGTCACATTAATTAAAAACTTACCAGTGGGTTTCCGTCCAAGAATGTGAAAGAGTAACCTCTAAGTTTCATAATAAGAGGTGGATGTTCATTATTAAAGTGTGCAATCATTTTTTGAGCCACCTTATTAATGCTACAGTGAAGATCGAAGGGAAGATTAGGAAATGATGATAGGTGGAAAAATGGGAGATAATAATGACAGGAAAAGAATTAAAAGAGGGGTAGAAGAGAGTGGGTGCAAATATTGCTTACCTGAGAGGATGGTTTCTCCTGTTTACATTTGACAGGAGTCCTTGAACCCTTAAAAAAGAGTACAAACTGATAACTGTAGGCAGACATCAACAGATGTGACTTGTTTAACAGTGGGTTTGGACAGCCTGTTGATTTTGATAGTGCTCACCTTTCATCCATCCATACATCCATCCATTATCTGACCCGCTATATCCTAACTACAGGGACACGGGGGGGTCTGCTGGAGCCAATCCCAGCAAACACAGGGCAAAAGATAGGAAACAAACCTCAGGCACGGCACCAGCCCACCGCAGTCACCTTTCATTTGAAGGCAAATTTGCCAGTTTAAATTGCCAAATATCTCCTATGAGAAATACTGAGTAATACATATTGTGTACTGGGTGATTTTATAATTGGAAGAGGACACAAATGTGTCTACATTTCAAGAATCTTACTAACTATGATAAACACATAAAATTAAATCAAAACATCTGCACAAAACTGTGATTCTGCCATCTCTGTAAAGATCAATGTTTTCAGTTTATTGATGTAAATTAATTCTTGTTTTTGGCAGTTTTTTTATGTAATAGAAATAAGTTTAATGCTCCTTTCTCCATATGTTTTGGCATTGTTCCCCCAGCTATTATATTCTGGTCTGTGATTTCAAACTGTATCCATTCATATTATTCTTTTACCTTGTGAATTTCTACTTTTGGACCTTTCTTCTATACCTCTTATTCTATCTTAAAGAAGACTGTTTTCATTAGGCACAATTGCTACAAAGTTATCTCTAATCTCTCGAAGGAAAACTTCTGTCACACTATCTTTTGATCTTTGGAAGTCACCCCTTTTTAACCTGATGCTTCTTGATATGTGGACTGGATTAATTAGTCATCTGGATCCAATATCGCTAAATGGCAAGAGTTGGTATGTTTGGATGGTTGTTGGCTGATGACACTTCCTTGACCTCGAATCTCTGAGCTCAATGGAAAACGTCTTGGGGGAACCGCCATTTTATCACACAGGCAACTTATACTCCCGTCTTCAATGTCTTTATCAATTCTGGGATGCTGTGAGTTGTGTGGGATGGAAATGGTCACTGCAGGAGCAGTTTTGTTCTCCTTTGTTTTTTTTTTATATATCAATTGTAAGTCCTTCAGTCACTTATATTATCGGCTTTGCAATATGTATTTCTACGCTGGACAATGAAGATTTTGATTCCTGAACACTTTTGGGTGTATCTTCTGGATTTTGGCTTACTGATCACAAAAATTCACCTTTACAATTTCCCATCATGTACTGTTTTATTGAAATTTCCTCTTTATGTGATTTCCTCTCATATTTAAGTATACAAATACAGCACAACTGCAACTGGAATATTTGTGGTGATCTAAAGGTAGTGGCAATGGTACTAGGAATGCAGCTCCAATATATCAAGTATTGTTGTTTCATTTGCAAACAGAACAGCTGTGCTAAAGAGTCTTATTATTTTAAAAGGAACTGGCCGCTTTATAAGAATTTGTAACAACAACAACTTTTATTTATATAGCAGATTTTCATACAAATAATGTAGCTCAAAGTGTTTTACATGATTAAGAAAGAGAAAAAAGACAAAATAAATAAGAATTAAAATTAACATAGAATAAATGTAAGGTCCAATGGCCAGGGAGGACAGAAAAAACAAAAAAATCTCCAGTTCCGAGGCCATGAGACCGCCCAGCCTCCTCTAGGCATTCTACCTAACATAAATGACCTCAATCATTCCTCAATGTGCAATGCGCAATGGGCAGAAATGTGTGGCATAAAAATCACTCACCAACCCAACAAAGATATTTTTGCCTCCTCTTTATATAAAACTTCATAAAATCAATGAATGAGTGAATTAATGTTTTCACAAATAACTGATGATTCGATTAAGGAAGGCATATTTGTTGGTCCACAGATCGGACACATGATCAATGACAAGCGGTTTGAATATCTGCTAGTGGGGCTGGAGGAAATTGCATGGTAGACATTCAAGGATGCTGTTGAGAATCTTCTTGGCATCTACAAAGCTGCAAACTACATCCAGTAGGTTCATCATATCTTATCACACCACTGCGGTATTCAGGTAAGAGTGGCGTCATTAGCATCCTTAAGATCTTCATCAGTACCTGTAGGGCCTCGGGAACATTCATGGAGAATGTTCACCACAGGGATATTCAGCGCTTGTTGTGAGGCCCCATCTAAATAGGTTGTCACTTGTTTTGCCCACCTTTGACCTTGCTCGGTTAAACGCGATCCAGTCTTTCCTAGAGAGGGATGTTCCATTGGGTAGATGCTCTTGTGGTGTAGGAAGAGCTTCATTGGGAGGGCTACGGTCAGTCTCTTGCCACCTCTTGAACCTATGTGTTGTGGACTGCTTTGGATTAAGGGGTTCCACTGTGGCGAAGCACTGATGAGAAGGTAGTCGGCGATTTACTTCCTGGTGATGGTGAAGCTGGTGTCTAGAGTCCATAAGTTGCTTGAACCGTTCTACTCTTGAACTAGTTTCTTTTCGTATATGGGGAGGTCCGATCCCGGCCAGCCTGTATAAAGTAGGAAGGCACGTTGTTCGCAATGTGCTAGTAATGATTCGGCATGCACTATTTAGCTCAGGGTCATGGGTTGACCTAGCCCACACTTGTGTGCAATACTCTGTAGTTGAATAATAGAGTGCTATGGATGTTGATTGCAGGTCTTAGGGTCTGCTCCCCAGGATGTGTGTGCTAGTTTGCTAAGGAGATTATTCCTGCTGGATATCTTCTTTTTGAGTTTAAAAATTTGTTCTTTTAAAAGACAGTCCAGTCCAGAGTGATGCCTAAGTAAACAGGATGTTTGTTGTTCCACTGCTGCCTTGCAATAAGGAGACCAGGGTTTGCGTCCCAGGTTCTCCCTTTGTCTGTGTGGGATTTCTTCAGTTGCTCCAGTTTCCTCCCAAAGTCCAAAGACATGCAAGTTAGAAGGACTGGTCATACTGAATTGGCATTAGTGTGTGGTTGGGGTGTGTGTGTGTGTTTGCCATGTGATGGTCTGACACTCTGTCCAGCATTTGCTCCTGCCTTGTGCCCTATGTTAGCTGGGTTAGGCTCCAGCACACCACGCAACCCTGTTTTCATGACTAAGCGGTTTGGAAAATGACTTGGAAATGGAAATTAAATGAAACATGTCACTAAAGATTCATTTTCTGTGTTCATACTTGGACTTCCTCCCTACCAATCTTGGTGCAGTCTATGATTAATATATGGTGAACGGTTTCATCAGGACATTGCAATGATGGAAAAGCAGTATCTGGGCAAGTGGAATCTGTCATATTGTTCTACACTGAATCAAGATGCAAAGTACAAATGAAAATGAACAACAAAACAATTTTAGCTCAATTGAACTAAACAATGTGTCAGCATTATTTTGTGACTAAACACACAAATTTCAGTTAAAGTTTATTTCATGTTTCTCCAAATTCCTATGTGATACAGTCAATTTGAAATTATATTTGGGTTTGGCTTGAAGTACTTGGATGAGAAACCATCTAGGAAAACTTGGTTTCCTGCAGGAAGAGGTGTTGGTAAAGCCATCAGTGGCACTTACCCTGTGGTCTGTGTGTGGATCACAATGCACCAGTGCAGCGATGCAGACATTGCCTTGTAGAAACTTGTGCAATCCTTTGTATAAGACTGATAAGACATTCCGACGTGGTATTAAAAGATCCCTAGATATCTTTACAAAAGAAAAATGTATTCCAAAGTCCTTGTTAAATTGCCCACTACACCCTAGGTGTAGGTGTATGGTGGAGTGTAGCCACTTAGGTTCACTCTTATGGAGTCACTTAAATGTTCATCTGTCAGTCTTGTTCTGAACTTTGATTTCATGACATTCATGTCAGAACAGGCAGACTCACAGAGATATGTAGAGCCAAACAAAGCAGAGATTTTCAGAGCTGCTTGGTGAAGATTCTTATAGTTATCTGGCACTACTTCTTTCGGCTGATGTGCATACAATGTCATTTCAGTGTTTTAAGCCATTGGTGTAAATTCCTTTGGCTGTTTGTTTTTAGTTTTTGCTTTTGATTTACATCTGCTCCTGCCAGAACTGGGGTTGCAAGCTACCCGTAGCTCGCAAGCGACGTGTTGGAGACCCCTACTCCACATTAACCTATCCCCAAAATCTACCTATATGGGCCTGGATGAGCAATCTTCACTTTTTCAGGAGATGAGATGGAAGATTGCCTCTTGGAAGGATAGCTGGACAAAAATTGTCACCAACTCCAAAAGCAAACAACAATAAAATAACATTATTCAGAAAGAAGAGCAAAAATGAATTCCAGAAGAACAAATACTCATACTTTTCATCACAAGAAAGGTTGGGAGCATGAGCTGATAGCATGTGACCGCACCCACTACACGATGAACCACCTAGACTGAGACCCAAGTGCAGCGGGTTACACATCAGCACCACTAGTTTGAATGAAGTGGAACAATGTGAGGTTTTTGACAGTGTATGGAGTGCAAATCCTGGCACCAACCCCCAAGTTTTCCCTGTAGGGTGGAGGACCTGCTTGCAGGGCTGGATGCAGATTAACTTCATTCCAAGGACAGAGCAACTGCAGGTTAAGGGCCTTGCTCATATAGTCACTTCTCAGAGTTGAATGATGCCTAACCATCTCCTCTAACTGATGAATTTTCTTTAAGAAATGGTCATGTCATTAGTGGTTGTAGCTTGAAGTTGCCAACAATAGTATAAGAGCTGCATTGGGACAAATGTAATCACATAAATAAATATGGAGCTATCACAATCCAAGAAGTTACGTTACATTATGACACCCAAAGATTCTTTTACATCTACAGTATTCACAAATGAAATATTTCTTGTGTTCTTATAATACTTTTCTTTCTTTTAATTTTTCTTGTTTATTTGCCATTTCTAATTCATATTTGCGCTTAGCTGCTTGTTTGCATGCCAAAGATTTAATGTACTCATAAAATAGACATTAAAGGCACTGAATGTATAACAAATAATATCAAATTTGAGTAAAGAGTCTCTGAAAGGATGTTCCCCTATGCTCTTCCCTGAAATGATTTATACTTGTGCTTGGAAATGCTGTGAGCTGCTTAGCAATTTGTGAAGCACACCACAGAATAGCTTGGCACAGGTCCTGGTTCTGCTTGTAAAGCTTTTTTTTTCTTTGTCGAGTGACTCTTCTTACCCAACTGACACAAAAACAATACTTATATTCATTAGACTTATATGGGACATTTAAAATTCAAAGCCTGCATATAATCAATAACCAGTCACATGCAATTATCTATTCATTTTGTAATTCTACCTTTTATATCACAAGGTCAAAGGGAGCTAGAATCTATGCAGAGGCAAGCCTTGAGACAACCCTTTATGGCTGAGCAATTTAACCTTGGACCACTAACCACTGTTCTATCATCAGAAGCAGTTACTAGTGCTTTACTTTTAAAATAATTTTTATTGTTTTTATTTCAAAATATTTAAAATATTAAGTCTAAAACAATAGTAATCAAGCAATGCAAGAAAAAAATAGTTAAAAAGCAATAACTTCCAGGCATTAGAGAAAAGCCAACAGATTGAACAATCAAGGGCAAGGCAATCAAGGACAAGATAAGATATGTGTCACAAGCAGAGGGAACACGCTGATTTATGAATAAAAGTGGGAGACGATCAAGGAGAATAGTGTAAGGGTCAAGGAGAGATTTTGAAATTGAAAAGCATAAATAAACTAAAAAAGTAATATATCATATAAAAATGTGAAAATGTGTGTAAGTGTCTAATTATGGCAACAAATAAACATCCTTCTTGTAACTAAAGGAAACAGGAAAACTTTTGAATTTACTGAAAATTCATAACTAGTGCCACTAAACCGATCTGCTAACTCATTCAGTTAAAGATCATAAGCCAAGGTGACAATGTATGCCCTAAACCTGCAGGCTGGGCTTACTTTAAAAATCATTGAAAGAGAAAAAGAATTGCAGAATATATCCTTTGTTAAGATATATATATATATATATATATATATATATATATATATATATATATATATATATATTTAATTTTTGTCAAATTGTAATTTTGTTTGTGATGACCTGATGACCATGCATTTTGAAACTGGAAAGAGGTTCTGAAAAGTTAAATTGAGAGCCAAAGTGACAATGTATGCCCTAAACCTGCAGGCTGGACTTACTTTAAAAATCATTGAAAGAGAAAAGGAATTGCAGAATATTTACTTTGTTACGATATATATATATATATATATATATATATATATATATATATATATATATATATATATATATATATATATATATATAATTTTTGTCAAATTGTAATTTTTTTTGTGATGACCCATGAAAGGAGGTCCTTTAGTCTATACACAGTAGTACTGTCGAAAAGACAACCCTTGTGCACCACACTTATAATCTACTGCAGCATTTAGGCATTAACTTTTTGAGGGCTGAATATTTTTTCCAAAAAAACTCAGTTTTCTGGAAAGCACACAAAGCAATGGTCTCACACACAAGTCAACATAAAATGTCACTTGCTATGTACTGTGGCTGCTGTTGGCGTATGTTCAGCATCTCTGGTGACACTGCTTGCTGGCTGCTTGGGGGCACCTCTTTGGTCAACAGGAATGCACGGTGGGCCAGCTGCCTGGCTGCCTTCGCACAGCAGGTGGGTGGTGGTGGCATTCGCAGTGTGACGCAATATGGTTTGTACCTCTTGTCATCATAAGTGGTGGTCCTCCCAGCCAAACACTGCTGTAGGTGCATCAGCTACAAAAAAAATGTTCATCACCACAATCAGCTGGGGACAGATCGAGATGATGCTGGTACCTCACTTTCGTTTTTGATATCCATCTCCAGATCACTTGCATCAAATCCAGAGTCCTATTCAACAAAATTACGTAAAACGTCCATGGAGTATTTTGCTTTGCACATTCGCTTTGGTCTCTCGCCAGATGTTGATGCCATTTTTGAGGTTGAATACTCTTCACTACTCATGCACGCGTAGGGAATCGAGATTCAATCAACAAGGCTATGTAACTTTCCTTCTAGCAAAGAGAATCAAACTAAAACATAAGGGTGAGTTTTGTTGCAATTTATAGCTAATTATCGTCCTCTACTCCTGAATTTTGACAAAAGTCAACATCAGCCCTGAACGAGTTAAATAGGGTATTACTTATATGGGGGCTCCCAACACCCTTTTCAGTTTTCTCTGTCTTTTTCTCTACCACAAGTCAAGTTCAACAAGTAATTTAGTTTAGCTTACAAAATCAAATGCTTATTAGAAAGAAATGTCACTTAATACAGTAATAGAGTAAACAGTGGGGTAAAATGGCTTAGGCACTGGTTTAAAAAACACAAGGCTAACAGTTCAGCCATTATTTTGTATAGCAAAAAAATAAATGTAACACATTAACATCAAAATTAGGAGACAATAGTGCTGGAAAAAATTATTGTAGTCACTTGCGTATAGTTTATTCAGTCAAATCAAAAAAATTCTAATGACTGTTTTGGAAACTGTACTTGAAGGAAGTGAACATTAAAAAGCAAGATGGGTCTTATACTTTTAACTTGAATATATGGATGGGCAGACCCTCCTAAGAAGTAGGAAAAGACACAAAGTTGAGAAATTATTGAAAATTGCATTATAGGGCTTAGGAAAAATAAGGAGACTAACATCAGAAGATCTCAATTGTCTTAGTAATGTTTGTGATAGAACCATAAAAAAGTTATCAGGAGTTTTGGTGTAAATATTTTTAAGATAGAACAGAATTCTGAAGATGATTCTATATGTGTATATATGGGGCAGTTTAAACAACCTAAATGTGATGGCAGGGTTTTGTTTTAGTCTAGCATTCTGAAGCTGCTGTAATGTGATAATATTACATGCATGAAAGCCACTAAAAAGATATTTGTAACAACAGTCAATAAAAATATGGAACAGTACAACAACTGATAGAGAGGCACACTGGACACTGGTGAGTTTATGACAGTTCATGCAAAGGTTAATTAAGACTTCACAATACTATAATACAGAGTAACACAGCAATATCCAAAGTTTAATAGGGGGAGTCTTGTCATGTGTGGGTGATTCCACAAAAAAAAGGTTTAATATAGTACTTTTCTATTGAAAAAAAACATCCCAATGTACATTTCAAGCAAAGACAGTTCAACCATTGATATGTGTAGTTTTATAGTTAGAACACAGGCAGGTTAAGTGACCTGCTGAGGGCCACACACTGGGTCAGAGGTGGGAATTCAAACAGGGAGCTTGTAGTTTAAAGTTAATTTCTTCATTGACCATGTCACACTACTCACAAGGTACTTTACTTTTATTATTGTTGAGTCTGAGAAGATTTGTAGACATTAAGGCACTGGGGACAGTATGGAGGGTAGTCAGTGATTCAGTAACAAACCTAGGTGTGATTTTCACGTGAAAAGCATGTCATCTGTATTTCAAGAGAATGTGAGGTCATGTTATTAAAACAAATTTCTTGGTAGTATCCTAACAAAAAAAGAAAAAGTAGACCAATTACAGAACCCTGAAGGACACTACAAGAGAAAAGCTGTATGGACCTAGATTCACATTCAAAGAAACACTCTACATGAGGCCAGGGAAGAAAAAGACCACCACTAGTAGCTTTTGTGAGTATGACAAAGTGACTTAACATTCTAGCGACAGCACTATACTAAAGTAACAATTTTACTCTTAACAGTTATGCAACTTTCTTGGGGTTCACCATGGAAAAGACAGTATATTCATTAAAATATAATATAATGTTTATTTCTTTGTAAAATATCTATTCATCGATTTCCCAAACCTGCTTATTTTATTGTAGGGTCCCAGGGAGACAAAGACTATCAGGGCAGTGCTGGGCAGGAGCCAAACGATTAAAAGGCACAAAAGCAATCACACCCACAACTCAACAAAGAAAACAGAGCAGCCAGTCAACCTCACCTTTACATCTTGCAAAATTTACAAACAGTGGCTTGGCTGGTCCCTGGTGAGATTTTGCGCAAGATATTCTGTACAAAATTTTCATCAAAACTTGTTTTCACCTATTATTTGATTCTGGTTAGCAATAATATGCTACAGAAAAGGAACATTTTTGAATTTCTTCCATTCACGTAGGTCGTTTAGTTTTTTCTCTTGACTAGTCACCAGATGGTAAATGACTTTGGTTGTGTGAGAACATGTAAAGAGGATCAAGTCATGGTCCTGGGTCTCATTGCTGGGGTGACAACCTCCTAATTCTGATATAACCCCAAGTATCATAAGAAAATTTGCATGTCACGTAAGTTAAATGCATTTTGAAACTGGAAAGAGGTTCTGAAAAATTAAATTGAGAGCCAAGGAGGCAATGTATGCCCTAAACCTGCAGGCTGGACTTAATTTAAAAATGATTGAAAGACAAAAAGAATTGCAGAATATTTACTTTGTTAAGATATATATATATATATATATATATATATATATATATATATATATATTTATTGTGGACTGTGCCGGGCAGTTTATCCCGGCCAAGTCCCCCAAGCCGCCAGATGGAGCCCTCCCTGCAGTATGGAGGTGCCCCTAAGACCAGCAGGGAGTCATGGACTATGTAGTTTTTATCCTCAGCCCTGCTGGATACCACAGGGGCCGCAAGAGGGAGCTGCAGGGAGGACCAAAGACTTATTTGTACACTATGACCCGGAAGTTCGTCATAGGAAGAGCGACGGACTTCCAGGATAAAGAAAAGTACTTTTTACCTGACCCAGAAGTGATACAAGATCACATGGACTGGGGACTGGGAACACTTCCGGGACAGGGAATATAAAAGGACTGAGGGAACTCCCAGATGGCGAGCTGAGCTGGGTGGTAGGAGGGCAACGCGTCTGGGAGTGGAGGATTGTGATTATTATTGATTTATTATTGTTATTGTGGTTTATGAATAGTGTGGAGTGGAGGGTGCTTAGTGCACATTGTTATAATAAAAAGAATAATTGTAGCACTTTTACCAGGTGTTTGGCGTGGTACCTGAGGGTTCAAGGGAGCACTACTGCCCCCTACTGCGACAATATATATATATATATATATATATATATATACCCTTGTGCACCACACTTATAATCTACTGCAGCATTTGGGCATTAAATAGGGCATTACATATTTGGGGGCTCCCAACACCCTTTTCAGTTTTCTATGTCTTTTTCTCTACTGCAAGTCAAGTTCAACAAATAATTTAGTTTAGTTTTCAAAATCAAATGCATATTAGAAAGAAATGTCTCTTAATGCAGTAATAGAGTAAACAGTGCGGTAAAACGGCTTAAGCACTGGTTTCAAAAACACAAGGCTAACAGTTCAGCCATTAGTTTGTATAGCAAAAAATAAGTGTAACATATTAACATCAAAATTAGGAGACAAAAGTGCTGGAAAATAGAAGTCTGACTTTGTAGTCACTTGCGTATAGTTTATTCTGTCAAATCAAAAAATACAAATGACTGTTTTGGAAACTTTACTTGAAGGAAGTGAACATTAAAAAGCAAAACAGAGAAAACATGGGTCTTATACTTTTAACTTGAATATATGGATGGGCAGACCCTCCTAAGAAGTAGGAAAAGATGCAAAGCTGAGAAATTACTGAATATTACATAATCGGACTTAAAAAAAATAAGGAGACTAGCATCAAAATATCTCAATTGTCTAAGTAATGCTGGTGTTAGAACCATAAAAAAATTATCAGGAATTTTGGTGTAAATATTTTTAAGATAGTAGCAGAATTCTTAAGATGATTCTATATGTGAGGGGGAGCGAGTTTAGACAACCTAAATGTGATGATAGGGTTTAGTTTTAGTCTAGCATTCTGGAGTTGCTGTAATGTGATAATACTACATGCATGAAAGCCACTAAAAAGATATTTGTAAAAATAGCCAATAAAAAGTATCATAAGAAATTTTGCATGTCATGTGAGTTAAATGCATTTTGAAACTGTAAAGAAGTTCTGATTATTACAAATTTAGTTAAGATTGATTTTTTTGTATCCTCAAATGTCATTCTTTGCCAGAAAACAGCTTGCTTTGGCGTTATTACTGTATATTGAAAACCTATTTTTCAATCCGAATGGTTAATAACACTACAGGTGGCAAAATATGAATGTTAATTTTGTTTTTGATAAGAAATAAATTGATATTGACAAGCATCTAATAGTAAAGCCAATTGCTTATGAATTTCACATATTAGCTTTCACTTCAGCACAAGATCTCTTATATTTTCAAAAGGCAGCCAGAGAATTATTGATGCCAAAGAGACTATGCCAGGATTAAGTAAATATTTTATTTAATATCTCAGCATTTAAAATATTTATATTTCCTTGCCTTTTATGTATATATTTATGGATGACTGAATATGTATTTATGAGAAAGCACCATCATCTTAACGACATTGTTTTTTTATTTTACCCTTCCATATTTTAATGTAATCACTAGTACTGTTAAGTGAAAAAGGTTCCATTCCGTATGTACCCAGAATTGAATCGTTTGTTGTACTGAATGCCGCTGATGACATTTATGGCTTAGTAACAAGGGCTAGTGTGGTCACTAAATAAAACTGTTTGTATACAAATCATATGAGGAGCTCTTAAACATGATACAGAACTTTCCCTCTGTTACAGTAGCCCCAACAGTGAATGATTTATTCCAAGGCAGCATGACAATTTACAGAATACAATATTTGACCTTTCCTAAGGCAACTTTGTTCTGAAAACATTAAACAATCCTAGGCACTCAAGACCATGTGAGCACTAAGTCAGTGTTGAGCTACAAAGCTGGCATTGCTGAAGAAGACTGTCAGCCATTCCACAGACATATTTTCTCATGCAATATCAAACTCTTCGTCAGGCACAGATTTTAATGCTTATTTTCATAAGTAGAATTTGACACTCAGATTTCACTTGCAGTTCCTTACATTAAGTCATTGTGCATTTTAAATGAATAATTATATCTGCAGAACCATTACAAACTACACTAGATAGAAGTGTGAACATCTATCTCTTTATCTATAAGCCATTATATTGTAACATTGGTCACAGATGGTCTTCTGATCACAGATATGCACAACATAAGCCATTATAAAGCATATATTTTCTAACATAACATAATTTGCCATTAAAATTAATTGTGAGTGTGAAATAATCAGCCTCGACAAACACAAAAAGGTTTGGGGCAGCCACCCGCATATTACCCTTGGCTGCAAAAGGGTATGAAAAGTCACACTGAAATGTATACTGTAGTTTGGAGTCCAAGATTGAACTGAGGTATACTTATGTTGTCCAGTCTTTTAAAGCAGGCAATGGGAAGTGATGTCATTGAGGTCCAGAACCGGAAGTGAGGTTACTCTTGGGACTGGAGCCAGAAGAGAGGCTACTCTTGGGGCCAGAACTGGAAGTGACATCATCTTTGGACCTGGAACCAGAAGTGGCATCATTCTTGGGGCCGGGGCCGGGACCGGAAGTGGTGCTGTCAGGGTTGCCTCAAGCACAGTTTCCCATATTTGGTCTGCAGAAACAACAGAGGAAGATTTAGTGCACCCCACAACCCCCTGGCGTGGTGTGGAATTACCTTCATTTGGTCAATTCAGCTTCCCCCTATGCACACATGTGCAACACGAGTTACAATGCTTTAATATTAAAATATCACAGAGAACAAAATGTCAGTGTAGGATTTGTTGTTCAGTAAATCTAGATAACTGTGCACAGAATTCAGCAGAGGGACGCAGGAGTTACTGCTACAATGTTTTTATACCTTCTATGTCTCAACCTGAAATCTGGGTACTGTATATGTGGAAATAACACATTTTTCCTATATTTTCATTTTTTCTTCTGCAGGTACTCCAGTTCTCCTCCTACAATTGTAAATGAAGTGCACACCAAGTTAACTAGCAACTATCAAGTAACCACATCCTATAGTTACATAGATAGAGACAGAGAGAGAGAGAGAGGGAGTATCTATTTTAAATAACAGAATTAATGCATGCTGAAGTTGATCAACTGTTTGCCTCACATTTAATAACCATAAAATCATACCATAATTTGTTTCCAAAGCTCAAAGCTAATCGAATACCTTTTCATTAGTAAAACAAAATAATAATAAAATAAAAAAAAAAGTTATACTCACAGCATTATTATATTCCTATTGTTTTGAACATTATTTCAATTCTGGGTGATCCACTTCTAGATACTGGCATGTGCCCAACTTTATTTCTTCATGGTTGAGTTAGTTATGTATTTATTATTTCCATACCCATCGTGTATGAATTAATGCAATTCAATTTCATATAATGAGGTTTTTCAAAAAATTAGTATGTTAAACTTTGATTAAGTGTAAGTAGGCAAACTCAGTGTTGAAATTACACCTCTTGGTGTTTTAGAATATACTTCTTTTCTGCAAATGTAACTCTGTGTCCCTTGTAGAGAACCAACTGCTTTAATGTAGCTGCTCCTGGCCATTTAGTAACTGTGCTGGAAATTTCTTGAGGCTTTTTGGGAGATTGACCATTTTTGAAAATTATGAAGGGAATTGATACAACTGTAACTTTAAAATAAATTCTTCAGAAAAAACATGGAGACACATATTCTTCACGCAATGAAGGCACATGGAATAAACTAGCAAGCAGTATGGGGCAGAATAGGATTTTAGGGATCTTCAATTCTCAATTCAATTTTAATTTCTTCTAGGTGAATGAGGAGGACAAGCTTGTTAGGTTGACCTTCTTCTCATCCCAGTTGCTCCAAAGTTCTTATCTGACATTGCTGATGATGTTTCATGTCTAATATGAAACAAACAAAAAAATGACAATAATAATAATAACCTGAAAAATGTTTGGTTTTCGAAGCTTTTTGAATTTTGGTGTAAGGTATTGTATAAAGCCACAAACAAACAAGGAGAAAATACAAACCAAGTGTGGGCATTGAAACCTAGACACTACAAATGTGATTTGACTACGCTAACCACTGGACCTCAATGCCACCCAGGAATACAGATATTAAATTTAAATAAATGAGGTATATCTAAATTGTTTTTGTAGTGTGATGAATTGAGTACCAACTTTCAGTATAGAGTTTGCATGCTCCTTCACGTCTGCCTTGTATGAATGTCTTTTTAATTCCATTGTTAATGCTAAAGTCGATTTAAAGAGCTGACATTGTGGCTTATAAATGTGTCTGCTTCAAGTCAAAACAGCTGATGACAAACAGAAACATAAGGTGTCACATGAACAAACATTGTGGCAGACGCATATCTACTGGGCTTTGCCCTTACCCTTAATCTTCAAAACAATCTCTATGCATGAATGCGATTGGAAAATACTCACTTAAACAGAAACAAGGAAATCTCTGTTGAGCACATATTAATTACCAAAGGAGACTAATGCTATGTTTGCCTAAGAAGCTGAACAAGCTGTTTACAGCTTAATTTCTGAGACACACTTTTATATAATAATATTTACTGTCTATAATATGAAATATTACACAATATGTACCTAATAAAATACAAATTCTACACAGCAAAATATTTGTATATAATTGTGTTAGGGAAAGAAAAGTGTACCTAAATCCCTGCCTTTTCTCAAAGCTCCTTTTCAGTAAAAAAAGTCACATATAAGTTTGTGAACTCAAGGTAAATATGTACTATTCTCGCATATATGTCTTATGTACATAACAGGGAATTCCCTGAAGTGAGCCAAAGGTTAAAGGATTTTGAGAGAAAGGAGACAGGTTATATTAACAATTCAGCAGTCACTGATATTTCAAACAGGATAATGAGATGAAGCAGCAATAGAGGTAGAACCATATAATAGCATAACTTCTGCTGATGGCAGCATTGATCGGAGTCAAAACTTTAATCATGCAACATATTAGTGAGTATTTAAGGAGTTCCATACAGATGAGTGGGTTTACAGTCTGGAGTTTAATTGGGTCAAAGCATGAGTCGTATTAATCAAGTGAGGGTGCTATAAACACAAGTTCAAGAGAGCAGATGGGAGAGAAGGGAGTTGCTGCATGGATTATGGATGATACACTTTAAATTGTAAATCCTATTTTTCATAAAGTCAGGTTAGGAGTAGGTTTGTTCTGTATTATTCATTTCTATTCCCTTTCTACTGTAAAAACAGTGGCATAAACACAGTGTTTAGAATATGTAACAAAACAGCCCCCATTCCGAGGTGACAATGTGACACAGTAGTTAGCACTTACCCCTCAGTGAATTAGCATTCTGGATTCAAATTCTATACCTGGTCATTTTTTTTCTATAGCTTGCTTGTTCTTTCTATGAATGTGTGATTTTTGATTCCCACATCCCCAGAGACGTGATTGTTGCTGCCGGGGTAGGCTTCAGCCTGTTGTGGCAGCATGCTCTCCAAAACTTTAAGAATCGGAAATATGTTACATATTCAATATAGGCAGTCCAGATGTATTGTTTTTGCACCCTGAAGCCTGGGCTATAGAAGGCTTAGGGGTAGAGAAATAACTGAAGTCACTAAAGGGAGTCATAGCCTGATTTCCTTGTAGCAGAATTATAAACTCCATTGGTCCCAGAGGATATTGTGGTGATCTGCTGGAAGTGATCACTAACAGGGGTTAAAAAAATTGCCTCATAGTCAACACACTTAATCCATTTTTCATTTTTGGCAGTCGGAGCATATCCCAGTACAATGAGGCACAATGCATAAACAAAGTCTTACTGACACATGGATAATATGGACAGTTTAAAATTTATAAACACTCATAAGCATAGAATGTAAAAGAGAAAAGCTGATTTCAATATTTGTAATTAAAGCGGAAGACCTATTCAGATGATAAGAAATGCAAGCGAATATCTCAGATCACATGTGAATTCTGCACTCCGGCCTTTCTGAACAAGTTTCAGCCTGTCAATGGTATGAGCAGGAATTATAATTATAGAGGCTCTAGGTGACATAGGTATCAGGAAAACAGAAGCATACAGACATCTGAAATGTTTTCAAGAAGGTAGCGACACATTTTAGTAAGAAATGATGAAATGTGCAAGAGAAGAAAACTGAATGGATACAAGATAAACAGTGGAGTGTTTAGAAAAAAAACAGCCTAAAATAGCCACTAAATTATTAAAAGATATTCAACAGAAAAATAAGGAAGGACATGCAAAACTCCTTGGTCAGGGGCATTTTACCATTTTAACATTAACACTCTCCCACTGCAGTTGTCATCTTATTTCCTAAAGGCCTTTGTAAAAGGGGACACACATCTCTAAGTTGGCCTAATAAATGTGGCTGTATACAGTAACATACTACTGTATGTGATGCATGGATGAAGATGAGTGGAATTCTGGGGCATTAGGAATAAACCTCCTGCAGACACACAAAGAAAATATGAAGACTCCACAAAGGCACCTAGCGACCATGGGGTTCAAATCCAGGGTGTCATAATTACCATTTAATGGTAGAACACATAATTATGACTTCACACTATTGTGTGAAGTATGTGGTTATTTTATAAGAGCTCTTTAAGTTTTGTGAGAAAAATAAATGGTTTTAAAAGCTACTTTAGTTATAAATCTAAACTAACCAAACCTATTTCTACCTTGTTATTTCAGGTCAGCATTACCAACATTTTTACAGAAGGTTTTAAATATGAAATGTAATTCACTGTGGTTAAAAGTAGACAAAATGTATTTATGTATATATTAAAATCAGGGAATGTAGGCTAAAGTAAGCTAAGCTGCCTAACTTAACACTAGAAATACCAATTTCAATTATTTCATCAGTGTGAAATAATTTCATCAGAGTTACACTCCTGTCCTTCTTTGACTTTTCCTATATAGCTGCACAATATCATTTTACCTCTAAAATTCTATTTAAGAATGTGATTAATAAAATTTTCTTTAGCTTTTTATAACACAAAAGACCCCACCATAAACACAGCAAACAACACTATAGAACTTAGGTACCAGGTGCAAATTACTAGTTCTCTCCTTCATTTGGTATGTGATTGCATTTGCATATTCTTTTTACATTAAACAAGCCTGCCACTCTTATTGACCCTGAATGTTGTTGTCCAGATGTGAGTTGTCGTCTCTGTTTTAAACAACAACAACAACATTTATTTATATAGCACATTTTCATACAAATAATGCAGCTCAAAGTGCTTTACATGATGAAGAAAGAGAAACAAGACAAAATAAATAAGAATTAAAATAAGGGAACACTATTTAACAATAAAAGTAAGGTCCGATGGCCAGGGAGGACAGAAAAAACAAACAAAAAAAAAAAACTCCAGATAGCTGTAGAAAAAAATAAAATCTGCAGGGGTTCCAGGCCATGAGACCGTCGAGCCCCCCTAGGCATTCTACCTAACATAAATGACCTCACAATCAGTCCTCATGGAATTCAGGGTTCTCATGGAAGATTCTTGATGATGACAGTCATATGGACTTCTGGCCTTTAATCCTTCAATGTAGGGACATCACGGTGCTATGTTCAGATGGCGGTGGTGCAGATCGTCACCACAGAAAACCAGAAAAAGAACAGAAGAGAAAGTAGGGGTTAGTACAGATTTTGAATATGAATACCATGAATAATGATGATAATTAATTGAATATAAAGAGCATCAGGATTAAGAATTCCTATTGGCAAGCTATTCCAGATTTTAGGTGCTAGACAGCAGAAGGCCGCCTTACCACTTCTTTTAAGTTTAGCTCTTGGAATTCCAAGCAGACACTCATTTGAAGATCTAAGGTTACGATTTGTAGTGTAAGGTGTAAGACATTCCAAAATATAAGATGAAGCGAGATTATTTAAGGCTTTGTAAACTATAAGCAGGATTTTAAAGTCAATTTTAAATGACACAGGTAACCAATGTAATGACATCAAAAATGGAGAGATGTGCTCGGATTTTCTTTTCCTAGTTAAGATTCTAGCAGCTGCATTCTACACTAGTTGCAATCGATTGATGTCTTTTTTGGGTAGTCCTGAGAGGAGTGTGTTACAGTAATCTAGTCGACTGAAAACAAAAGCATGAATTAATTTCTCAGCATCTAGCAACGTTATAAGAGGTCTAACTTTTGCGATATTTCTTAAGTGGAAAAATGCTGTCCTAATCATCCGATTAATATGTGATTTAAAATTCAAGTCAGAGTCAATATTTAGCCCTAAATTCTTTACCTCCATCTTCACTTTTAATTCTAATGCATCAAGTTCATTTCTAATAACCTCATTATATCCGTTACTGCCAATCACTAAAATGTCTGTTTCATCTTTATTTAGTTTGAGAAAATGACTACTCATCCATTCAGAAACACAAGTAAGACATTGTGTCAGTGAGTCAAGAGAGTCGAGGTCGTCAGGCGCTATTGATAAGTAAAGTTGTGTGTCATCAGCATAGTTATGGTAGGTCACGTTATGCCCCGAGATAATCTGACCTAACGGAAGCATGTAAATTGAAAAGAGAAGCGGACCCAGGATAGAGCCTTGTGGAATACCATATAGAATATCATGGGTCTTTGAAGTATAATTACCACAACTTACAAAGAATTTTCTACCTGCCAGGTAGGATTACAAAACAATTTAAGACACTGCCAGAAAGGCCCACCCATTGACTAAGGCACTTTCTAAAAATATTGTGATCAATGGTTTCAAATGCAGCACTCAGATTTAAGAGGATGAGAACAGATAAATGACCTCTGTCTGCATTTACCCGCAAGTCATTTAATACTTTAACAAGTGCAGTTTCTGTACTGTGATTTTTTCTGAAACCCGACTGAAACTAATCAAGAATAGCATGTTTATTGAGGTGGTCATTAAGTGTACAATGACAGCCTTCTCTAGAATTTTACTTAAAAAGGCACGATAGAAATAGGTCTAAAATTTTCAATTTTCTAAATACCTATATCACCAAAGAAAAGTGACATTTAAAACTTCAGTGTTTCACTATAAGTAATGAAGATCATAGACAAATCTGAAAAACTGTTGATGATACAATTATTTTGGATGTGGGCCGCAAAAAGCATCTGCAGCAGGGGTGATTATGGATATGGATATAGAGAGATTGCTAGAGTATTCCATATTACTGGAGACTGCACTAACAGCTGTGCTTTTCAATGCTATGAAGCCTGTTATTCAATTCCTATAAATCACAATTCTAAAATATATCATCATAACCTTGACTAAATATCTAATAAAAAGAAAACATAAAAGTTACTAATTACTTTTACTCACTCCAAAATGCCATTTGGAGACTTTTTCTTTAAAATATATTCTTAGGAAGTGTGATTCAGTCGACCCTGCAGCTATAAAAAATGATAATTGCTTTGAGCTGCTTAATTCTGTTTCATCGTGGCATAGTTTTATCACATTTTCTTTTCTTTTCCTCAGTATTTGCATTTATCATGCATGCACATAACAAACCACAGAAAGTGTGAGTGTCCTTTGGGATTGTGAACTTAATAATGACATGTAGGTTAACAAAGGCAATGACTCCTTCAAGAATCTATTAAAAAAAGGCTTTAAAAAATGTAGTATAATGTAATCAGTTTAGTTCTGATTTGCTGTTGCATGTACAAAGTACAATGAAACTCTTTTGCATGCTTGACCAGCATGTATAACACTGCCACACTCAGGTGATTTAAATCTCACTCCATAGGTTATGCAAAATATAATAACACAGAACTCCACAGTTTATGATTTCAGTTAAAATAAGCATATTACTATGCCTGTTACAAAAACACAAAGCTATGCAGCTTGGACAAATACCACCAGTCTTATCCTATGTAACCTGGAGTTATCAAAAGAAACTGATATGATGCATAAAGCAGCTAACTAGAAATTGTGTGGTTCTTAAGAGAATACTAGGGGGATTCACCCCCATCTCGCTTTGCTTGCCAATATCCCCTGCCTGCGCTATGCACCAGCTACTTTGCGTCTCTGCCGCTGCATATGTGGATTTCACTTTCACCAAACAACAAACCTTTTAATTTAACATTGGGAAAAAACACTACTTTTCCCCGATGGCAACACGAATTAGACGATCTACAAGTCTCCAACTTAAAGTTTAAATCCAAACAATATATTTGATTTCTTTTCACTGTTCCGTTATTTCACCGAGTAATAATTTCCATTTGTTTGCACTAATGCGATCTTTACTATCATTTTTTTGAGACTTTTAGTACTTTCATTATCTTTAACCTGCTCTGCATGTGTATCGCGCCAACGTTTTTGAATTCTATACGTTGTTCTACTTTGTCACCTACTCTCTGTCTTTTATTTTCGGCCCCGGGCGTGGTTAAATCTCTTGGCACAAAGTCTCATCTTGCGGGACATTAAAGTATCTCTCTGAAAAAGTCATGTCTCATCCCAGGGTAAAAAAGTCTTTTCTTGTCCCCAGGATTTTTTTATTATATTAGAGAGAAATTTAAAAACAAAAATAAGTCAATCCCAAAGACTGAAAATAAAAACAAAGACAGAAGATAGAAGAAAACCTTGTCTAAGGGTGGAGTTGTTTTTTAAGTAAGATGGCTTAACCATAGTCATAGCCAGACCAATTGTTCAGCAAAATTTACAACACCAACACAAAAAACAAGTCAAAACAAAAGATCTACGATTCAAATCTAGGAACTAGAATATTGAAATCAAGGTGAACTTCCTGCACTTTTTCATTGACCAAATCCTATTCTTCAACAATGGGGTATATGCGGTACACTGCAATTTATAAAGAGTGTTCTTACATGAGTCAAGGAGGCGATCCCTAGTAACTGGACAAAATCCTCTAGCAACCAATTATCCACCTGTACCAACTTATAAAATGATGATGTGACATACTTACAATTTAAATTAAGAAAAAAAATTAAACTTGAAAATTAAGCTTTTAAAATATTTTAAAAACCTTGTGAACCAAAATTCAAAAAAATATTCTGCCAAAAAATGTTCCTAAATCTCAACAAATACAGTCGTGCTCCTAAGTTTACATACCCTGGTAGAAGTGTAAGATGTGTATCATACTTTAAAGAAAAAGAGGACCGATCAGGCAAAACACATTTCATTTATTTTTAATGGAATCCAAATTAAACTATAAGGTATCATAGAATAGCACAATCATTAAACAACACATAGTAATAAGGAAAATAATGAGATTTAATTTTGCATACATTTAGTTCTTACTACTGTTTATTGCCCCCTTTAGCATCAATGATGGCATGCAGTCCTTTGTGATAGTTGTGGATATGACCCTTGGATTTCTCAGATGGTAGAGTTTCCCATCCTTCTTGGCAAAAAGTCTCCAGGTCCTGTAAATTCTTTGATTGTCTTGCATGAACTGCATGTTTGGATCTCCCCAAAGTGCCTCAGTGAAACTGAGTTCAGGAGGCTGTGATGGCCACTCCAGTATCTTCTCTTTTTTCTGCTGTAGTCACTGAAGGGGCAATTTGGCCTTGTGTTTTGGATCACTGTCATGTTGGAAGATCCAAATGCATCCCTTGAGCTGCTTCTGGACTGATGAATGCAAGTTGTCCTCCAATATTTTGCGGTAACATGCTGCATTCATCTTGGCATTACTTTTAACTAAGTTACATTGTGTTGCTGTAGATCACACCCCAAACCCAAGAAGATCAGAGCTCCACCTCCAAGCTTCACAGGACTTTGTTACTTCTTTTCCAAACTTAGTGTGTATGGTTGTGACCAAAAAGCTAAATTTTGTTCTCATCACTCCAAAAGAGTTCATTGCTGAAATGTGGAGCCTTGTCTAGATACTCTTTGGCATATTGTAAGTGGGCTGTTTGGTGGCATTGGCACAGTAGAGTCTTTTTGCTTGCAACTTGACTGTGCAGCCCATTTTTGTTAAAGTACTTCCTTATTGTGCATCTTGAAGCATGGACACTACTTGTTTGCAGAGAAGCCTGTATATCAGCGTGATTTGTGGGTTTTTCTTGGCAGCTCAACAATTGATTCTGGCAGTTGTGGCAGAAATCTTGATTGGCCTACCTGGCCATGGTTTGGTAACAACAGAACCCCTGACCTTCCACTTGTTATCAGAGTTTGAACACTACTCACAGGCGTTTTCAGATCTCTGGATATCTTTTGATATCCATTTACTGATTTATACAAATCAACAAATTACATGCCAAGGAGGCATATTTTGACTAATTTTTAATTGTAAAGTTTTAATAGTGCCAAATAGTTCAGGTGATATTATATCATTTATAGTCCTGCTATTGGATATGAAAATCAAGTCAAGTGTAACTGCTGATGAGCAGTTGTTACCCAGTGTAATGTCAATGCCCTTTCACTTAGTACATATCAAGCAAACCTGTCAAATATGGCATAAAATTCTGGGTAGCCACTGATAAAAATAGCAAATGTATGCTAAATTCTATTTCCTATTTAGACAAAAAATCCTACCCAAATGCTGGGAAAACACTGTCATAGACTATGGTGTTATTACTCATTAGGCATTTCACAGCCAAAGGAAAACATTTTTACCAATATTTTCACACCACTTCCCAGGGAAAACAAAGTGGCAAAAAGATTGCTTGGAACTAGGGCCAAAATGAGATGGGAGCTGCCACGTTAATGTGAAAGACAGTATTTAAGGTAGCAGACACTAAGAAAATGTAAATACAATGCCAGGTGGGAAGATGCATATGCAACAAAACAAAGGAGACACCTGTAAATTTACATGTAAGGAGTTGCTTATAAAAGAATACAGGAATATATGCTGCCTGGTAACTCCAACCACTTTCTGATTAGCTAACTTGCCATCATTGTCCCAATTATGAAAATGCAAAACACCCAGAAGCATCTGCAGCTCTGATGCCCAACCACCATTATGTTTCATAAACCAACTGTCCTGAATTGACCACTGGTATAGTGCCTCAAAGACCTATTGCTTTAAAGTTAAAAGCAGCTAATCAGGAGTATGATGCTTCTTTCAGAAATAAAACTAAAGAATTAATTACTATGAAATAAAAGAAAAATAAAATACAAGCTGTACGTTTTCCTGATCACTGCAAGTTTTTGTGAACTACAGGGCTTAACTATAATCATTGTCAGGAAAGAATAACAAGGAGTGCTCACCAAAATCCTATAATCAGGGCCAAGACACAAGGTAAAAACCAAGTCAAGACAAAAGGGCAACAGTCAAACCCAGAATACCAAACACAGTCTTTAGAATAGCATTTGTTCACTGATTGAATCCACCTCAGCTTATGCTGTTATAAGCTAGTGTCAGGAAAGCGATCTCTAGCAATAAGTCAGTGTTCTCCAGCAATCAAAATCACAATTTTGGTAGTAGTGGAATTGAAAATGATGAAGTGACATGGTTCAAATTGAATGCAAAAATATAAAACTTTCTCAAAGAAATAAAATTCAATCTTGTGTATAGAAGTAAAGCTTGTAAACTTAACTATCAAAATATAAAATTCTCTCAAACTAAAAAAAAAAATTATGCAAAGTGCAAACAATTTTCTATGCAGTCAATAGACATTTATACAAATATACCATGAAATATGTTATTATAGCTTTAGATTTTCAACTATTTCCACTTAAAATATAATTTTATACTTAATTTGTTATTTAATGGACTCAGAAGTAGAAAAGCGTTGTTTTGCTTTTCATGTTTAAATGCAGAAGCAGTTTTATGGCAAACAACAACACAACACTGGTAACATTTATTATCTTATATTAAAAATGTTATGTGAACTTTTCACTTGATAATATGTGCGAACAATATGCTGTGCACAAAGATATTTTACATACATTCAAGCTGTTTTATATTGTCTGTGGCATCTGGGGAGCAGGGCACTAGGTGTGCTATCATAGGTTATATAGTACCTGTATGGCAGTTCTAATGTTAAATTACTGGTTGCATATCTTAAAGTATTTCAGAAGTTCAGAAAAAACTCTAAAAGTATAGAATATCCACAAAATATTAAAATATTTATAACATTAACATTATTATGATTGGCCTAAAACAAAAAACCTTTGTCTGAGAGCTTCTGGGAGTCCAAGAAACTACCTGGCCCCAAATTCAAGAAGCAGGCTTTACAGCCTACACAGGCCAAAACGAACCTGACTGGAAAAAAATCATAATAGAGGGAGATGGAGAACCATTAAAATCCCTGGTTTTAAAGATTTTGCTTCTGAAAAAAAAATTTAACATAATAAATCAATAAAGCCACACCTATAAAAAAGGAAAATACAAACAGAATTTACAAAATAATGTCTAATGGGTGACAAAATATGAATACAAAAAAGGAACTTAGGCCAAGAGTGAAACTTCAAGTTATCTCATAAGAGACATTATTTCAGATGCAGTCTGAAATGTTTTTCTTTTTAAAACCAGGCTATACATATACTATGCTATACATATATACTATCCATACATATAGGCCTACCATTCCCATTATTATAGTTTGGCCTGATAGTTTAAAATTTTTTTCTATAAATTACATGTCACATGCCAAGGAGGCAGATTTTGACTATTTTTTAATTGTAAAGTCTTAATAGTGCCAAATAGTTCAGGTGATATTATTTTATTTATAGTCCTTCTATTGGACATGAAAATCAAGTCAAGTGTAATTGCATTATTCATTTACAGAATTGCTAGTTTCCATTTTAGTTCAATTTAAATATTTACAGTATATAGATACAGAAAACTGACACTCTATCCTAAAATTGTCTGTCACTGAAATTCAGTGGAGTTTCCTTAAATATTGAAAGGTTTTGCATATTGTAATGGTTTAAATTTAACTTTCATCCTTGGTGGTATTATTCAAAATATAATTAATTAAGTCCATCTACTTCAAAGGTGATTGCCTTTGATCTACTCTAGACCCTTGTTCGTAACTGTTCAGTTAAAAATCAGCACTGTACGATACCTGACAATCTCTAACTGCAGTATTTAAAAAATTGACATTCTCAAGACTTAAAACGTGATTAAAAGCTCATACTGCTATTCATTGGTTGTCAAATATTTGTTTTGCATATTGATGTTAGCTATTTTCATTTTATTTTATCAATTTTTCATTAAATTGGTGCTATTTTATTTATGTTTTATCTTCTGTTTGTACTTTTGTCCCAGTACCTTAATATAATTATGTCTTTGGTCTGTAAATGTCAAAACTGATTGGCAATTGGGGCTCTCTGGTGCTGCAGTTATTTGAGAGCACCATCTATAATGTCTGCTATGGAGTCATAAATCTCACGTGTACAGGGTACAGTAGAAGTCTTACTTGCTTGTGCTAATCAATTTACAATATGTCAACACTTTATGTTGCCATGAGGGAACACACAATAAACCTGTAGCCTTATAAGATCTAACTAAGCAAGAATTCAACCCTAGCTGCCTGGTACAGCACCTGGTGTATTTATGTTCCACACCATTCCACTTTTATTCTCTTCCCATGCATTCCTTGTATCTTCTCTCCTTCCTCTGGTCCTCTTCCTCCTGCCAACTGAGTACTTGTCAACTCCATTCCTCTAACAAATTTTCACTTTGAGTTGTGCTTTACACTCCATTTTTTGTACTTCTCCTTACAGTAAGCTTTTGGTTTTAGACCATTGTTGGTACTTTTGGTATCTTTTGTTTGACATATTGGGTTTTTGCTTTTAGGATTTTTGGATTTACTAGCTTAGTAACTTTTGTACTGATTTGTTGTTTACCTTCTTCATTAGCTTACTTACTCGATTTATTTTTAGCTTCCACTGTGTCTCTAACACTCTAAAATTAAATTTTGGTCTTCTGAAAATTAAAAATGAATACTTTCATTTTTGATTTCAGTTTTTTTAACTCTTTATAATTTAAACATATGCTTATTGAGAGCATATAATTTCTTTGAAATAGAATTCTAAAACTTTGAATGCAGCTGGAGAACAATGATATTTCAAGTCTGCGTACACTTAAAATATTAAACTTTATAAGAAAGGTTTGCGCAAAATGTGCCCTAAATGCTATTTCAGATTGACTCAGTCTATTTAGAATAATAGTTAACTGGAGACACAAGAAATAAGAACTACTTTACACAACTCCACTTAGTATTAAGTGGTAATAATTGATTACGTATTAATAATAAATTAAGTACAAAATTTCAGACTGAGACGCCAACTTCCACATTTACTAGCAATGGACCTCAAGTCACACCTTAAGCTTCCCACCTTATTGATTAATTTATCAAAAAAGCAGTGCTTATTGCATTGCATTACCCTTTTCTGTAGTAGCAAAAGAGGCTGATGAGAGTGCTGCACTTCATTCTTGCACAGTGTAATCACAGTGCGGAAGAGTGGAGAGATAAACCGCAGGCTTGATTTTCCCTTTAAAAACATTAAAGAAAGATAATTTACAGCATTCCTCATAATATATCAGAAATGTGAATATTTTTGGTGAGAATCTGAAATGTCTTCATAATTTGAAGTGCATGCCTATGTTGCATTAATGTCCTCAATTTACATTTAAGTAACTCCCATTTTCGAAAGAATCTCATGAGGTGAGAAAACCATGAACTTCACGTTTCACTATTCACATGATTATTTGCAAAAACGGAAAAATACATGCACAGTTTGGACAAAAAAAAGCCAAAGGAATTGCTAGCCACCATACTCAAAAATGATAAAAATGCCATTGCTCTCATGAAGGCTATTAATATTGAAGAATGACTGTTTCCTTCTTAATATGCACATTTGTATGATTTAAAATGTGTAATAAACGTTTTCTCTTCCTTGAGTTTACCTTTCTTTACAGATGCTGTTTACAATTAAACGAAACATTCTTTCTTCTCCATTCTTAGAATTGTGCTGGCTCAGACTCCATTATTTGGACGTTGCAATGGAAAACCACAACTCATCTGGCTATATTTAGAAAAACTACTAACATACAAAAACATGTTTGTGATGTGCAAAGTGTGAGAACACCAAAGGCTTGTCTGCTTAAAAGGAAGGGAAAAATTCAGCCCAGGTGTGCCAGTGCGTGTGTCTTCTGACCTAATGTCGGGGTAACACCTGACAAGAATTTGAAACACAGAATTGAACATGGCAGTACTTAATAGTATACAGTGTTTATTTCCACTTGATATAAATAGATCAAGCTTTTTAACTCTCAATAAAAAATTCTAGCAGTCCATACTCAGTATCACAGAACACATTACTTATTTTAGCAGACATTCATGTCACGTTTGCCTTGAAGTTTTTACTTTCAAGATGATTATTTAATGTTCACAGCTAACCACTTCCATATGTTCATTTTATCAGTATGGTAGCCAGCAAGAACAAAGAAGGGTAAAGATTAGCAACCTTCAATTAATCTTTTTTAAGTGGAATTCCTAAAATGTAGTTCAATATTACTCAAATCAAGCAAAGGGGGTATTACTTTTTGTATCATTTCAATCAATAAATCTGTCATTATTTTACATATTGCGTTTTATAAAGAGTGCTATGGCAAACACGTTTCAAAACACTGAGCAGGATCATGCTACATGTGACACATTTGAAATCTATTGTGGAAAAACATACATTTTATTTATGAGGCAAGTGCTGTGCAGTTAATGAATACTTGGCTTGATTAATGGTTCTTCTGTCTTAAGTATATTAAAAAGTTATTTACTCAATATGCTAAGTAATAAAAGGTTAACATTCAGTGACACTGTCGGCAATAGCATCTCTGCCTTCAGGGCAAGCAGGGTACTGCCGTTCCATTTCCCATCAGCTGTCTCTGTTGTACAAAAATTAAATTACAATAAACTTGCCTCTGTAATTCTGTGTATTATTAAAATGTTTACAAAAAGTCTAGTCACTGTTATGTACATGCAGGTTGCCCGAGGATTATCAAGTATGCAAGGAAACTGGGAGATGATAAAGCAAAAAATGCCAAGTGAACATTAGCAATACTAAGAGAGCCAAATGAAATAGATCAACTACCGAAAGGGTAGGATGAAATCGAAAGCTGAATTCAGAAAAGGTTCATAACCAGAAAATCCCCCATGGCTTAAAACTAACTACCGCTAAGAAGATCAAGGGTTTTTGAGGACTAGGGCAGTGTGTGATATTCATCCTTTGACCAATTCAAAAATTGTTGCATAAATAAAGAAAAATAATATTGTGGTTTTCATTTCTGCTTTTGGTGTTGAGTATTCAATGTTGAGCAGCCTTTTAATGCTGTCCTTTGGTGGTTGTACTATGTGACAAATATGTTTATAGATCTTAATTTTGTGGAATTTTTTAAGGGTTATTAGACTGAAATTTTATCATCACTGGTGCTGGTAGGTTAATAAATTATGAGATGGAGTATGTCTACCTTTCTCTCTCATGTAAGTGTTACTGAAGGTTGTCTCCTTCCACGGCCATTATCTAATGCCACTGCTGCCACTTCAATATTCCCTGCCTCCTTCCAACATTTCAGCTCCAATGCACTTTTTTCTGCTGGTCATCCATTCTTCTTCTTGAGGATTTATAAGGGTGTTGTCAGGCAGTAACTGCACTTAAAACTGAGCACTGGAAGCATGGGGAGAATGTGATGTAAGGTTTAAATTGAAACCACCAAATTGCATAAATTGTTATCACAGTATTACCTCAGATTGCTGTTAAGCTATTTAACGATAATGAAATCTCAAATAGGGCCACAGTATAGCTCTAGTAGTCTAAAGCCTGGGCTGGGGCCTCATGCATACCGGCATGCGTAGAATTCACACTATAACATGGCGTAAGCACAAAGCGGAAATGTCTGTATGCATAAAAAATCCAGATGCATAAATCTGTGTGAACAGCAACTTCCACGTTCTTCTGCTCTATAAATTAGGGTTAGTGTGAAAAGTAACGCACGTGCACGTGCCTGCTGTCCCGCCCCAACTCCTTCCTGAATTACGTCTCTTTGAATATGCAAATTAATATAAATAGCCCTTAAGCTCAGTGCTCTGTGAAAAGACAATGGCAAAAGCACGGGGGAAAATAGAAGAATTTCAGCGAATACCAAATGGAGGCAAGGAAAAATGTACTATTTGTTGGTTTAAAAAGTGGTATAAACAACAAAAGGAAGTTAATCGAGTGATATAGAGTATCGAAATAAAAAAGAAGTCAGATATCAAAGACGCTGTGAAAAGGCAAGTCGTAGCCCACCGTCTGTGTGTCATATGAAAGCTTATTAGGGTACAGAGAAAAAAAAAATAGGCACACAGTGGGGAAAAAAGCACGAAATGTGAACTTTAATCTCGAAATTTCCACTTTAATCACGTAATTTATTTTGTTATTAAAGTAGAACATCATAAAGTTCATCTTAAAATCGTTCAGTTTGCTAGTTTCTCAAATCTCATTGCAACTAAAGTAGCACGTTAAATGCTTTGCTTTGTATTTGATCTTCTATGTGCTCTATGTGTGTGAATCACTACATGCTTCCAGGCTTTCTGTTCCAGGACACAGAATCCATTACATTTGTAATATTACAGCTCTCTGAATAATTAAAATACTGAGATGTATATGTGATATTTTTATGATGCCAGGAGTTAAAGCATGTTATTAAGCATGGGAACACGGTGGCGCAATGATTGTTCCTGCCTCATGCAAGATGCTTGCTTTGCTATCCGCAACATTTGATGAAATAATTTATTGCAGCAGTACTGTCTCTTTTAAACATACTAACCTCCAATTCCTGTCCTTCCTTTTCTTTCTCCAAATACCCAATCACCACACAATCAGCTCTGTAATAGACATTAAGCCATATGTAAGCTTAGAATGACAATTCTTCAGAACATTTAAGGAACATTGAAATATCTTCGTAGTACATGTTTAGAACAAAACAGCGCAAGGCAGGAACAATCCGTGAATGGAACACCAACTTCTTGCTACCGCTGCGGCACCGTGTCCTCACATGTTTAATTATTAACAGTATAGATTATTTCAATGAAGTTAAAGTTTTATCTGTATAATACTGTATAATAAACATTTTGCTGCATTTCAACTTAAAAATTATATTGTCATCATATGTAAATATGTGCTTTATAAAGTGGCTCAGGTTGTGCAATATTATAACTGTAACGCAGTTACTAATAAGTAGAAACAGTTCTACAAGGAGCACTTGATGGACTGATTGAGTGCGTTTATAGTTCTTGGGATGAAACTGTTTCTGAACCATGAGGAAAGGCTCTGAAGGGTTTGCCGTATGAGAGCAGTTCAATAGGCAGCGTGTGTTTGATGTTGTATCCCGATAATTCTCTTTCCAATCAGCTGCTGAGCTGTGATTCCCCACTCAGATACAGTGATATAAATACTCAGAGTGGTGCAGTGAGAGTAATATGGAAAAATATGATCTGCTGTGGCAAACCCTAACGGGAGCAGCTGAAAGAAGAAAAAGAAGGTGTAGCGAGAGTAATAACACTAAAGCAGCTATGGTATTTAGAATACCTTGGCTATTCCCTGGACCATTATATTGTTACAGGTTAATTACAATCAGATGCCTTAAACTAATAAACAATATGTATTCAGTTTCAGTGTATATGATAAAGCCACGTCAGGGATGTGGATCTAAAAAAGAAAGGGTAACCACACAGGAACAGTAGCACTGCTTTGTCACTGGGTGCTACTGATTTGCAAAAACCAAGCAGAGAACTTGTGTACGCCAGGGTTGGAGCTACCATGAAAATGTGTGTGGCTTTACGCTTAGTTTAGGTTTTATACATCGCTATTTGAGCGTGGAAATGTTCGTATGCAATATTTTTGTGCGTATGCACTGTTTATACGTGAGGCTCCTGGTCTTTGTCATTGTATTTTCCAAGTTGTCCCATTGTTTGCTTGGGTTTTTTCTTGATACTGGTTAAAATGTTCTGGTTAAGTTTAGCTTAATTGGCCAAGAATGAGTTAGTGTGAGTTTACCATTCAGCTGTGATTCCTTGAATTTAGCAGGATTAAAGGGTGGAACATTTCAAATTCAAAACAACAATATATCACTGAGATGAGGGGGTTATTTTAACTACATGCAACAGACACATTTTTAAAGAGTTAAAATAATCTAGAGCAAGCAGGACTAAAAGTGACAATTATGCTGCCTGTCATATGTAATTTCTAGCAGCAGAGAACAGGAGTTGATGAAATGTGGCTGTAAATAGCAAAGGCAAGTTTGAGGAATGACTAATATGTCTTTCCAATGTGGCACAGAAGGTGGGAACAAGGCCTCTAGACTGGCAACCTTTTATGGTGATCCCGATCTTTACAAACAGTCACAGGAATTACAGTCATAAACCAGTCTGGAAAAACGTCTGCTAAGTTTAACATTTTGATCATGAGGTGCAATGTGTATTATGTTCAAAGTACATTAATGAAAATCTTCTCAATTCCTTGCTTGGGCAAACAAGGATTTCTGATCTTTTTCTATCTTCCCCAATTCCATCTACATTAAATGGTCTTGTAAGTTTAGCTCCATGTTATAACTCATAATTATGATTAATAAAAGCAACTGGTCGACACCTTGAGAGTGTGTCATGGCACAGTGGCAACAATGAGCCTTCATCTGGCCTGGTCAACTGAAAACATGTGGAAAAATTCCTTCACTTTTTTTTTACTTATTTTTTAACATTTAAATAATTCAACTAACACAAATCCATCCTGCATTTTAATATTTCCGGTATACCCTCTCCATCTGCCTACTTTTCCAAAATTTCACAAGTTACATCTCCATTTATGAATGACTCCCAATGCAAATATGTACTGGACCTCATTCTTACCTCACTTATCAAATCAATCAAACACGTATCAAATCCTGCCTTTATAACCTAATCCTGGCAGTTACAACAATAAATGCATTCCTTGACACCGGCTCTATACCATCTGCTTTTTAAAATAGCTTCTATAAGCCCAAATGTTAAAAATATCTGGTTGTGATGCTATCTGTCACTTACCTTTTCTATGAAAAGTTCTTGAGAGTGTTACTTATTAGTTACGTAACTTGTAATAAGCTAATGGAGCCCTCTCAGTGTGGTTCCAGAGCACTGCACAGTTGTGAATCTACTTTGCTGTAGTTAACTAACGATTTGCCTATGGCAGCAGAATCTGCGCAAACCAGTATGTTAATTCTGTGAGACCTTAGTGCAGCATTCACTTCTGTCACACATGATATGTCACCAAAGTTTTGACCCGACAATAATATAAAGGTAGGAAAACTCAGTTCAGTCTAACTCAGTTTGGTGCAATATGTTATGACACAATCTAAAGGAACTCAGGTAATGTGCTGTCATCCTAGGGAGCATTATAAAACCAAAACTGAATTAAGATATTTTTTAATTGATGAGTCTACTAAAAGATTAGTAGCTTTGAAATGAAAAAAAGACAAATACGGGTCTTTTTAATTAGTTATGGACATTCTCCAAAATAGTGCCAAAGAGCATCACAAAACCCATACGTGAAGCTCCAAAGAACACTGTGGCCACCTCTAAAGGTTACCTGTCTTGCTGCAGACAATGTTCAAGTTCTTACTTAAACAAGCTGAACAGAAATGTCTCTCATGAGATGGTAGCCAAAAAAAACAGCACATTATTGCTCATGTTATGAAAGCAAAATTAGAATAACAAAGATGACTAATGTTGTTGCAGGCTACAAGATCCATCTATGTGCTTGATTGTTTTTCATTTGGTCGCTACAATGTCTTTCAACAATTTGTTTGACTCATTGATATCTTCATGAATCTGACTGTTCTAAATTTGCAGTTCTTCACTCTTGTTCTGTTTCTTTTGTGTTGATTCACATTCACGAGATTTAAAAGTACTTTCATTTTAACGTTGACAGTAGAATTGTTCTTCGTCCTTATTTATAATCTATACATGTTAGCTTTTTATTCCTTATCTCATCCTTGAAATTAAGAATTTTGACTCCAGACATTAGCTGTACTTTTCCTCTTTGTACGCATCAGGTGCCAAAAAGGTACTTCTAGTATAATTAAGTAATTGCTAAATGTTGTCAAAATACTTCCTGTTTGATCTCACTAGTGAATGTATAACCTTGGGATCACAGTTTTAAGTAAAGAGGGTGGAACAATGGTGGTGCCTTCTCTCTAGATTGACAGTATATTGCAGTGAACCACTGAATTATTTCTGAAGCAAAAGTTCAATAACATAAACTTTTGACCATTCTAACCTAAAAATATCTTTCCCGGCACATTTTCTTATTTACCAAACTTCAATTTGACTTAACTACTATTATAAAGGAGTCTAGGCATGACGTTTAACAATTATACAAACTTGAAAACTAGCACTCTCAGTAAACACTTTCTAACACTGCTTGTTGCCAGAAAGGTATCTTCTCACTATAAATATAAGCATAATTATCTTATTCTTACCACAATCATTTCATATTATCATTATTCATATAATTTCATGTTGGAACTATGCTCCCAGTTTGGACATCACAAGGAGGAACAGTGACAGGGTATTCTGAGAATCTCAAAACTAGAATAATGCAGAGGACCCTATACAATACTTTAGACTAAAATATTTAATTTTTACAATAATACTTTTAAACCAAAACTGATTTTTATTTTTTAAAGAAAGAGTTAATATCAATAAGTGTTACGTTTAACCATGGATGCATGCATTCAAACATATGTAAATTAAAATTAGCTGATATAAATTAGTAAGGCAACCACACAGTGAATTAGCTGTGCCAGTAAGATTAATATAACCAACAAGATTAATATAACTACATTATAACTAATATAACTAAAATTATTATCAAGTTAAACATCTTAAAAGCAAATCATAAGTACACAGTCTGAGGGTTCATCTTTTACAAAATATAAGAAATCTGCCAATTGTTCTTCATCCTTACAGATTAGTATAATAAACTATGAGATGATCTGCAGAGACTCCAGAAATGGTTCTGAAAGTGCTCAACAAAAATGCGTATAAAACAATAGCAAAATGTTTTATAATTCGTCACTCTACTATAAACAAAATAGTCTACAACTGGAGAAGATTTATTGCCACAGCAGCTCTATTCAGATACATATAGTTTTCAAAATAATTCAAAAGAACAAGAAAACTCACACCGAATGCACAAAGGAACATCTTGATCACATCCAAGAACTTTTAGACATTTATTACTGAGATGATAACAATGAGTTTACCTCATCAGTACATCTCAAGCTGAGTAAAAAGGCATTAATTCAGCATAGCCTGGACAGAACTATTGGATAGAATATTGCTGTTTCTATTAAGAATGTTCTCTGGATGGATAAATAAAAAATGGTTACTTTTGGCTATAAAAAATGCTTAGCACAGATTACCACCAAAATAGCGATATACCTACCTATAGCTATAATTGAATGATCAAGGTTTGGAGTTACTTTTCTTTTGATTAGCTTAGGGTCGTATTAATGTATTTTGGAGGACAATGTCAGGCTGTTTGCTGTAATGGTCATAAATATTTAATCAAAAAGATCTTCTTCAGAAAGTAGCTTCAAAACCAACATTTCCAGCCAGTAAAATCATTGTGATAAAACCCGAAGTTTCCTCACACAAAACAACCAGCATATTGAGAGTTGTCAATTTAGTTTAATAAAGAACAATGTGAAAAAAATTACATCAATTCTATTATGTTTAGGTTGATACAACTACTGTGTTCTCATAACAACGTAAGTGTATCAATCTTTACATAGTGTTGCTCATTTGAATATATCACCAAGCAATCAAGATTGTTTCATCCTTTGTTCCAGTGTGGAGAAAACTTCTTTTCTGGGTACTCCAATTGGCTGACCTTTGCATGCACGGTCTATTCCAAGCTCACTGATAGGAACACCTTCGCACATGCTGTAATGATCTAATGGAGTATTTAAAAGCATTGGCACATCTTAGACTACTCCTATGTTTATTTTTATTAGTCTGGACCCCTCAGTTACAGTCTCATATGTTGTAGTTTTTGGCGTAAAATTGGAACATTTCGCTTCTCTGAAGCGTAGCTGCTGTGGAAACATCTTTAAAGATGTCCGCTGTATTCTGTCGGTAAGGCTGAACGTAGAAGAATTTTTTAACATAACCAAAGCAAGTAATCGGCTGGTTTCCAGACATTTCATGGAACTTCAACATTCCATTTTTGACCTCAAGTTTACAGTTTTTAAAGTGGTCAATTCACATTCCCTAGGTGGAATTTTTGACAATAGACTCCTTCAGATGAAAGCTTTCTAGATTTTTTTTTAAATTTAAAAACATTACCATCCATTCGATTAAATAAGTCCCATGATTCACCGTGTTGTTTTGACATTATTTCTTGTTTTTTCTCTTTGTTTATGCCTCATGTGCTCTATGTGCAAGCACTGCATTGGTAATCATGTATGTCTAGCAGGTCAGTTATTTCTTTGTATCCTAATCCTGATCTGTTCTACTACTATATTGCAAAATCTTGGATAACTGTTTGTGTTATAATTCCTGTTTAAACTATTAATTTGTGTTTAGGGAATTGTACCACAATTGAAAGCTACTGTCTGGTTAAAATTGTTCTACATTATTCTTGAGAAAGGGACCAGAACATTTCTAAAATGCATAAGATATCCGTTCATTTTGCAATAAGTCTTTTTGGTTTAGACCTACGGGTGGGTGGGGTTTAGGCCACCTTACCAAAATCTGTAACTGTTTTCTCTTAGCCTAGAGACTTTATGGGATACAGTACTGAGGTGCAGATGTTTCATCATATGGTTTTCTTTCGCAGACTCAGTTTATATTTGATACAGGTTGATTGGGAGGAATTGTTGTGGGGGGCTATAACAGACTGGATTGGCTACATGTTCCCTGTCATGTCAGAGGGGACTGGGCGGTCTCATGGTCTGGAATCCCTAAAGATTTTATTTTTTTTCTCCAGCCATCTGGAGTTTTTTTGTTTGTTTTGTTTTTTCTGTCCACCCTGGCCATTGGACCTTACTTATTCTATGTTAATTAATGTTGACTTATTTTTATTTTTTACTGTGTCTTCTATTTTTCTATTCTCCATTTTGTAAAGCACTTTGAGCTACATTTTTTATATGAAAATATGTGCTATATAAATAAATGTTGTTGTTGTTGTCATGTTCAGGAGCACCTTGAATCCTAACCGAGATGAGCCAGACAAATGAGAACACATACATGCAGCAAGGGGAAGGTGCAAAAAGTGTTAAGAGCGCTTTTATTAAAATCCAACAGAAGACAAACAGTGTTCAATAGTGCAGTGCAACAAAATTTCTTCAATAAATAATCCAAAAAAACATTGAAACTGTGGGAGTTTAAAATATCCCATAAATATTCCATTTAAATGAGGTTAAAATCCAGCACAAAGCAGACCTTTAAAACTCATGAGGCCTGGTAAATCCCTCTAAAATCTATCATCTCCATGGCTCACCCTGTTTGTATCTCACAACGTGGGGAGACATCTAACCAAGGGGCGCAGACAACCCTTTATCCTGGCCCGTGTCCCTGCCACCACTTCCCTGACGTTCACCAGATCACCTCTGAGCCCAACTCCCTTCAATTCAAGCTACCATCCCCAGTATTGCGGAGGAGTCCTAGCTGTTCCTGCTCCCATTCCGCTCAGCAGCAGTAGCTTTCATCCCCCTTATGAGCACTGGCCACATGCTGTATCCCCAGGGCTCACATTCCCATCAGCCTGCCTCTTCACAGTCACTCTGGCTCTCTTTCATTCCAGTCCTTCTTTCTCTTCTCCTGTCTTTAACCTACATTTTTGTTTCTCTTTCTTTCCTGTTTTCGTCTCTACTTCTCATCCTTTTATCTTTCCTGATTGGCATAGGTGTGATACTCCACTGCCTTGGAGGTGTGAATGTGGCTCATGCGTATGCACCATTAGCCAGGCACTCCAACCAACCCCAGAGTGAAGCTCGTTTACGTAAACCTGCACTTGATTGGAGCCTGCATGCTACTGGGACCTGATTATTTATTTAAAACCGATTCTATGCATGACCACTTATCACAGGGGCCATTAGTACTCTTTGCATTATTGCTAGTGGTGAGGGTGTATTGGGACATTTCACCTTGGACTATCTGATTTTCTTACATATATGCATGGAGTCCTTTCCATGAATTGTTACAAGTGTCATATTTGGGTACATACAATGTTTAATAGGGTACAAGGATTAGAAATATGATGCAGCTATTATCAAACACAGTTTTCAACATTAGGTGTTTGGTACAGCTCGGATTCTTGTTATTCCTTATTTAATATTTCAGTCAGTAACTTTTTTCTTAATTGATTTATCTACTATAATTACTTTTGAATAACCCACTAGATTTGCCTTTAGTACAGTATGTTACACTGTGTATTAGTGTTGTTTATACTTGCTACAACTGAAAAAATTCATATTGTATGTTAATAGCTGCTAGTCTTATGGATTACATATATTTTTAATTAGCCATGCTGTTCTTTGACGTGTGCTTTGTATAAAACTGGTGTACACAAAGAAAAAACTAAGTGAACATATAAACATCATGCAGATGCCATGCACTTCACAGGCACAGGAGTTGAACTCAAATCTGTGGAGCTGTAAGGTAGCACCTCTAATCAATACTAAACAACCACAGAATCACTTTGCTACACAATGTTTGTTTTGTAACTGTAGTGCAGTGTTCTCACCAAGGTTCCATTCCTGCTCTGTTTCCCTTTTTAGCCTGTTTATAATTCTTAAACATTCTCTGGTTTTCCTCTCACATCTAAAAGAAATGTGTGTTAGGTTGATGGGCAATTTCAAAATGGCTCTGTTTGAGAGGGTCTATAAGTGGGGCCTCTAATTGATTGGCGCTTCCCAGGGTGCTTTGTGTTTGATGCTCCAGAGATAAGTTTCAGCTGTCTACAATCCTGAACTGCATAAAGCAGCTTTGAGAATGATGTTAGTTTAACATGGCAAAACATTCATAATTGTATTGGTAACCGCTGTATTTGTGAGACAGACACTGTTTCATTCTCATGTCTATTTGTGATTTTTTGCTGTGCTCCATCTATATCAGGTGGCATATTTTAGAAACAAATACTACTACACCTACCTCAATGACATCAACATCTGTAACTCTGCCATGGAGACATATAACATAATATTTAATAGGAAACAAAAATGATATTCTATCATTCATTTTCTAAACATTCTTTTTACAGTACAGGCTCATAGGAAGTTGGAAATTATTTTAGCAGTAGCAGACATAAGCTAGGAACCAGTGTCTAAAACATCTGTCTGTGAGACCCACACTCATACTCAATATGAGCCTGGTTGCACTTGTCAGCCAATCCAATTTCCAATGCCCATACCAGCAAAAGGAGAACATGAAAATAGCACACGTAATAAAAACTAAGAGTCAAACTCAGGTCCAGATTATCCAAGTTGGCAGTGCTATAAACTTCATCACCTTTACATGTTCTAAGTAATAATGTGTTAGGTAAACATTTTACTAACACTTGTTTACCTTTTTCAGTTGTTTCAAGACATAAATAAAAATAGATTTATGTATTAGACAAGCAAATTTAATTTTAGGTTTAAAGGAATAACTACAGTTGCAGATTAAGTTGATTGCTTCTGCTTTGGATTCTGTGCTTCTGTGCATCAAAGTACAATGAGATGATTCTTTTACATCATATATATTTTTACTTCGTTTGTAATATGTTTTCTATTAAACTATTGTTCAAAAGTTTTCCATTTTTTTTGTAGGGTACCATTGTAAAAAAAGAAATCAAAAGAAAAACATCTAAAACAAATAATGTACAAAATCGTTATTCATATACTCTGTAACACAACGTCAGGTATGGGCTGCCGTTCTAGCCAGGATAATTCATGGACCATTGCCCAATCAGGATGCCACTTTCTTGGACAGAGAGAGAGAGATGATCGCATGCACTACTTACCTCCCTGACAAACTAGGTGGCACCCCTCTTGGATGGCAGTACCTGCATGGATGCTCGTAGGGAAGGCTGGGAGCTGTAGTTTGGTGTAGCCCTGTGGTATTACATCTGTGCCACGAGCGAGGGGGAGTTGCAAGGGCATTTAAGCCTCATTTAAAGGAACTTCCTCCTGACCCGGAAGTAATTCTAACTGGTAGTGTTTTGACACCGGACGTACTCCAGGGTGTGGCATAAAAGAGGCAGAGTTTCCTGTATTGGTGGTCAGGTGTGGAAGGAACTGGAAACGATCACCAGGAGGAGTGAAAAAGTGAGAGAGAAGGGAAAAGGTAAAGAAAGGATTGTACTGTGAAACTGTGTATTACGTTTAGATCTGTGTTATAATTAACCATCATTTGAATTTATATTGGTGTTGGTGTATTGGAGGGTTCTGGGGCTCAGTGGCACCGCCTTGTGGTCACAACACTATGCAGCTTATATATACTTAAAATGGTTTTGCATTTTATCAAACTTTTCAGCAAGGTTATTTTGACATTAGTTTTTGGGCGCAGTTTGGCCACAATCTGTGTAGTGTCTGTATGTTTTCTTGATGTCTGCATGGGTAATTATGTAGCTGTTCTGGTTTTCATCTTAAATCCCAGAGGCCTGTTTGTTGCATTTTTTGGCAATTCTGAATGGCATTGTGTGTTAGTAAGGGAGTCCTGTGACAGACTGTTGTCATGTCCTGAGATAGTTCCTTCCCCTGAAATTGGAATAAGATTTTTCAGAAGAATATTATTTATGTGACTGTGTTAATCTAAACGTGCACACTTCTGATGAGAATTTTTATTGTTTGGCTTGAAAGATGATTCAGTATTTAATTAAATAATATGTACATATTACCCCTTATTTCAAAAGTGCAGTACATATTTGCCAAGCAGAGATTCATTCCTTCTTTTTTTGACGTCCGTTTCTTTTTTAAGCTTAAGCAATGCCTGAGTCATGAAGCAGCAACTGCAGTAAAATGTGCCCTTGAAAACAGAGAAATTGTATTACTACCTTAATCACTTTGGATTAAATAAGCGCTCACCTCTTACTTAAAACAATCGCTTAAAGCTGAACGGAAGTGTTTACTTCAGTGGTCTGTTGCATTGGCCCTTAAATGGTTTTGACATTCGAAGTGGAGACTTGGCGAAAATTTGAGGCTAGCTATTTCCAATGTTTTATAGTATCAAAACATTACTTTTCTCTTTGTCAGCTGTGTATGGTGCAAAAAGTCTATTGCTAGGATACTCACATTGTTTCAACAGGCTTTTTTTAACTATCTTCTTTTTTCCTTAAAAAAATTCTTCCTCATGCCAAAAATATATTACGTTATGAAAAATGAAAAGGCCAACAAAACTCTGAGCTAAAAAGAAAATAAATTACTAAATTTGTTATTAGGTTCTGTCTCCTAGAATCCTAAATTGGATTTTGTACAAAAGTGAGTAGATAGATGGATTTTAGATAAAAGGGAACATAAAATACCTTTTAGTGTCAATCATTCCAAATACGTGCAAAGAAAATAACCAGTCATATAAGAAAATACTTATGCTTGGACAGGCCTTTCATTCATTTCTGATTTACCTTGCTTGTCCAGAAATTTACAAGCTGAGATTTAAAGGTCCTTACAATATGAGTTAAATCTGACACTTTGCTGTTTAATAGTGCAATCATACTAAAGTCACATGCTGCACAAGTGAACACCATGTTTCCAAGTGACCACCATGTGCAATAATTTGTGGCACCTATTGAAAAACACAGAGAATGACAGAAAAAATCATAACAACCAGAAATATAAATTAAAAACCAAAAATAAAAATATCAAAAATGAACCTGTAATGTATTCTTGATGTTATTTTTGGATTATTATTTTTATGTATTTTCCATTATGTTTGAATTTATGTACAGTGTCTTTAAATGTGACTCTGTTCCTGGTGTTTTTCTACGTAGAGCCCCAGGAGGCGGGACAACCCTGATGTCACTTCTACTGGCTCCTCCCACTGCCTTTATCTGGAGGCTTGAGTGAGAGATCCAGGCACTGGATCACCAAATGTTGTTTTTTGCATATTTGTAAGTATTGTTTTCTTTTGATATTTTCGGGTTCTGCATTTTTGCTTATGTTACTGAATTTTGCTTGTGGATTTCATATTATGAGTTGTTTACCTTGGATTGCATTTGTAGGCAAATCTGTTTTGCCTCTTTATGCTCTTTTAAACTTTTTTTTGTAATTTTTCCTTTAAAAAGATTCTCTGTAGGAGTTGTCTCGTCTAGCCATTTTTATATTTTGTGGGACTTTTATGGTCTTTTTAAAATTTCAAAGCCAGCTGCCCATTTTGGAACTTCCTATGTTGGAAACCAGAAGGTAGTTGTATGAGCCAAGCTGGTCTGAAGTCTGTCTGGCCAGAAAAGATTCCTTGCTTGCTTTATGGCCATTTTGGAAGTATCATATCCCTTTGTGCCATGTTTGTGTCTCCAATTCTTGTCAAATGTCAAAAAATGCTGAAGGGTAATACAGGTAATAATGCGTTTTTGTGGCACTCATTGGTTACTTGAGACAAGCAGAGCAATTTTTTTTTTACCACATTGTCAGGCAATTCTGTCATTTTACTGCTTTTCTTACATTTTTTAGTACTTTTTGTTTATTTTATTTTTTATTTCTGATGATCTCCCTTTATTCTGCAATGCCCAAGATGACCACAATGTCATGATGTCATTTAGTGTGTATGTTCATGTGTGTTAGCTTGTGACATTAGCAGCCACTATACCTTGTTTGTTGTTACATTTTGCAGCATGGTTGTTATTTTGTTGTTAAAAAGAGACAGTTGTAGAGGTAGGCACTCAGCAGTTGTTGAATATTTTTTTAATCATGTCTGCATTTGACTGTTTTCCTTTGTAGGAGCAATATGTCAACCTGTGCATTAACTTTAATCAAATATTGTTATGGTTTTGAGTTTATAGAGCTGAAAGCAAGACCAAAAACCCAGAAAACACAATTGCTTATGTCTTTGACTAATTACTTAAACAAAGTCAATTAAATATATTTAAAATGGGTGAGAAATGAAAATGCAATTAAGGCAAAGGCCAAGAAATACAAAAGGACAAGATACAAAATTTTATAATGAAGAAAATGGCAAAATACAACAATGTGGGAAAGACAAAGTCCAAAATTCAAAACAGCCCAAACAATACAAATAGGCTCTGATCAAGGCTATTGAGAGACTGAGCAAGGAGTCTGAGTGTCTGGGCTTGCAAGTGTCCAGGATAAAAACCAAGATCCAGGCCTTTAATGACCTCTTGGGCACAGCCATCAGCAGTGTGTCTGTCTGTGGACAGAGTGTCGACCTTGTCAAGAGGTCATTCATGCCTCTGGTGACTCTTCCTATGAAGTCAGTAGACGGATGCAAGAGCATGGGGAGTCTCGAGGTCACTGGAAAGAGGTGTGTGGTGCTCCTGATAGCTGTGCAAAAAAGACAAAGGTCCAAGTCTTTAGAGCCCTAGTGCTTCCTGTCTTACTACATGGACACTATCTAATGACCTGAGATGAAGACTGGACTCCTTTGGTAGAGTGTCTCTTCAGCGAATCCTTAGGTACTGCTGTTTTGACTTTGTGTCGAATGAGTGGTTGCTCATGGAGTCCCAAATGAGGCACATTACCTGCATTGTGAAGGAGCATCAGTTATGGCACTTTGGCCATGTGGCACAATTCCCTGTGGGTGATCCAGCTGACAGGATTCTTATTGTTGAGGACCTTAGTGACTGGACCAAACCAAGGGGACGCCCACATTACACCTGGCTGCGGCAGATAGAGGGTCATTTCCGGCGGGTGTGGCTGGACCTGTGTCTGCCTGGGGGGGCTGGCCAACCAGGATCTCGAGCTGTTTCGTCGTGTGGTGGGTGCCGCAATGTGCTGTAACTCTATATGCTCCCCAACCTGACCTGTCCTGAATACAAATACATTAGCTAGATTTCGCACTACTATCGACAGAAATACAAATCGATCTAAACAATCCAAAAGGAGAGAATTAAAAAAACCCAAAGTTAACCTTAGATAAAATAATCCAATTTTTCTTCAAATTAAAAAAGCAAAGCCAAAACCAAAGAGGACAAACACAAGTTAACCTCGGGCCTACTAAACCTTTAAATAAGGGATCAGCTGGCTGCCCTGCTGCTAGCACATCTGAATGATTAAATGCCCTGGGACCTTCCACAAATGACTCTCATAACGAGTATGAAAGGGAAAAGCAAGAAGCAAAGCAAAATAACAGAATCAAAAGTAAGAAAAAAATAATAATCGCAACACACCTATTAAAGAAGAATAATAAAAGACCTAACAAAGAAACAGTATCACAAAGAAGTTAACTCGTAAAAACAACAAAGTAATTTCCAAAAAAATGTGTAAAATTTATAAACTATAGACAAACATAAATTTAGGCCTGAATCCATGGCAAAACCATTCCAGGTGATGCTCAATGATATTAGATTGATTAAGGAAACTTCTGTAAATTCATGTAAATATTGTGGCCTCCCTAACTCTGAAATCTCTGTCAAATCAAGCATCTATGAGGTGGAATGGAATGAAATGAACTACTTGGTGTACAGATCCAGTGGCAGTTAATTTATAAGAACTACAGGATGCTCTAGAGTTGATATGGACCAGCATTCCTGCGGTGCTTTCACAATTCCTTGTTGAGTTCCTGTCCTAAGGCCAAATGTAGTAGCATTTTGTTTTTAGGTAGGTGTAGCTAATGGAGTAAACACTTAGTGGCTAGATCAGTCATAAGTGTTTATAACACTTTTAAAAATGTCAATAGTGTCTGAATTGTTACTAGTATAAAGTTTTAAACAACAACAACAACATTTATTTCTATAAAAATGAATTTTCATTTAAAGGATGTAGTTCAAAGTGCATTACAAAATGTTGAAGTATAAGAATTGGGTGAAGTTGTGACAAAGATGGAAAATGACAGGATCACCAAGGAGGACTATCTCTTGCCAAACCACTGGTGCTGTCGACTTGTGTCCTTTCTTCCTTCAGAAATGCGGGTTTTAATTTTTACTTCCTGGACTAAACAGGAAGTCCTGCAAATGTCCTGATTAATAACTCCACCCAAGAAATCTTTAAAGAGCTAGTTTTGATAAAACAAATTGACAGGAAATGGTGAAGAGAAACAGTGAAAGATGTATGGACTTGTAAAGATCACTACAGACACCCTACCCCAAACCCATCATCGGATCAAAGTGGGTTTTCATATTGCAAACATTTACTATGTCCATCCGCTCAGCCACATCTACCTATCACTGGACAAAATAATTAACTAACCTAGTACGTAAGTATTTTAGCAAGGCTGAACTATTTCCATGCTTTTGAGAAAAAAAAGTTTACCATACAAACAAAATACCATACATTTCACCATCTAAATCACTGCTTTATATTCTCACTCTAAAATTTTGTTTCTATTCCATGAGTATGAGGAGCTGCAGCCTATAATTTCATTATAATCTTATTCTGTTTATTTTATGTGCTCAAACACATACCCAGTCACTGTGCTACTGTTAATATCCCAATTATGGGGGTAAAACTGTTGGGCAAGCATTTTTAAACACAGAAAGGGGCACTAAAACACACAAAATATATGGAATACTAAAGGGGCGGATCAGTGACAGATACATTCAGCCCCTTTTGTCTAGTGACAATAATCCCAACATGCAAGTGGAGAGCAATTAAATCCCTGACAAGTTAACTAAGTGACTAGGATCAGTCCTCAGATTTGCACTTGTACCCTTGTGGTTTAGAGTCTTGTAATTTAGCCACCAGACTGAACAGACTAGTTCACTTAGCAAGACAGAGGTACACATACGAGAAATATGGCTTTTAAGGATTACAGGAGATAAAGGCCCAGGGAAAACTCAAAGCTAAATCAGCCCTAATAACCTGGGTGCCAGCAAACATAAGGAATGGAAAAAATTATAAACACGTACGTTTTTTATTATTTAAAACTACAGTGCACGTTCCCTGTGAATAAGAAAGACTGTTATATTAGTTACACTGTAAGTACTTTAAAAATCCAGTATTAAAAGCAGATTAATAAAAGAATCACAAGAGGTGAATGTCCTAAATTGTAATCATGCTTGGCAGTCAGTTAGCAACATGACAGTATAATGTAACTCAGATACTGTATATTTGCTGTGAAAGAAACTAGAAATTATTTTTTTTTATCAACTTTCTAAAGCTCTTTAAAAAGCATGTTGCTTTATTTTTCTGTTTGGATGCCATTTTCATGCTGTGTAGATTATGAGTAGACAAGCAACTAATGTTTGTATAGATTTCTTTTTCCTGGAGGAAATGCTTTCTAATTAGCACAGCCCAAAAAATAAAAGCACCAAGGGATGGGATCAGGGTAAATACAAAACAAAAAAATATCAATAGATATCAAGAGACACTAAGGCGGATAATACTTTTAGCAGCAGTATAACAAAATAACTGTTTTTATAAAAGGACAGGGGCAGCATGGTGACGCAGTGGTAGCACTGCTGCCTCGCAGTAAAGAGACCTGGGTTTGCTTCCCGGGTCCTCCCTGCATGGATTTTGCATGTTCTCCCCGTGTCTGCGTGGGTTTCCTCTGGGTGCTGCAGTTTCCTCCCACAGTCCAAAGACATGCAGGTTAGGTGCATTGGAGATCCTAAATTGTCTCTAGTGTGTGCTTGGTGTGTGTGTGTGTGTGTGTGCACTGCGGTGGGCTGGCACCCTTCCCGGGGTTTATTTCCAGCCTTGTGCCCTGTGTTGACTGGCATTGGCTCCAACAGACCCCTGTGACCCTGTAGTTAGGATATAGCGGGTTGGAAAATGGATAAAAGGACAGCTTACAGCATGTACTGGTGTCCCCCCGGATTGGCTGTGTTCACTCAATTCTTTATTTTATATTTTTACTATTCAAAATATTCAACATATCAGGGTGCTATACAGTATGAGGAAAATCTAACTTTGTTAAAAAAATATAATAATATAGAAAAACTCATTGCAAGCAATCCAGGTCAAAACAACATGGTATTTATTAGTCATTATGAGGAGTTTGGAAAGGACATGATGCAAAAAATTGAGAAAATCAATTCTATGGAAATGGATGAATTACATAAAGCTAGAAAAGTATGATTCCGGTAACATTTTTGGAGAATTACAATTAAAATTACATTTCTTGAAAGCAGACACGGAGAAGCAGTCGTCGGTTTTAACTTAAATCCTTTTACTTTGTGGAACTTAATGAGCTGACCTGGATACCAGCCTCAACAGCAAAGAACCGTTTACCAGTAGTTTTGCATGGAAACTTTGGGACAGCTACTGTATACGTCAGCAAAGTTTTCCAGGGGTTATAATATAACCGTTCTGCCTGGAAACAGCATTTTCTTTTAGTGATTTCTGATCCAGCTTACTTATAATTTACATATCTTAGCTGCCTCCGGTGGAAAACCACAACCTGTTTCTGTCAAGTTTCATTAATTTCCAGGAGGAGTTGAAAATCCTGGAGTTCAACAAAAGGTGCGATATTATTTTCTAAAAGCAGAAAAGATGTTGGTGCCAGACCTATATCTATTTATTGAAGAGGCCACAGTGCTAAATAATAAAATAATGTACTTTATTTCATACATGTGGACTGTATGTTGTCATTCAATATGGCCTCACAATGTTTATATTACTGCTTTATGCCCACAGTACAGAAGGAACAAAGTATTGAAATAAAAGGAAAAACCTATACAGTAAGAAGCATGTAAACTTGCACATTATTTTCAGAGGATATAACGTACAGTGATTAAAAACAGCCTTTCCTAGTTGGTAACAGACATAATCTCACATTTTCTAGCAAAGAATTCATTTGATAACTGACCACACAATATAGTTATGAACTGCGTGATGAGCTTCGGTGCAAACCTGCTGTAATCATTAGGGCTCACTCACACATCTGAGACAGGAGTTTTCTTAAGGTTATGCCACATTAGACAACTTTTCCAGTGATTTTAATTTGTAGTGTTCATTTACATAATCTTAGGGAGTTGGAAGCAGTCCGTACCATGCTCTTGTGAAGGGCGGTGGCATAATGTGACATATCCAGCGTCTCACTCTACAACATTCTTTAACAAAATTGCACAGATTTCATCTTGTCTTTGGTTGTAGGAGTGGGCTGTTTGCGCAGGAGCCATGTCAATCAATGAATGCTCCTCTGGAAGTACAAAGCACATAATGCAGATATCAAATATCAAAGTTATATAAATTCATCTTGGTAACTCATTCCAAGCACCTATTGTTCTATGCATGAAGAAATAAGTCTTTGTAAAATGTATCCTATTTAACCAATTTCTGTTCCCTTGTACAATTCAATGCAATACAATACAATACAATTTGTTTTTGTATAGCCCAAACTCACACAAGAAGTGCAACAATGGGCTTTAACAGGCCCTGCCTCTTGACAGCCCCCCAGCCTTGACTCTCTAAGAAGACAAAAAAAAAACTCCCAAAAAAACCCTTGTAGGGAAAAAATGGAAGTAACCTTGGGAAAGGCGGTTCAAAAAGAGACCTCTTTCCAGGTAGGTTGCGTGTGTAATGGGTGTCAAAAAGAAGGGGGTAAATACAATACAGTACACAGATTTTTCTTCTTGAAGAATGATTTAAATGATAATGATCATCCAAAATACTAATTGTTTTATGATTTTACCTAACCTTTTAACCTTTCATTGTTTACACTGAAAAGATTCAACTCCTTCGATAATAGCTCTTATTCAGCATTTCTGTGGTCACTCCAATCTCTCTTATTTATGTGTTTTTCTTTTGTAACATGAAAACCAAAACAACCCACACTATTCCAGATAAAACCTCACAAGTGTGCTTTACAGTGTGTCATGAGGCGAGGTCTGTGGCAGTGCAAAGTTTAAAAAAAAAAAAAACTGTGTGGTTAAGTAAAGTGTCTCCGGGGTGTTGGTGAAGTATTCGGCAGTGCATGCACACGGTTTGGGGTGCCCACCAAAATTTTAAAAGAGAGTCCACGCAGTAAAAGGGGGAAATAATCGAAGAACGACTGGGAACAGTGGAAGAATGGTCAGAGAATTTCATCTAAAGAAATGACTAGGTAAGTTTAGCAGCAAGTAAGTGTGGTAAAAAAGAGGAAGAAATGTGTTTGTGGCCCTGTAAGGGAGCGTAACTAATGGCACTCCAACGGGTGTCCCTGCTGACTTATGGTGGCCGAAGAGAACAGGTTGGATGGGGAGACCACAACTGTTGGAGTCACTGCCAGCTGGAAGACCTGCTTAGGTGTGCTGGGGAGACAGAGAGAGGAGAGCAACCAGAAATCAAGTTTCTCATTTGGATTTTAACGAATGTATTCATTTTTAATCCTTACAAACGCACTGGTATTTATAAAGGATTATTTTTCTTAATTATGTTTATTTGTATCTGAACTGCACTTTATTGTTTGGATTTGGTTTTAATAAACATGCACTTTGCACTTTAGCTAATGTAACCTAGTTGTTGTCGCTCATTCACCCGCTGTGTCCATCTCAGTTACAAATGATGTGGGGGGACATGTGGACATTGTGGTGTCAGGTATGAGTCCTCTTCTATGAACCCTAACACAGCATGACCATAGCTGGCATTGATGTGCACTTGATACAGGGTGCTTCAAAATTCTAATAGGCTTCTTAGTAAACTTTTGTTAATGTATTGTCTGGTTGTGCCCTGTGATGAGTCTACTACAATCCTTTTCATAAGTTATACTTTCAAGCTTCTGACCTATCATTGAGTAATTATAGCTAAGGCTTTAACTTACTATGCATAAAACTTTAACATATATTTCCAATACATTTAATCAGCTAGTTATCTGCCCAACTCAGAATTCCATCTAGGTAAACCTAATGGTCAAATCCCAAATAGGCCCATGCAAAGATGACTGGAAGTTCCGGTCTTGTGTAAGTGAATATGGATGTGGGAATGAGTGCGTGATGTCCTGGACTGGTGGAATTAGCTCCTTCCTGCTACAGGAAAAGAGCTGCTCAGTAAAACACCTCTGTGAAAGCACTTACCAATACTGTAGATCAAAAATATTAACTGTTTAAAAGTATGTTTTGGTGAAGTTTTAAACTATATAGGAGGTGTTTTTAAAACTAACTGTTCTTTCAAAGTACTTGTATATAGTTAAAATTATGCATTAGAATTTATATAACAATACAAGATACAAAAATGTTTCTGCCACAAAATACTAAATGATTAAAATCACTTGGTAAATTGTTATTTTGTGCTGAAATATTTTATTTCTTCTGTGGCAGAGTCAGGCCCTGTGCAGGTCCTGCCAAGTCATTAGGCAAGCAGCGGATTGGTGAAGGGTGGAGTGGTCTCTAATTTTACCCAACATTGGAATTTATTCGTCAGATTCAAATTCTCCTGGCAGGAGCAAAAAAATAATATTTATTTCATAATATCAGTTGCTGTTATTACCTTAGCGGGAAATGAACATGAAATCGAATTAAAACATTTTCCATAAACAGTAGGATTTACCTTTTCTAAATATGGCAACAGAAGTCAAAACCTGTATTTCAACAGTTGTTTTTTATAATTACAGTGTGCCTTGTGGATATTTTAAACTGCATTTACTTTCTGTAGCCACAGATGGTGTTGTTCACATGCTGGACTTATCCCAAAAGCAAGAAATCTAAGAGAAGAATTCAGAGCATCTAAAGACACTATTCACATACAATAAGGCAGTCTCATTTCCTCAATCAAACTGAAAGTATGTTTTTGGACAGGTGAAGGAAAACCGATGAAACAAGAAGGACGCTCTAGTACTGCAAAAACAGTCCAGACTTCAAAATACAATTCTATTTCCATGAGGTGCTAAAACTAACAAAAGCATAGCCTTACTGCCTGAAGCTATGTCTTTTGCAAACTAAATATCTCCTGATTAGAGGTAAGGTAAATACTGGATGAACAGTCAACAATGGAAATTTAAGGCCACAAGTTTCTATCCATCCAACCATTCTCTCAGCCCAATAAGTCTATTATAGGCTTATGGTGAAGAATGGAAGCCTGTTTCAGCAGAAAGGCAGGAACTAACCCTGTATGATACACGACTCCATTAAAATACACTAGCAGACTCACTAATACAGAAAAAAAATGTAAATCTGCTCACTAATAAAATCTGAACATCTTTGCTATGTATGAAACTGGACAAAATTCCACTCAGGAGAATGACCAGGCTTGGAGTTGAAAATGGGTTTTCACATGGAGTACATCACATGGAATATTAAAATCTAAGAAAGCTTATTTGTATAAGACTATTTGATTTTTTTTTTTTTTTGTTACATAACTGATGCGTACTGTTCTTTACGTTTGTAGTAATTACTCAGTAAACTGGGATACAAAGTTTACAAGTTACTTACAAAGTTTACAAGTTTCTTATTCAATTTGAATGCAATGCAAGGTGACCAGTTTTAAACACATTTAAGTGAGGGAAATTGCATGGGAGCACTGAAGCAACTTAAAATACATCCAGGTATAAATAAGAATGTAGGTCCCAGGCTTGTGTGCTGCTACACATAGAAATTTCAATATGGTTGCTAGGTGTGTTATGCATATGCTCACTTAAAAGGTGGCAAAGTGGTGGAGTGTTTGGCACTGCCACCTTGATGATCGAGGAGACAAGGTGTTTGAATCACTGTCTAGTATGGAGCTAACGCAAGGTTGCAATGTCTATGGTTTTTTTTTACAAGTTTCCTTCCACATCCCAAAGACATGGAGGACAGGCCAATTGTTAACTCTGGACTAACTTGGTATGGCGGGTTGAGTGCGCACTATGATGAACTGACACTCTGTCAAGAGATGCCTATGTCCGAAGCATCTCTGACTTAATCAAGTTTAACAATGGAGGGATTCTGTACTGAAAAGACACAAGGTTGTAGGTCACTAGTGTTAGTTATTAACTTCATGTGCATTATATTAATTTTGATTTTATGCAGTGACCCCTGTTAACAATAAAAAGGCCATATATAGATGTAGCTGCCTAAACGTGGAAGAATAAAGCGAGTAAAAACAATTACAAATAGCGTTGAGAGATGGAATAAGTAATGAACTGAATCTTGAATGAGATAAGTGACTTTATTTGACCATTCATAGTAGCCATCTCAACATTGTGCTTAGTCAGGCTACTTTTTACAGTTTCATAAATTGGATGTGTCACAGATTCAGAATCCATAGCTTAAATCCTACACTCCGTTTATATGTGGAGTTTACATGTTTTCCCAGGGTCTGCATGAAATTTTCTTCAGGTGTTCTGGTTTTCTTTCCCCATTTCAATCATTTGCATCATGAATTGATTATTGATTCAAAATTGGACCTTTAACTGTGTAAGCAGTCTTTGAGATGGACTGGTGCTCCATACATTGTTGACTACTGCCAGGATATGTTCTGGCACCCCATGACTAGAAATTTACTAAGTGGCATGGTATCTTACATTTTAGCCCAACTAAATGCATTCTCTTATTTGTATAAACAATAACAACTGACCAGAAATGTTTGGACGTGGGGACTATAGAATCTATTTAGAGAATTTGCACTCTGCTCAACATGTAGCATTCCAGTATGAAGAATAAGAGCAGAATGCTTAATGGATTTATATTTGCTTCTCTAAGTTGCTTCTCTAATGCCAACTCTGTTTACTTTTTTATTTTGTTTGCCCCTTTTAAATGTAACATAAAAACACTAAGTATATTATATCAACATTGAATCCTAGTTAACTGTTGGTATCTCTGATAGCCTCTGGGACAAGGACAGGAAACCAGTTCATCACAGGGCACAGTGAGTTTAGAGATGCCACTTACTCTACTACATGTCTTTGGGATGTGTAAGGAAGGCAACAGTACCAGCTCAGTATAAAATGTTTACAGAAATGGAATAAATTTGCAAACTCTACATAGCCAGTCACTGAGTTGAGTTTTGAACCAAGTCTTCCGGAGGTATGGGGCGGCAGTATTATCCACTACACAACTGTGCCACCTGTTAAAATATTTTTTATGAAATATTTTTTTCAGAAAATTATCTTGTTACTATTATAGTGGCAGTTTAATAAAACAGTATCTACCTATCCAACACCACAGCGCTACATAATTTATATTACAATTAGAAATCCTGAACCTTCTGAATTGCATCAGGGTTTCAGTACTTTCAGTTTCCTTATCAGATTCTTTAAGATCGACACCAATATATGAGGCATGGTCATTCTGTATTGGCCTTATGTGAGTTTCTGTAATGTGGCAAGGATAAACTATGGCCACTTCATCCAAATCTGATGAAATGCATTGGATTAAGTAGGTTTGAGAGTGTTGTTTTAAGGTGGTGATATTTGTACAATAAACTAAAATGCTGAGTAACCTAAACAAGAAAAGCATCAGGAACACAGTCTTAAATTAAAATAATAAAGCTTAAAGGCAACTCCAGCATTTAAATTAACTTTGTTTCTGTTTTTGAGATGAATGAAGTACATCTATTTCAGTGCAGTAATCTAACTGTGTACAGCAAGCAGTTGTTATAGGTTAGCAAGAGTAGCCCCTCACCTGAAATAAATATTACGCAGAAAAATTGGTGCTATTAATATGGGATAAAGCTGATCTACCAGAATACTTCCAATTAAACACTGAATCGAGTATGCAGGAATACAAATGAAAATTAGGAGAAAGTGCATTCAAGATGGAAGCACTTTTTGTAGCTTAGAACTAGGAGAATCACTGAAGAAGTAGAATGGCAACAGGAGTAAAGAGTACATGGCATATATCCTGGCACTGAAGAGTGGTTTTGTGTTACTTATTGGTCAGACATGCAAGTAAGAATTTCACAATATTCGTGACACTATTACTACTACTGCCTCCAGTAAATAACAAGGCACTCAGGCCATATAACGTGTTTCTTTACATCAGCTGGTTACATTACTTGTACAACATTTTAAAGATGTAATAGCCAAGATTGCATCCTAGGTGAGGGGTGACACACTATATGCCATATTTGATTTTGATGTTAACGACATGGCACTGCAGTATAAGTAGTGGGGTCTTGTAAAACACTGGACTCTAAAGCACAAGGCTGCCAGTAAGGCTGCTGTGTGGCCCTGAGTGAGTCACTAACCCTTCCTATGCTTGGATTATAATAAATAAGTGTAAGAAGCAGTACAATGTGACAGAGTATTGCCTTGTTCAGGCCTGGTCTGTTCCAAGTGGCCAGAATAAGCAGTTTTGAGAATGTTATGTTGTTGTATGGCACATCTTTACTTGGGGTGGTGATAACTACTAAAAAAAATATTTTTATTTGTTTAACAGTCAAGAAGTTCAATTGTGGACTGCAAGATGGCATGTTACCTGTGCACCTCTGATAGTGAGGAACAATTTATATCTGAGCATACAAACATGTATTATATATAAGTACCATTATAATGTGTTCTTTATGAAAGATATCATATAAAATAAAAGTTTTTTTTTTTTTTCTTATTTTGATTTGATATGCTTTATTAAGCCCCAAGGGGAAATTGACCTTTGGAGGTCAGAGCATAGGGTCAGACATTGCACCGTGTGCCCCTGGAACAATTTTCAGATTAAGGCTCCTTGCTCAAGGGTCCAAAAGAGGAAGATCGCTTCTGGCAGAAGTGGGACTTGAACTGGAATCCATCCATCCATCCATTTTCCAACCCGCTGAATCCGAATACAGGGTCACGGGGGTCTGCTGGAGCCAATCCCAGCCAACACAGGGCACAAGGCAGGAACCAATCCTGGGCAGGGTGCCAACCCACCGCAGGACTGAACTGGAATCCTTCCAGATATTTATAGAGTACACTCTAAAGGTTCTATATTCAAAACAAAGCTTTATTGAGATGAGTTCAGTCCAAGTAAAAGTTTGTGAACATACACTTATTGTCAGTTGCACCCATCACGAGCCAAGTTAAGAAATAGCTACAAATAGTTTATGAAAACAAAAATTTTATTGATTAAAATATTTTTGACAGACATGATTAATGACATGTTGCTTACATGCAAACAAAGCACTCTACAACAGTGGGTTAACATGGAATATCTGTATTTTAACCAAAAAAAACCAAAACAAAACACTTGTTCATTTAAAACCGGTTATGTGCTTTTTCCCCCCACAAAATACTGAAATGTATTGTAATATCTGACCATAGTGAATTCTAAGACTGGTGTATTGTAAAATAAATTAGTAACATGCACACGATTGCAACAGTCAACAACCTTCAGCATTAAAATGCATTCTTAACCTCAGTCTCAGTGCAAACACCATTGTAGCAAAAAGAACATAAAAACAATAAAAATAAAAAAGGATTCTCTGTCTAACTTTTGAGTACCAAGTATAAAATACTATAATGTGTTAAACTGAATAAGTAACAAGCCCAAGAAGTCGACCTAAAAGTGTCTGTTGAGTGATGAGCTACACTGGTATAAACCTTTAATAATTCTGACTAAATATTAGTCCAGCTCTAAGCATTCTCCTAGAAACTCACATTAGTGACATAGCTAGCTTGATTTACAGTACTAAAAACCTATCTCTCAAGCAGCAATGATTACATACAACAACAATAAAATCAATCATTCACACCAAAAATATAAACAATTCTTCTGTCTATCAAAACCCCAAATATCCCAATTATATATAAAAATTATACGCTTTAAAAGAAAAATTCAGGGGAATGCATATGCAAAAGGAAAGAAAAATAGGTTGCTGTATTACCTGCACATTTAGATTTAATCTGTGCATATAAGATCATGTCCACAAGCAGGTAACAACAAACACATGGCACAGAATTTCAAAGTTTACCAGGAATGGACACTTGTTCTTAAAAAAAAAAAAAAACGCGCGCATTCACCCTTATAGTCTCTTCTGTGTGTGATACCTACTGTATTTTAGAAGCAGGGAAACACTGAGCAATAAATATGATGAGAAGGTCGAATGACATGATATAAATTAAAAATATATATATTTATAGTAACAACCTAGGATAGTAGTCACTCATTATCTAGTGGTGGACATCCTGCATAGTTAACTCACAAATAAATAGTAATCAATGCACAGATACATAAGGTTCTTCTTATCCTTAATGACAAAACCCTTTTCTACAGCATTTAGTTGGAAACTTGACTACTCTGCAATGTTACAGACATACATCACTCTATTCCAAATGCAAGTTTTGCTTTAAACTTTTCATACCTAATTCAATGAATACACTTTTCAAACACAGTGTCAAAGTGCAGCATTACAAATTAAAAAAAAAATAAAAATGAAGGAATGTAATTGTATGGGCCAAAAAACTAAAACAGAAAATTGTAAAAACGACTCAACTAAGTTAGTGTGAATGGGACTTATCCAGCATATCCTCTTTTGAAGACCCTTCAGGTCTCCTAATGTCATCGTATTTATTCCCTACTATTTGTTTAATATCAGTTTCTCAACTTTCCATAGATGGATAGTACCCCCAACAGTGTAAGTATCTGAACAAGTTTCTGAGTTTTAGAACTCCCGAAGGAGACCATGAAATGGAAAGTACCACCCTTCAAAACAGTGTTACAAGGGCTACACATCAAGATCATCAGGTCGAGCTCTACTGCTGACTCGACTACTGGCTCTGCTTGAGGGCCTTTGGTCCACAACAGCTAGAGGCTGTAGCTCATGTCCGGATGGTAGCTTCTTATTGTCTGGCACATCATCCGGGTAGTCAAATGCTTGCGCATGGGAGTTTGAGATGGTGCTGCCTGTTTGGCCCAGACGGTTCTGCTCAGTGCTGTAGTTTGCCCAGTTTTGCTCATTGGCCTGCTTATTGTAATTGCGACAAGAGTTGGTCCTGTCTCCAGTGGCAAGTTTGTAGCCTGGCGGAGACATAGGAGACATGGGTGCTGTTGGGGAGGAGCAGCCATTGTAATAGGCATATTTTGGAGATGTGCAGTCTTTAGCTACTGGGCTCATGACCATGTTGTTTGTGTAGGGATCTCTTTTTCCTTTCACCCGATCCTTGATGCCTTTGAAGAGGACATAGAAAAGCTCAATCACATTTAGTAGAAGTGACACCAAAGACACTACTAACATAAAGATGATGAAGATGGTTTTCTCAGTAGGGCGGGACAAGAAACAGTCCACTTTATGAGGGCACGGATCCCTTTCACATCTGTAAATGGCCTCCAGCTTAAAACCATATATGTACCATTGAATCAACAGAAAGCCGACTTCAAAGACAGACTTGAAAAGTATGCTCACAATGTAGGTACGCATCAAGGCTCCTTTCATTTTTACTTTTCCATGCTCTTCCAGCCCATACTTAAATTTCTTGATTTCAATTTGCTTGAGTGGCAAATCTACATCGCCACCGTCATTCTGGACAACTTTCAGTTCTTCTTCTTTTTTGTTCAATTTCTCTTCTTTGCGCATTAGGTAGAAAACATGCGCTAGATAAAGTAGTGTGGGAGTTGAAACAAATATAATTTGTAGCACCCAGAAACGGACATGGGAGATAGGAAAAGACTTGTCATAGCATACATTTTCACAACCTGGTTGCTGGGTGTTACATTTAAAAGCTGACTGTTCATCTCCCCAGGCTGACTCAACTGCTGTCCCCAAGACTAGGATTCGAAAAATGAAGAGAACAGAAAGCCAGACCTTTCCTCCGGCAGTGGAATAAGCCTGGACTTTGTCAAGAAGTCTTCCTAAAGCACTCCAGTCACCCATGTTGACTGAGTCCTAGCTGCAAGAGACAAATGATAATGTGTTAAAGCAAAAACTTTAAACTGGATGGTATCTTTGCAATAGCAGTACAGAACAGCAACTGTTAAAATCATATTTATTTCATGTCCTCAGGCTGCTGTGTAGCTAAAGACCTACAAGCATATTACAGTTGATGAGATATGCTTTTACATGGCTACATCAGTCACTTTGGGTGATGAATTGACTCAACAGAATGGGCTGAAGCAACATTTTTAGGATTTACCGTTCACTACTGTACCAATTAAGCTACATTACCTGCTCATCCCATTTATACATTACAAGTAGTGTCCTGAACAACCTGGTAAGGCAACAGTACCCCAGAGCCCATGTAGTTGAATGCCACTCTGTACTACTGACAACCATTGGAAAAGGAGCTACACATATGATCCAATACATAGGAGGATTAAAATAATGAAAATCATATTGATTTGAAAAAAAAATAATGATGTCAACACTTAAAGTTCATTGGCAAAGTCGGGTTTCTGAGGCAAGCATGACAGTAGAGGCCTGAAAGTACAGTTATAGACAAGTGATCTAAAGAAGAAAATAACCAAAAAAAGTAGTATGATTATTTCATACTGGTAGATACGTATACACAGTATATATATGGAAGAGAATATATATATTTATGTGTTTGTGTATGTATGTATGTATGTATGTGTGTGTACTTTTATACAATACTTTTATATAATTTCATTGGATTGGAAGCATGGTGGGGGAGACAAAGTAGTCATCGTTGCTACTTCAGTCCCTAATTTTTAAAACCCAGAGATGTAACTATGTGTGTGTGGAATTTCAATGTTTCCTTATGTCAGAGTGGCTTTTCCCCAGTTGCACCAGTTTTTCTTAAACATTCCTAAGATGTGTGTTTTAGGTAAACTGGAGAGTGTAAACTGGCCACGAACTGAATGTGTACTGCGACAACACTAGCACCTTTCTACAAACTTATTTCTACCATGCTTCTAATGTTGGCAGGCCATTACCTTCATAAACCTGAGCTGAATATATCAGTATTGAAAATGGATGTACATTTCATTAGATGGTACATATATATATATGCAAATTTAAAATGGGGCAAATATTTTCAATTAAACTGTAAATGTTGCTTGTCTCTATACAACATAACATAAAATTGTCAAACCTACTTAATCCAGTTAGAACTGGAGAAGAGGGTACATCTCTATATATTTAACAGAGAGAAACAATAATTTACCACTAATGTAAAAACAAATAATTCCCTAAAAAAGTTTGAGTGTATAGATAGATAGATAGGTAGATTTAAATTGTATCTTGTATATAATAACAGTAATCCTAAATTATCAGAAAAAGAAGAAAGGATTTATTTTTTTACATTTGTATAGGCTGTTTTTTTCACAAGAAGGAGCTTTTTAAAACTACTTAAACACGTTAAATGAGACCTCCCTAACGGTGTCCAATACACATGTTTAAGACAGGTTTATGTTCACTGCGTGAGGCATAGAGAATTCCTGAAGGCTTTAACTTCAGTCTTTAACAGCCTTTTCTTGTCGAAGGAATGCAACTTTACCGATACTTCAAATGGAGCGCTCAAATCCAAGACTACTTTAAAGGATTGGTAACTAAAATAAAAACGTCTTTAGAAGGTGTATCTGTAATGAATTCATTTGGTAAACGCAAAAACTGGTTGTGTAAATTTCCTAAGAGAATTAAACTAAATAACAAGTCAATGTTTTTGATAGTTTTTTTTTAATCATTTTGCACTGTACCTCCCACTGGCAGCGGTTGACTTTTTCCGTTTCTTTTCCTTCTGTTTCTTTACATATCTGGTCTTTCGGAAAGTACTTCAAAGTTGACACGAGAGTTACACGCTTTATAGAATTATGTGCCCCAGATGTCAGTTCCTAAAAGCAACACATTTAGACAAATCAGTACTAAAGTCTCGGCTAGGAGGACTGGTGGAGTTGAAAAAAATGAACTGATCGAGATCGGCGTAAACTATGCGCCGTCTTCTGATCTGTTTAAAGTGTAAGCATTTTGGAGAAACTGATTCATTCATATGTTTCGCTCTTTGGCTAAAGTGAATAATTATCCACCGTTAGATGAAATCCAAGGATCTGTTTTCGTCACGGGGACACTGAGAAATAAGTTATAAATGTACACATTAATTTTTTACTGTCAAAAAATTATTTAACACATTTATTTCATGGTGTGTTTTATACCACATTTGTTGTTCATATATACACAAGGGGCTAAAATGAATACTTTAGATGGCGTACGTGAATTCTAAATACAAACGTTAACAAATATGCTATACGCACAAGCTTTATACTTAACTGATCGATACATACTAACAGGAAAAAATCAACTTTTGTCTGAACAATTGTTAACATAAAACTTTTTTAGTAACTTTTGTCCAAAATAAATGTACAGAAAACATTGCATAGTCTTATTAATCTCTCTTTCAGATGTTTATTGTTTGCATAAAAATCAGACATAATATAATTTTTACTTAAACAACTTCTAGTAATGGAAGCCTACCTTACGAGCTCAAGTCTCTTGGGTGCCAGACAGAAGTTAAAAAAGTTATATCACTTAAAGTTTCGGGAACAAACATCCACGTTTCGGACTAGAACAGCAGCTGCTTAGGATGACAAACTTCATCTGTTCTACGGGGTTTTAAAAAACTTTAAGTCACCTGATCCGTGACGTCACGAACGCCTTCGACATTTCAAGAGGGTTCAGCCGCAGACAGGCACTCTCAAAAGGAGACCATACGTAATTTTTACAATTACCGATCGATGAACTCAGAGCTGAAAAGTCTTTAAATATGGAAATATTCAGAGTCGGAGCACGTCTGTCAGGTAACAGTGCTAATTTCCAAAAAAAGTTGCCCTAAAGTAGTCCTGGATACAATTTCAATATTCATGTCTTCAAATTTTAGCAAAGATTTTCTGAAAAGGCAGGGACAAAATGATATGCCATTTATTTTGCAAAATTAAATAAAAAAGTGAAATGAACTGTTTTAACACATTGAGAATTTAAGTATAATCTATTTTTTTTAAGTGACTTACTGTCACCAAATATCCATTAACCGATTAAAGATGATAACACGTCAATTACTTTATGGCATCATAACTGGCGTCCCTACCAGGATTGAGCTACATCTCCTCGCAAGTCAGAATTGAGCAAGGTGCTTTGAAAGTAAAATGATAACACCATTATAGTTCAGTAAAGGATAATATACTGTTTGTTCTGATAGATGCATGTAGGAAGATAGACAGATCGATAGTTAGACAAATAGAAAAGGCACTATATAACGATTTAACATAGGGAAGTAGTATTCAACTTATTTAGGTTACTGTGTACTTTTGGTATCTTTAAAAATAAACTAAATACTGTAGTTTAAAAAAACACAGAAATGTAAATATATGGGATATAAATATAATAATCCTAATATATATATATATATATATATATATATATATATATATATATATATATATATATATATATATATATATATATATTTCTTTCTTTTTATGTTCTGCTGGGGATGGGAGGTGTATAAATGTAAGATTTCTGAATTGTTGTTTCAAAGGTGGTAAAATCAGAAGCATTTACGTATGTGCCAAACTTTTATATACGTTTTTATTTGCATACCTCTATATGTCCTCCTATTATTAAGTCACATCTTTTACAAAATTGAGTCTGGGGTGTAGTTATGAATCTTCAAAGTGAGAGTGAATATAAATTTCCCACTTGCATAACCTCAGCTTGTGAGTGAAAGAAATGAAATAACCTTTCTATGTCTTTGTTTCTGCTGACCTCTTGTGTTCATTTGAAGAATCTATTGGCTTGACTTGATACTTTGCAAGACGACAGGAGTCTAATTCAGCAGCATTGAGTGCAAGGCAGGAAGTAGCATTGAACTGGATGCTTCAGTCTATGTGGGGCACACATACCCAGACCCATATTGATACCCAAATCCAGACTTATTTGGGATGTGGAAGGAAGCCAGAGTACCAAGCCTACGCTAATAATAGACACATTTGTAAGGTCTACATAGACACACCATTAGCTTCTTATCCCCTAGCAGGAGGAATGAGAGGATACTGCTGTGTAATTTTTCCAGAATGTGTGCAATATGATTTTTGTGTATGAATATAGAATAAATACAAATATAAATCTAATGTCACCGTCAAACTCTAGATTAAGGGGAAAATGTTTATGTGGAATGATGGTTAAATGGTTAATGGTTGAATGCTTTCCACCTCACAGTACTTGAATACTACTGACAGGGTTAGCTTCTCTGATAAGCTGATCTCTTCTAGCACGATCTGCCAATGGAGACTCTAGTTTTCTAATAGACAGTTCACAGTACTAAATTGGGTTCAGCTGGGTGTTTCCATGGGTGAGGGTGCCATGTTGTAGACTGGCATTTCATCCAAGGGTGAATCCTGCCTTGCTTTCATTGCTGTTCAGTTAGGATTTAGTTACACTAGCTGCACAGTACTGTAAAAGATATTTAAAATTTTGGAAGGAAATTATGTATCATATTTCTGTTCAATGGGGTGGAAAATTGGTCAGAATTTTTCTCTAACAGATTCAGCATCCTGGTTTCAAATCTTGGTGGCTGTCTGTGTGGATTTTGAACAACTGCTAGAATATTTATGGGTTTTCTCTGCCATTAGTGTTTTGTTCAACATCTCAAAGATGTGTAGGTTACATTGATTGGTAGTTCCAAACTGATTTAGTTTCTGTCTTGGCACCAGTGTTACCAGGATATGTTCTGACAACTCTGAATTTAATTAATTGGGTTGGCAAATGTGTGGTGTGAGTTATATTTGTTAATTAATTAAGTTTCAGTGTTTTTTTCTTTCAGCCAGTCATGTAGTTGATTTTTTGACAAATATTCAGTGGTCATATCTTCATCGTCATCTTTTTTATGATTTTGGTTTCCATTTTTAAGATTACATATGCTACCATTAAATTATACTCATTTATTCATTTTCTGAACCTACTTAATAGAAATCTTAAGGATGCAGACTAATGCAACACAAGAAAAAAAACCCTTGGGTAATTGCCACTGCACTGCAGAGTTTACACATATATACACATCCACACTGGGCCACTTTAGTGTTGCCAGTTTACCTAATTTGTCTGCCTTTGGAATGTTTTAGGAAAACCTTGTGTAAACCAGGCTACAGTTTGAACCCAGTCCAATTAAGACCTAATCACTGTGTCACCATGCACCCCATACCATCTGCAAAGGTAAGAAATTCTATGTACAAGAGGAGATCATTCATTTAATTAATAGAATTTTATTATCCAACTAGCTGTGCTACCCATCTAAGATTAGCTGAAATCTAAGTAATTAACATAGACATCAGTGTTAATGTTTACTGGAATGTATTCTGTAATGCATGTAATAATAAAATGCATTGCATTTGTCATTTCAACAGATGGCGTATCATAAATATTTGTAGTAAGAAAATGCAATGCTACAAATGTTTGTGATGCACCATTTGTTGTAATGGCAAATGCAATGCATATATCTGTTGTATAGTATTTGGTATGGAATTCGTAAAAGCAGTGTTAATATTTGTGATGTGCCATCTGTTGGAATGAGAAATGCAATGTACATTATTACTACAAATGGTTCTGATGCACCATGTATTGTAATAACAGAGACATAGCAGCTGGACAAACACAAATACACAGACACCTATCCTTTTATTAAGATGGATAGTTAATTTATCCCACTATTACACCCAGACATATTGTAAAAGTAATCACTTTTTGAACAGCTCGATGATTCAGTGATTTAAAACCTTTCTTATGAAGTAATGCCTCATGGTTTCTGTCTTGAATCTCTTTGCTATAGATGTTGATTGGTTTCTTCAGTTACTGTATGTGAGGCGACTGGAATATTTGTTGCTTTCTCACCATGGGAACTTTATTTTCAGGAAACAATAAGTTCCTGAATAATGTAGGTCCAGGTTCACTTGTGATCCCTGACCACATTTTTGTTTTTTGGGTTCTCTCCACAGATTAGGAGCTTTAACCTTTATCCAAAGTATGTAACGTGCACAGAAGAGTGATGTGGTGCAAAGAACAAAATGATCAAGAGTTCACACAGGACCTTATTGCTTCAAAGAGATCATGACTTCATGGAGAATATTAATGCTTCAATGCATTGCATAGTCTTCAGCAACAATTCTCCAAACTCCAAACCTGACTTTGTAAAATGGTACCAGGGCTTGTTGTCAACCAGTCAACCAATTTGTCATCCAGCCCCCATCCACAATAGTTCTTGGTTGAATAAAAAGTACAAGCCCATGTAAAGAAGCCCCAGAAAAAGTAACAGCTGGGGCACCCATTTAAGTCCAGGGTACTGGGAGTTGACAGATTGTATGCCTGAACTCTACCATGCTGTTAGGTGGCTGCAGGGAGGCTTTTCATCCAATATCTGTCTCTCACAATTAATGCATCCTCCTGGCCATAATGCAGGTCAAAAACATATAGGAGTACAACTGGCAGGAAGAAGAGAGGTGTAAGAAGGAAGAAGGGTGGAAGGATTAGGTGGTGAATATGTAAAAGGTTTGTAATTTTATTTGTTTTGTTAATCTTTGTATGTTTTGCTTCCAAAGTCATGTCCCCAACTGTACTGTTACCTTTTCATTATAGTAAACAATTTTTTTCTTTATTTTTTTGGTCTCATTGGTGTTCTTTAGAAAATGATTGTGAGTTTAGCTCATTTTCTGTAATCTCTTTACTTTAATTCATGAGTGGCAGAAACTCAGGGTCTGAATTTTGTCCAAGGGTTATAGACTCTGCTACAGTGGATGTACTGGAGACTCAGAATGATAGGAAACCTTTATGGGTGTGCTAACCCCGCTTAAAATCAAGTCATATACATTGCCAGTAAACAGAGCAACTATCAAGGCTGAGAAAGCCAAACTCTGATTATGGATCCCTAGCAGTTTATTTTCTCCGGGAGCATGGTTAGACAGAGTTTTGCTTTCCATTCCTACAGTGCCAGTTTATCAAACTGCCTGTGAGTCAAACCCCCACTCCTCCAGAATATATAAGCTGTGCATTTTAGCCATGTTTATGGACTCATTTACCCTTAATTTAAATAGATATGTGTGCTTATGTAGGTAAATATTGCATGATTATGTAGTGTAGAGGAAACACTGTCAATTTGTCTCCAAACTCAGAATGACTCCAAGGAGTCAGTAAATGCAAACAAACAAAAATAATTTACTAAATAAAAAATAAATTCAAAAAAAGAAGAATAAAGGAGAGCTCAAAGCATCAAACAGAAGGGAAAAAATAAGCCTTACTGCTTCTCATGGCCCTTTGTAACAGGTTCTTGATCCCTTCCTACTACGTGGTTTGCCCGTTGTACTAACCCACCTGAAACTGACTAAAATACACTGTCTATTTATAGTGAATCTATGGGCTTTCTAAGAGTCATTTGTCTCATTTTTAAATTTCTTTATTTTTGTTTAATATTGTTTTGACAATGACGTCAATTTGCCACCAGTTTCAATGGTAATTGGTTTTAGGCTTCACCATTTTCTGATTGTTTTTGCTTGGCTGTAGCCATGTTGTTTATGGTTGCTATCCCTGTTGCTAGTGACATGTTTTGCATCATAACATCCCACCCATTTCACATGGAAGTACACTACACCTAACTTCCAAGCATTGGATCCTTTCTTTAGAAAATAAACAAATATTAATGTTAGTTAGGAACAAATTAATAAGCCAGTGAGAGGCCTTGTTTTCAAGAATGATTTTTAGTTTTTTGGTTTTGGTTTTGACAATCAATTCTGATAGCTACTTGAAGTTTTCTGTCTAGACCTCCTAAAATTGACTTCTGCGGTCCCTGCAAGTTCCAATACTGTATAATACTGGCCTTAAAGGGCCAGAACACCATGGCAATCCATTTATAAGTTGACCCTCCTCCTGTACCAACTGAGTGTATTGCCTGTCGCTTACCAAGACCTCCTCCTCCATACTACTTTTGCTTTGCTGTTTTCTATTTGTACCAGTTTAATATATTGTACCCTTAATGTTGTACATTTGTATTTTTTAAATTATTTTAGGTTTCATTTTTAACAACTAAAATTTATGTTCTGCTCCACTATGTCTGAGGCAAAGGTTATAATCACATAGAATTGCTTATGAGTATAGAGAAAGCAAACAGACTTGTATGTGCTTTGGTCTAACTCAAAATTTCTACTCTTCAACCAGGCTAAGCCTGAATGCCATCAAATAAGTGGCTTGTTGTGAACATCAGAGAAAGAGAGAGAGAGAAAGAGAGATATAACAAAATATGAGATTGGTGTCTGGATCTGATAAGGTTCACTCTGTTGTTGCTGATGCCTGTTGTTATTGCCTGAGGAGGAGGGCTGACTTAATGCAGTAATAACTCAGAAAGTGAGCTGATTCTACTATTAATCATCCTAGATGCATCACATGCCTTGCTTTGCTGTCCCACATGGATCTACTGATCACATTGCTTTGGTAACTAGATCAAAACTAGTGCATAATTTCACTTGAGTTCATATAATTTTTTGCCCTTCTATGGAAAGATGGTTGACTGATTTTGAAATCCTGGTTAGATGAATTCTAACCTATGAGCCAGTACTTCTCTCCTTGGCTTTGCCTGATAGTAACAGCAAAGTCACTATTGAATGTTGCCAACTAACTTAAGCTTTATGATACATCATATTGAGTCTTTAATGTTTTATTTTGGACAGTACAGTAAATGTATGTTATACAAACTTTGATATATATTATACTGTATGTTTACCTTATAAACTGTAAGTCTGAGCAAAAATTCTGCCGTGATTGCATAAGCACTTTGAGCCAGTCTTAAATTAAGAGCACTACGCGCACAAAAAAATTAATTATAATAAGCTGCTTCCTTTCATCCCCAAGACAGGCGGGGCTACTGCAGAAACCCTGGCTTCAAATCCAATTAGCGGATCTTGGAATAAGATGCAGTAAATCACAGAGTATCACATAAATTACATTTACATTTATATTTATTTGCTTAGCAGATGCTTTTTATCCAAAGTGACTTTCAAAAGAGGTAAAAAATCGAGTAACATTAGGCAAGGGCCTGTTTGTTCAGCATGTATAATAGGACGGGTAACAAAAGTTGATTGCCACAAGTGAAAAGATGTAATAATTCATATATTTATAATAATAGAATACAATCAGTAAAGTGATATAAACTTAAAACAAATTAAGTATATAAAGTATTACAGAGCAAAGCTTTTATTTCCTTCATCAATTAGATAGATATTCACAGAACAGATGGGTCTTCAATTGCTTCTTAAATGCATTGAGGGAGTCAGCAGTACAGATGGTGGTGAACAGCCCGTTCTATCAACTAGGAACTACACAGGAAAAGAGTCTGGATTGAGACTTGATGCTGCATAAAGGTGGCATCACCAGACCTGAGTGGACGAGAAGGAGTAAAGCACTTCACCAGTGTCTCCATATACTCAGGTGTTGACCTATTGACTACACTGTAGGCAAGCATTAGGGGTTTGAATTTTAATGCATGCTTCTACAGGAAGCCAATGTAGTAACCTGAAGACAGGAGTGACATGTGACCATCAAACTGGTTAAATACAAGATGGGCTGCTGCATTCTGCATAATCCGCAGCAGCTTGATAGCACATGCAGCTACTCCTGTTTGAAGCAACTTGCAGTAGCCCAGATGTGACAAGACCAAAACTTGGACTAGTAGTTGTGCTGCATGCTCTGTCAAATAAGATCTGATCTTGTAGATGTTGTACAGCGTGAACTTGCACGAATGAGAAACAGTAAATATGTGGTCAAAAAAGGTACCTGCTCATCAACCTTTAACCACCCCATGGTTGTGTACTGACTTGCCAGGCTTTAGAAACAATGAGCCAAGCTGTACAGAGATAGGGAGATGAGCAGACTGGTTGGCCAAGATCATAAGAAGCTCAGTTTTTGCCAAATTGAGCTGTAGATGGTAGTCCTTCATCCAGATTGAACTACCAGTAAGACATGCAGAGACTCTAGATGACACTGTATTGTCCTCCAGAGGGAACGACAGGTATATCTGTGTATCATTGGCACAGCACTGGTAAGAGAAGCCATGGGATTGGATGGTGGAACCCAATGAGGTGGTATACAGAAAGAAGAATAGAGGAACCAGCACCGATCCTTGGGTTACACCAGTGCATGTCTGGTGTGCCATTGACAACTCCCCTTGCCAGGACACACTGTGGGATCTGCCTGAGATTATTAGATGATCTGCCTTTAGTTACTTAGTACTGTTGTGGAGTTCCATGTACTTTGACAGTAAATGTTCTATAGAACAGAGTTCTATAACATGAAATAAAAGAGTGAACAGATTTGGCCCATAAGAAGCTATACTAATTGTGGTACTGTTACAACAACAATAAAGAAAGCAGAGTTTGAATTTGCAATTTTTATTATCCCCATTGCAGTCGTATAAACAAAACACAATTTCATTAAAAAAAACTTGTTACAGCAAGAAATATTAACAGTGACTTTCTTACTTTGTGTTTCCAAAGAACCTATTGAGGAGGAATTGTCATTCATTTTCTGAGAAAACAAAGATTTTGTACTTCTACAAACAAATTCTTAATGCTTCATTATCAACTAAATATGTTTCTGGGACTAAGTGATAAATGTAACTTCAAAAATCATTGAGTAAAATCCATTTTTTACACATTTAGAAGGGAGGCTGCCAACTTTTAATGATGAAAGCACTACTGACATCTAGTGGAACAAAGAGACTTACCATAGCATGTTCTCAGCGTATTTTGGGTTACAAACAAAATGAATGACAAAGTAAATAAAAAACACCTTTTATTCATTTGTTTGAAGAAACATACTGTCCATAAATCAAGTATTATATCTCTTTATACACAATTTTTTACAAGTGGATTTGCAAAGATATTGCAGAATGAATTATGAAGGTCTTGCACCCAGTACTGCCAAGATGATAGTCTCCTGCTCACTCTGACCCTGATCGATATAAATGTGTTATTAAGTTGGATGGATGGAATGATACGATCATTTATAATGATATAAAACTAATGGTTACAAAGTTTTTTGAAATTTGGGTTGTTTGGTCAATGGTTCAGTTCAAATCTCAATTCACAAGAAGAAATCAAGAAGTCTGGTTGCATTAGTTGCTTTCATAAAATGTTAAAATAATTTTTCAAACAGTCATAAAATACAGATTTTGTTTAATTATGAAAGATGTCATGAGAGGGGCACCTGAGTGAATGTTTATTTTTCAATAGCCAAATTAATATTAGACCTTAGATCTTATAGCCTTTCCTTCTTCTTGTTGCCTATTAACATGTCAGCAGGGAAAGGGCACCACTGTATATATTAAAAGAGGAAAAATATTTTATATCATGTTAGTGATAAAAATCCTCTAATGTTCCCCCAACACTCCATCTGGAGACTTTAAATTGGCCTGGTGTGAGTCATTGGTGTTCGATAGACTCTGTTTCTTCCAGCCTTATGCCGGTGTAGCTAGGTTCTGGCCGATTGTGACCCTGAACTGACAAAGTGAGTTTAAAACTTAACAGATTATAAAAATGGGGAATAATTTGTACCAAAAAAGGTACAGGCTAGTAATGTTACCTCATAGCTTGAGTCCTTGGTTCAGTCTGGTCACTGTCTGTGTGGAATTTTAACATTCTGCTCATGTCAAATGTGTTTTTGTCTTTTTTTGTCTCATCTGGTGCTTTGACTTTCCTCCAAAATCTCAGAAATATGAAGAATATGCAAACCTGACATAGACAGTGTCCAGGCTGAGATTTAAAATCAGGACTCTGGAGCTGTGAGTAAAATATCATAGTACTTTGGCCCTAGTGTGTGTGTTTGCCCTCTGGTGGACTAGCATCCTATCAAGGGTTTGTTACTACCTTCTCCATTATGCTGGCTGGGATGGGCTCCAGCACTCCTTGCGTCCCTGGTCTGGATTAAGTGGGTTAGAAAATGACATGACTAAGGCTAGTGTTGGAGACATTGCCTTTAGTTATAGTGCATGAAAACTCTTAAGTGACATTCTTACCAGTATTAGAACAGTTACATCAATCGGCTAAATATTTAGTATTTTAGTGTAGAATAGTCTACTTTCTTATATTGCATTTTATTTGTAATTATTGTTTTTGATTTGCGATTTTTTGATTTGCGATTAGCAAGTCTTTTCCATTGTTCTTATCTTCTATGTGATTGTGCTGTAACTGATTGCATTGTCACAAATAATAGGACCATTTTCAGACATCTGCTAAATGCAGAATTATTTGTTTCATAATATGCCAAAACTAGGGACATTAGTAATTTGAACTTAAAAAATGAATATATTTACATTTATGTATTTTGTACATATTGCATGTTGTTTCTGGGTTAATGTATCATAATTATTTTTAGTGATTATTCTGCATTTCTTTTTTCACATTATACTTGCAATTATTAGATAGCATACTGAGCTTGTAAGTGAAAGTGCACATCAAAGTAATAAAATGGATTAGAAATTATACAGCACTGGACCATTTTGGTTTTTAAAAATCACATTTTTACATATAGAATGAAAAATAATGTGTATGCTTTAGTATGAATGGGTATTATATATTGCCCTGCAATGTAAATACAGGCTCAGTTACCGGCTTGCCATTAATGCTGATATAGTGTGGAACCATGTGAATTAAAATGAAAAAGAAAGAATGGTTGGAAGGATGCAAAGAAGGATGAATATTGCATATATAATCATTTTTGTAACAATGGTAATTAGTAAGTAGTAAGATACATCACAGCATAGCACATTACTTGCTATAAACGCCAAAAAGGGTCCAGTGATGCAACTTTCATACTGAGACATTCATTAGTAAAGAAAGCTGAATCAAGCATTAGCTGTTTATGCTAGGCGTCAAAGAGTGATGGGGAGGAGCTTTAAAAAGGTGAAATGGAAAATGACCTCTATCAGCTTGTAGGTGTGAAAGAGGGAAGTCCTTTTGTGGGCTTTATGCTGACTGCACTTGGACTGCAGCTTCGAAACAATCCAGAACGCCCCAGCCACTTTAAGGTAAAAACTATAACAGTCCTCTGTTTCATGGTGATTCATGTTGTCACACACATACACATTAGAGGCAGCTAAAGGGCCTGAATTAGGTTAATTCCACGACAGACCAAGTGGTGGCAGAGTGTACTGACACTTTCTTTCTTGCTACTGCAGACCAATTATGTCACTTGCGTTTCTGGCCCTGATGACCTCACTCTGCTCTCCCTTAAAACCGCCATCTTTGCCTCCTTAAGTCAGTTCTGTTCAATCTGTACACAATGTACTCCCAATTTAACTCTTTTGCATCTAGGAATAATTAAACGAGTGGCTGCCCAAAACCTTTTTGCGACTCTGTTGTCTTATATTTGACAAATGGCGTAGTTGGCAGGACAGACTCCCAGAAGTACCAGGAGCAGGACCTGATTCTGCCTGGTTTATATGATTTATTTACAGATTTATTTGTCAATAGGACCAGATGACCCTGAGGCTCTAAATTCTCTGACCCAGTGTCTTACCAGCATCATCAATGGATTAATAATAATCTCTTTAAACTTAACTTGGCAACAAACAAAAAAGTAAGGACCACATAAAAAAATATGCTTTATAAATGAGGCCAGAAGTAAAGAATCTCAGGGTAATTTTAGATTCTGAGCAAAACTTCAGGAGGACAAAACAAAATCTTTTATTCTGCTAGAATCAAGGCACTTCCAGGCAGGTGGCACAAGTACATTGAGAAGGTGGGACATTACATTGAGAAACTGCATTATCAGTTTTTTTAAGGTTCATTCCATTTTCTGGTAACTCCCATTTTCTAACTTCAGCTTGACTCCCCCTTGTATTATTAGTACAGTATTATTATTACTGAGACAAGCATCTGAATAATGGACTCAACACACTGGGTTTTTGCAAACCAGAAGGCCTGCCTGTGATCCGTCCCACAGCTATTGTTTTATCCACAGTAGACACAAGCAAAACAACAAATCTACAGAATCCTTCTGAAGTATACTTGCCTGTTCAGTCTTTACGTTAATCAGTCACTGCCTCTGAGCCGCTCTGCATACTATCAAACCTCCTGTACAAGACCACACACTGTGCCTCCTGCTGTCTGTTTTGTTCACCCACTTTTGGCACTGGGTTTAAGGGCCTGCACTGCTGTTACACTGCTTTTATAATTATGACATAGCATTCTCAGACCCACTAGCAACACTGGCCGTAATGCACCAATCAAACCATAACAGAATGCAAATCCACCGCAGAGTCCACTCATGTACACAGGTCCAATGTAATTACCTTTTTTTGAAATTATTTTTTGCAATCCTTGTGTGTGTTTCTCTTTAGGACAGATAAAGCACTTTCTGTCTATGCACTTATTATCATTAATAGGTAATGCATTATGCTACTGTGGTAACATTTTAGAAGGATTAACTATTCATCCTTTTTTCAAAGCCTTTGGAGTTTAAGTCAAGTATTAGTCATGCTGTTTCTTAATATTTGTCAAAAATATTTCTCTGTCAATTCAAATGATCTGACGACTATCAAGTCCAGGATTACAGTGTTCTCACTTGAAAGTCTGATGAACATGAAACACATTACTACTCTTTGTTGTCATATGCTGTTCTTTATTCCTAATAGGAGCCTAAACTCTTCTGTTAGCAGAATGTACTAGCAAAACCTCAAAAAAAAAATTAATTGCTATGCAGCTGAGAATCTTCTGCAGCAAGGCAGCACTAAAAAAAAAAGATTTAGCCTTCCACAAGGTAATCATTTAAACAATCAATGAAGCAATTTTAAATTTCACTGTTGTCATTAACATCATGCATCAGTACAATGTTCCAAAGAGCAAATATGATTACAAGTCAGTGTCAAATATACAAATGAACGAATGAAATTAAAATTAGTATAGTGATTATAAAAGGAAACAAAAATGAAATCATCCCTGGCATATAACGAGTGGTGACATTGAAGGATTTATAATTGTAGAACAATAGTGACATCTGCTGGAGTAAATTATTTAAACACATTCTCGGTCCATTTACAGTATTGTATACCTTTATATTATAACCAAAAGAAAATGTAGACCAAAAATTAAAGAAAAAGAATCTTTTAGATGCCATATATTATCAAATGGTCTTCATTCTGCACAGTAACATTTACCAAGTGGGAAGTGTGATAATTAGTCTTTCTGCCCTCTACTATCTTTCTGCGTTCAGATTAATAATTCTTTGCTTTTATATAGAGCTTTTCTCACTACTCAAAGCACTCAGCAATTGCAGGTTAAGGGCCTTGCTCAAAGGCCCAACAAAGCAGAGTCCCTTTTGGCATTTTACAGGATTTGAACCAGCAACCTTCCGATTGCCAGTGCAGAGCCCTAGCCTCAGAGCCACCACTCCGCCTAGATTCTGAATGTGGTCTGTCTACATGCTGGGCCTGCACATAGCACAGCTACCACTGCACCTCAGGTTAATAGAGTTTATTTTATAAAACCCACAGAGTTATTTCTCCAGTCCATGCAACTGATTTAGATAGATAGATAGATAGATAGATAGATAGATAGATAGATAGATAGATAGATAGATAGATAGATACTTTATTAATCCCAAGGGGAAATTCACATACTCCAGCAGCAACATACTGATACAGAACAATATTAAATTAAAAAGTGATAACAATGAAGGTATAACAGACAGACAATAACTTGAAACCCTTAATGTACCAGTACTGTACTCATAATTTAACACATTAATAACGAAGGTAATGTCCAACCATGTGTGGCATTACATCTTTCAACATGTAAAGTTTTGGGGGATGGTGTTCAACTATAGAAAGGGTTTACATAAAATAAAAGTTTGTTTGGGTGGTATTTACATCAAAAGACTAACCGTGAATTGTTGTTTTGTAATGCTTTCAGCATCTAGCAATCAATCAACATTAGCCTTACATAGCTCTCTTCTCAAAATACACAAAAATACAAAAATATCACACACATATTTGTGTTGATTTGTATAATATTCCAATAAGTCAAGGACATGACATCACCATGTTGACAACCGCAAGGCAAATAAAGGGTCAGAAACTGAAGTAACACACATGTCTTTAAGATGTATGAGTATACTTGTAGCATGTACTGGCTCATGAAAATGTTCATGAAGACAAGAAATGGACCTTGAATTGAACCCTGATCCAAGGTGCGTTTTGGAGCCCTACCCCACTATGACAAACTTCATAAAGCAGATATTAATCCAATAGTATTAAATTCTGCATTAAACGCTAATAAACTGTTCTTATATAGATATTAAATGTAAGATGTCTTCCATTGTGTGATAGTTCCTTTTGCAACATTGTTTAATTGATGCATATAATTTCTCATTTTGTAGTTTGTGGTCTGGTAAAGCATTAAGGTGACTTCCAGCAGGATTATCAACTGTACGTATCCATGACATGACCATAGATGGCTTGCTTCTACATTCGTATTTCATTACTGTTCCAGTCCAGTTAATTCTTTGTCCACAACTTTCACAACATACAGTACATTCCTAACTCACCAGCTAAGCTACTCAATATTTTGTTCAGGTTTTTGTTCTTCCTAACCTGAACCACTACTAGTCTAAGATGGTAGGTCTCTCAGCAAAGTCTGATGTGTATATCTCATCAAGAATGTTGAGGCCCATCTACTAAATACTACCCTTTTGCAAACGTACACTTCTCTGCTCGCCAGTGAGTTCTCGATGCTACTAAGATTTTCTTTGAAAACTCTTATCCTGGCCTACTGCTTTCTGCATGGTTGTACTACTTATTCATTCTAGTGTCTTTTGTCTCTTTGTATGCTCCTTCATTAACTCTGCCTTGGTCTGTCTTCTTTGCTGTTCTGCAGCTACTATAAAAATTATTGCTCTTTTGCATTTCTTGCTCATAAAATGTGGAATGATACTGTATATCTAACTGCAATATCATTTACCAGTTTAATGAAATTTAATTCTATACTTAAATGGTCTTGTTTCTAGGTTGCTAATGTGACATCTACTGTAGTTCTTCAGCCAATGTAAGTATTACATGTTACATGCTATACAAAATAATGTCATTGTTCATTAACTGGGCACTATCTTTTCAAAGTTTTTCAGGATAGAGTCTTTAAATAAAGATAATAATAATTTGGGCTACATGGTGGTGTAGTGGCTATTGCTGCTCTCCCCTGGATTATGTATTCTGGGTTAAATCAAGTGCCTGATCACTGTCAGTGCAGTGTTTGCACATTCTTTCTGTTTCTATATCAGGGTGCTCCCAATCCTCCTTTCACATCCACAAGAGGCATGTAAATAAACTTAACTGGTGATCTCAAATTGGCCCATTGAGAGTGTAGGGATGCAGGTGAACTGGCCATGCAATCGATTGGCACTCTTCTCATGGCTGGTTTCTACTTTAGCACCTGTGTCACAAAAACAGGCTCTGGCCCTGTGACTTTAAAATGGATGGTGTGTGGATACTATACTTTTTTATTTTTTTTTATTTTATTGCACTCCATACAAAGCAATCAAGTTTTTACAAAAAGAAAAATAGAGTCAAGAACAGATCGATCCCCACCCTTGAGAGAGAGAGCATAAACGGCATAAAAATTTTACAGCTTTTAAACATACCTAAATTAATAAATTCTCTATGCTTCATGAACTTATTTTTAAAATATTACTGATTAGATCCTGCCATGTTTTGAAAAAAGTCTGTATGGATCCACTAACTGAGTATTTGATTTTTTCCAATTTCAAATAGTATAACACATCAGTTTCCCACTGACTTAAAAGAGGAGAGTTTGGGTTCTTCCAGTTTATCAGAATAAGTCTGCGTGCCAAGAGTGTAGTGACTGCAATCACAATTTGTTTGTCTTTCTCCACTTTAAGCCCCTCTGGAAGAACCCCAAACACAGCTGTTAATGGGTTAGGAGGGATTGTGAGTCCAAGGCTGTCTGAAAGGTAATTAAAGCTTTTTGTCCAGAATAATGTTAATTTGGCGCAGGCCCAGAACATGTGACCCAGTGAGGCTAGGATTTGGTTGCAACGTTCTCAGGTTGGATCATGCCCTGGGGATACTATACTTTAAGCCAAATTAAATAAAAGTGATTATCGTATTCAGAACTCCCAAATTAAAGATACACTGATGATATTGCATCTTTCTATATAATACGCTACCATGGCTGTTCGTTTGTCTGTCCAGGATTTTAAATCACCTGTAGCTCGCAAACTGTTTGAACTATTTTTTTTATTATTATTTTTATTAATTTTATTGCATTCCATACAAATCAATCAAGTTTTACATGAAGAAAATTTGAGTTAAGAACAAATCGATCCCCACCCCTAAGAGAGAGAGCAAGCCAAACAGCATGAAATTTAAGACCTGTAGACATACCTAAATTAATAGATTCTCTGTGCTTTATGAGATTATTTTAAAATATTACTGATTAGAGCCTGCCATGTTTTGAAAAAAAAAGTCTGTACGGATCCTCTAACTGAGTATTTGATTTTTTCCAATTTCAAATAGTATAACACATCAGTTTCCCACTGACTTAAAAGAGGAGAGTTCGGGTTCTTCCAGTTTATCAGGATAAGTCTGCTTGCCAAAAGTGTAGAACCGTTTGAACTCTTGATCTGAAATTTGGTACACATATACTACGTGACGTCTACTATCCACTTTGCTTTCGGGGTGATGATTTTTATTACTCTTTTTATTTTTATTTTATTTTATTGTAGAATCAACTTTTGGCAGCACGCAGGAGGGTGGCCGTGCGGCGCATGCGTATGGGCGCCGTTCTCATTCCCTACCACCTTCGCTAATCATTCTTGAGGCAGATTGAAGACTTAAGTGCCAGTTTAAGTGAAAAATTGAGAACATACTAAGTAATTCCAACACAAAAACTAACTTAATCAGATTTAACGTGAAAAGATACCGACGAAAGAAGAGAAGCAGCAAGCCGCTAGGGTGGCGAAAAGAAGAGCTGCTCAGGAAGCAGCAAGCACATCAACCTCTGAGCAAACGAATGCTAAACAGAGACAGAGAAAGAGTATGAAAACTAGGAATGCTCAAGTTAAGTGTATTCACTGCACGCTATCATGCAGTACGCCGTTACTGGTCATCTAATAATAAATGTGCATAAATATGCAGAGAGTGGGCCGTTCTCTATTCTTTTGTCTCTGGTGATTGAGAGAACCAAGAAGAAATATAAGACATCCCAAGCCGATCTTTACGAGTGGCACAACCATCAATCCTGTGTGAAGTGAAGTTTGAAGTAAAGTTAAAATGTCTAACCTGAGCAATCTTGGAAATCCATATCCAGTATAATTACTGCTGCTATAAAATATTCTGAGACTGTATGACATACAGTATAACATAATCTTCTCATGAGAATGCCTGAAGCTGTGCCTCTTGAGTACATTTTTCATAGTAAGACACTAAGCAGCAGAACATGTTGTGCACATTCTGTAGGAATGGCAGATGTGGTGCATGCCTGCACCTGCACTTGATTCCATTAACAGTTATTAATGGATCTACAGTGTTACTCACAGAGAGAAACACACATCATAAGAGGAAACTCAGGTAGACAAAGGAAGAACATGTACACCTCTCACAGAGAAGTGCTCAGCTGGGAATAAAAGTAGGGAACAATCACTGTGAGGTAACCTTATTTGTTTTCCTTATTTGTTTTCTTGTTTCTTACTTATTTTCTAACTGAAGTAGTTGGTATCACTTTTATTATATTAGCTGTAATAAATGTTTATATGGATCAGATGGTGCAAATGGTCACAGACTAAGCATCCTTGAATCAAGCTAGAGGCAGTCATGAACAATGTCTTACACACTCAACATGAGTCCTTAATTAGTCTGAAGGGTATCATCCGCAGAAGACATGGTGTCCAGGTATTTTTACCAAGTGCCATTAGAAGCTGCAATATAACATCTGGTCATATTATGTGTTTTTTTCCCTGTCATTTTAATATATTATTTTGATAAGATCCTGGACATATTTATTTTCTTTATCTACTGGTCACACGAAAAGACAGTTTCCCCTTGGAGATTAACAGAGTGTATCAAATTAAAAATCAAAATCAAAATTAATTTTACTTTTTATCTTCAGTGTATTAAAAAAAACGAGTTGTGGTGGTGAGTACTTTGGTTTGTGGTCACTTTATATATACTGTATATAGATTGATAGATAGGTTCAGTATATCTTTTGTATATACCTTGCATCTGTTAATATGTTTATTTTTATATTAAAATCCACTATTGTATTGACTTGTATGTAGGAATGGCAACTGCTGTATATAACACACCATGACATATTGTTTCCAGTATTTTGACAGTTTTAATAACATATTACTGCAAAATACTAATGTGTACACTTCCAAATCGTTTCTCAATCTTTCCAGGACGGATTGGATTTCAGATAATGATGCATAATTACAATATTTCCTTTAGCCAAAATGTGAATGAATCTGTTGCTCAAAAATATTTACAGTTTAAACTGTCTCACTCATTATTGAAGCTCCCCAAGACTTCCTAGCCTAGACTTTATAAAGAGGATCTGTCCAAAGGTGTTGCCTCAAGGAATTGACATCTGGCCGATCGGGGGGTATAATTTTTTAAAACTACTAACTAGTGGTTTTACTTTGAAGTACTTTCCAAAATACCAGATATATAAAGAAACGACGTGATTTCCTTGCTAGGGTGTGTTACAAAGATAATTGATTTCCCGTAAACGTTGGACCGGCCTCCTGGCGATCCTAAAACTTAATCATGCAGGATGCTCGAATATATTGTTGAATTGCTCCCATCATGCTTCTGACGTGATTTTTAAATATGTTGGGAGATTGATAATCTAAGAAACGCTATTTTTTTCTTCAGCGTTATAGATGCGGGCAGATAACGTGTTGTCGATGCAAAGGCGGTGCCTAAATGGTGTACACACGTGACTTTGTCATGTGACAGCTACTGTGTTGTCCCGGCATCCTCTTCCGGATTATTTCAGTATTCTTTAGTGTGTGTCAGTTATGGCTCGTAAACAGTGTTTTTAACTCGATCCCCTTTGAATGCACACGTCAGGGCTGTCCTTTATTGTTTCTGACGCTTGTCTCCAGTTAACAGCACACTGATCCGTGCACGCTAAGTCATGGCTGCAGTTGATAGCTTCTACCTGTTGTATCGAGAAATTGTCCGCTCGTGTAACTGCTATGTGGAAACGCTGGCGCTGGTGGGTGCGTTTTACACTGCCAGCAAGGCAGTCGGCGTCGCGAGGGACTGTTACAACCTCGTCAGGTTACACTTCATCCCCAGACTTATCAGTCGACCTAACCTTGTCAGCCAATACGGAAGATGGGCAGTTGTCTCGGGTAAGCGAACGACGTGACATCTGTAAATGTGACGTAGCAAACAACTGTGGTAGATGAGACGTGAAAGTCAGTCTCACTACGAAATAGACACTTAAATATTACTATACTGTACTTACGTGGCCATTGATTTTAATATAATATAAAAGTGTACAGTGTGGCAGTTGCGGTGCAGAAGGACGTGTTTCCTAACCGTGTCATTCATTTTAGCAAACGTTCACACATTCATGACCAGCCTCATTTGGTGGATAATAAGCAAACTGCGACTTGAACCCAATCTTATGCAGTTTTGAAACAGCAGCAGAAGCAGCAATTGTGCCATTATGTTTACAAAATTCAATACTTCACTATAAAATATACATTCGTATAGTAATGAGCTTTCATACATGCAGGGTAGAAAGAACGTCAGATCGGTTCTGTTAGACAGTAGCGATTCTCTGCAACGTTTCATTTGTAGCAGCGAGGCTGCAGATATAAATTTTAAAGCCTCACTAAAGCAACACATGTAAAACTTTTATTCCCAGTGCTATATCAGTGTGAGTTGTAGTGGGTGCAGGGGCTCAGATAAACTTCCAGGTTTTTACAGTGCACAGTTGGAATTCAGTAAGACTAGTAGCAGTGTGTTCGTATTATAAAAAAGATTCTATATCATTTATCGTCTCTTGGCACATTTCATGTATCTGTAGAACAGTGTTTTAGATATTTACATTTCTGCAGAAAACAGACATCCCTCAGGGATAATAAAGCTTACCAAAGCTAACTTAACCTAATGACTGTTGCACTTCATTTTGTGACAAATTACTAAAATAATCTAATGTCCATTAAGTCAGTCATTTACTTAGATCCTGCCAATGTCAGTACTCCTCACCAGGTATTCTATACATCATCTACAACTACAAATATGTGCCTTCCACTTGTTAGTTGCATAGGTGTGCTGTTTCATTTTTTCTCACTTTGCCTTTTAATCATTCTTTAAACTTCTACTTCTTTATACAGACCTTTCATTGTACCCTGTGCTGTTCCTCAGCTTTAATTTGTTCCCTCTTTAACTGAAGTTTCTCTTCTTTTCAACTGGCCCCACTTTTCATAATTCCGGCACGCTAGTGACTTAAACCTGAGCTGTCTCATTTCTTTAGTCACAGCCATTGAGAGGCACACTCTCTGCCACATTAGTGGTCTTGCGCATGGCTTTCCTCTTCCCATGCACTACTATGCACAGAAAAATAAGGGCTTTGATTAAGGAGTAAGCTGCAAAGCTCCTGCAGCCACCCACTACAGACAGACATCTGGCTGTCCATCCTGCTTGCTAACATTGCCAGGCCGAAGTCCCACATCTTCAGCGAGCTTACTCCCAGAGTAGTAATATTGTCAACATGTAAAGTGTTGCATGTTATGTAAGAGTTCCAATGTCTGCTTCTCTCTTGCTGTCTTTCTTACTGCTTAACGGTTTTAGAGTAGTTATTTAGACATTTGTCTTATTACTGTGGGTAGAGAAGTCACAATTTGAGAGTTTCTGATATAAAAGGATTGGTTCCATCTCAGTTTTTTTTTTAATTGTACCTTGTGGAGTTGCTGGATGGTTGTCTTCCCAGTTGAGAGTGTGTTAAATATCCTAATAAGTTATAAAAGTATTGAAGCTTTACTTCACCGTTATGGTCTTCCATGCCTTAATTACCTTGACTACAATAATACGTAGAGCATAAACAAAAGTTATTTTACATTGCAGCATAGTCTTATCATGTAGGGACTTTATTTAACAATTTATTAAGTACCTGGAATAAAAAGCTATTACTTTGCTTACCTTCTGTGCAATTTAACTACAGCCTAAAGGGGACATAGTCAGTGACTGCAGTATTCTTAATTGAACAGAGATACCCAGTTTGTGAGAAGCGTGTTTTGGGAAAGTAATGCCATTGTAAGCAGAAGAAGAGATATTCTGTACATTGGGCCAGTGTGCCCAGATCCGCTACTGAGGGAGAAGCAGGACCCTGCAGAGGACTTTCAGGAAGAGGTTGGAAGACCTCTGTCCTTTAATGGACAATGCATGGTCTCTAGCCAGGAAGTTGCAGTCATGCTGACCTTTTAAGTGTAAGATGGAGGAAAGCTGGAAGGAAGCTATGACTTTCCTTTTTAGGTTTATTGGTTGAGTTATAATATGTTGCTCCCGTTTTAACAGGAGTCCTGGCCCTTTTAAGGCTATATAGGGTTCGGGACTACCGGTGTCCCAGGGTGCACCAGCTTTTTATGTAAGTGAAGTTTTTACTTAGATAGATAGATAGATAGATAGATACTTTATTAATCCCAAGGGGACTTGCTTGTGCTAATCAACATGCACCCTTTCAAAATGATTTTCAACCATTAAAGACTTTGTTTGGAGTTTGTGTTTACATCTGCCATTGTCTTAATTAAAACACAAACTAGCTGGAGGTAAGCGGTTGCAGATTGCAGAACTTGACTCTACATGAGCAAAACCTTTGAATGAACGGCTGTCATTGTCAGCAAAAACTCTTTAACCTTGATTATTGTAATCACACCATAGATAGTTTTCTCAGCAGTTTTCAAAACAATGCCATTTTTCAATTGCTGTTAGAAACCTTGGTGTAACCTTGAATGACTCTGTCCTTCAGTTAGCAGATGTCTTTCCTAAAACGGCCCTGCATATGGTCTCTCTGTCCTTAATCTTTAATGTTACTTAGTTTCTTGTGGACTACCAGAATATTTTGCTGTTTATCATCTAGGAAGCAATTTTTTTTCCAAAACTCATTCAGGATGCTACTTGCCAAGTTCTATACTCTACGCTTTACTATATTCATGTTACTCTTTTACTTAATTTTTCCAATGCTTCGTGATTTGCTTATAGTTCAGAATTGTTGTCTTGTTTTGAATCACAGCTAACCCATACAGCTCTACTCCCCCACTTCCTTTTGTGTCTGTGTGCAGATTCTTTCAAGGAGTCCCCACATCAGCCTGCCATCTATACCAGACACTTTTATGCCTGTAAATATTGTTTCTCAATGCTGATTTCCATATTGTGGAAAGCGGTTCCCAAAAAAATGAGGCATGCTCCCCATCAACTCACACTCATCTCAGTTTTTCTGACTATATTACACCTTTTGCTAAAATGTTTTTTGACTAGTTACAGTATATAATTATTGTACCAACTGCATTACAATATTTATATTAATATATATCATATGTCCCACTTTGTACTGTTCTTGTCATTTACCTTTATACTTTGCAACATATTGCATCTATGTTGAGAGTCTGTTATAAATGAGCATACAGTTTAACTCAGTGACTTAAGAATAATATTTTCTTTACATTTTTGCACAATTGGAGCCATAGAGTTTTTGAAAATATAAACAGTTTGTTGTCATTAAAGTACAATTTGCAGTATTACAGGGTGCCAATTAGAAAAGATACAGACATTTGTATTTTCAGCATTGCAGTAGTTATAGCAATTTTTATATAAACACTCCCTAGTAATTGGGTGAAAGTTATGCATTAATGAAGTGTACAGTAATTCGAAGTTGCCAAAAAATACAACTAAACTTGCCACAATTTTATTTTAATAAATATTTGGCAAATAAGTGCAAGTATGCACATGCACTTTTTCAGTAACATATATTATGAAAGTTTTGTAGTATTTACAGCTCCAAACTGTAGGAATCATAAAGTAACTTAAGTTAGTGCTAATTTTGATAACATTGCCTTTGCATGGGGCTGTCTTTCAGAAGGCATTTGTTTATTTAGTTTTTTTAATACAAAGCCTTGCTTTTATTTGAAAAAAATACTATTATTATTATTAGTAATTGGTAGTATTGTGTATAGAGTGCTGTCAAATCCTTACTTGCATGTCCAACCAACATGCAGCAGCACTTTGCCATTTACCAGGGCCGTGATAAGCAATATATTAAAATAGACAACTACATTTTATTTAACAGAAGCCACAAGTTATCTTACCTGATATACTGCAGGAGCAAGATAGGTTTTGAGAGGCAAGATAGATAGATCACTGTGGCCAATTTTTCATCATCACATACCCTGCCTATATTACAGACTTTATAACAAATGCATCCTTTAACATCATTCAGGCTGAATTATTTGGATATTATTTCAGTTGCATGTTTATCATTTATTGTTTTGGTACATCGAAAAAAGGTTTCTGAATAACTATAAATACCAAGGAGAAATGTTGAGCTGTAGACCAGTAAACATCAGATATTACAGAGAAACAAATGAATATTCCTAAAAGGTGTTTTAGGAAGAGAAAGAATTCTAACTGTCGGTTTCACTTAGGGCTGCAGAAATCCAGGAAGGTGTTAAAAGTACATTTTCAGCAACAAGTTGGAGGCATAATTTGTAGAAGTAATTCACAACATTAATTACGGTGTTATTGTGACTGCGGCCTGCACAATCTTTGGCAGTGTTCCCGTAAAGGATTATTGGAAATCCTTGTGGTTCTTAATTAATTTTCTTACAGAAATACTGCATTTATTTTACTAACATTGACTAACCAGCACAGATTTAATCTTAGTCCATTCAATAGTGCTTAACAGACTTGCAAAACCTGAATGTTTCAATTTTTATTTGTAAATACTGTAGCTGGGAATTAAGATTCACTTATTTTATTTTTGGACAGGAGGAACAGAGGCTATTGGAAAAGCTTATGCAGCAGAACTGGCAAAGCGAGGCCTAAACATCATCCTTATTGGTCAGGACAGGAGCAAGTTGGAGGACACTGCCAAGACCATTGCAGAGACCTATGGGGTGGAGACTACCATCATTGAAGCTGACTTCAGCCAGGGGAAAGAAGTCTGCAAACCTATCAAGCAGGCTGTTACTAGCAAGGAAATTGGCATTTTAGTTAATGATATTGGAGTTTCTTATGAAAGACCTCACTATTTTACAGAGCTGTCTGAAGTAAGACTTTGGGATATTATTAACCGAAATATAACAGCAGCAAGCTTGATGGTGCATCTTGTGCTACCAGGAATGGTGGAAAGAAAGAAGGGTGCCATTGTAAACATCTCTTCTGGTTGCTGTTGTAAACCAACACCTAGGATGGCTGCATACTCTGCCTCCAAGGTGAGATAATCTTTAAAGAATGAATTTTAGTTTATTTTGAAAACTTGTCATAATTGCAGGATATTCAACAGTATGTGTTTTGTTATGGAGCCTTTTCCACATATAATTTAGATATTGTGCTCACCCATAAGATGGTAATGTTTGACAGTCAGTCATGCACATAAATAATTTTTGTATAAGTAGTGTGTTTTTTCTTCTTCTTGATAAATCGGGACCAGTGTTATCTATTATTCCAATAATTGTGCATCCAAATGAGCAGAAAAAGTAGCTTTAATTTGTTAGTTTTGGCATTACATGTTTTTATGTCACTAGTACTTTTTAAATCCAAATTGGCCCAGTAACAGGGCCAACAGAAACAGTATTTGAGGGTATAATGTACTGGCACATTGTTCATGATCCCTACGTATTGTAACTAATTACCCTATTTTACATCAACTTGTAATGCATATATTGACATAAATTGAATGTTCAATTTGTAAAAGAAGATGTCTTTTTAAGTCTCCCATCTACAGTGTCTTTCCAACAATATGCATATGCTGATAAATTCCTTAAATATAAAGATGAACTTTGAGCTGTCACATTTGCTTAGGTTTCTACTAATATTAGTTCTGATCAAGGAAATTCCAAAATTATTTTTTCATTAGTTAAAAATTCTTCCAGTCTCACTATAATTTTCTTTTTACTGCCTCTTCAGAGGTTTGTTATTCTTTGTTCATCAACAACTTGGCACTAAACAGCAATCATTCACTTCTATCCTGGATGAATACAGCCTGACATGTCACAACTCTTTTTTTCAAATCTCTCTGCAGTTAATGATATTTTGATATAATTAATGATCTGTAAATTTACATTTGAACTGGTCCTATTCACACTGCCTTAGTCAAACCTTGTGTACCTTCCCGTGTTCATCTTATGACTGCAGTTATTAATTCTTCTCTTTCCACTGGTATAATCTCTGATTATCTTCAAATTGCTGCCGTGACTCCGGTTTTCACAAATGTTGGAGGTAATCTAATTGCAGTGATTTCAGCAATTACTCTCCTATTTCTAATCTTCCATGTCTTGCCGAAATTTTGAATGTGTTATTAATTGCTTCCTAACCTCAGTACCATTTGAACAATAATAGATATTTTCAGTCTGTTTTCTGTTCTAAACATAGTGCTGAATCACCCTTGGTTGTAGTTGCAAATGATCTACTTCAAGCTGCTGATTCCAGATTACTAAGTATTTTTATATTTTTTGATCATAGTTTAGCATTTGACACTATTTCTCATAGTCTACATCGGAATGCATGGGTGTTTCTGGCATTGCTAATTCATGGTTTCAGTCCTACATAGCTAACAGATTTATTATTTATCTATTTATTCAACAGAATAAAAGCAATTCTCACCATTCACTTGTTGCCCAAAGTGCACCACAGGGTTGAGTATGGACCCCTTGCTTTATATTATCTACTTCCTTCCTCTTGGTGCAACTATGAATCACCATGTTATTCAGTTCATTGTTGTTATATCTAGCCTCCTATTTCTAACAAATCATTTCAGATTTGTTCTCCATCCTCTTTGGTTAGTTGCCTCCGTAATGTTAACATCTGGATGGCACATCATCTCCACAAGCTTAATAGGGGCAAATCTGGAATTATCCTTATAGTCTCTAAATACACCCTTTAAAATTTAGAAAAACTAAGCTTTGCATTGATGACATGCCTGTTCTCAAGTTCAAAGCCTAGATGTTGTTTTTGAGTGCACTCTTTCTTTTTAGTGTCTTGTTAATGCTATATCCTGCGCTACCTTTTATCATCTTCATAACATTTCAAGACCACGTCACTCAATGTTATACCATGTGGCTGAGGCACAAATGAATACACTTGTCAACTCAGTGCTCAACTATTTTAACACTATTATCTTGTATCCCTCTCTAAATCTATAAATGAGCTGCAGTTAGTTCAGAATTGTGCTGAACATTTTTTGAACCAAACTAAGGCTCATACTCTGTATGAATTTCACTACCATCCAGTTAAGTGCCATATAGACTGCTAAGATCTTTGTCTTTGCTTACAATTCACTCCATTCACTGCTTATTCTTCTGGACTTCCTGTTGTCCATCAGTCCACCTGTCTTGTATAGAAGTTAGGGCTTTAGTTATACTTCTACCGCAGTTCTGAAATTCTCTACCTCACAATATTTGGCCTCTTGATTCTATTTCTTTATTTAAAAAATGCTTTAAAATTCGCCTTTTCAAGATTTCCTTCTGGATGCCATAGTTTATATTGTTCTAATTTATGTAGTTAATTGATTTATTGTATTTACTTATGTTTAATTGTACTGTTTTGTTTTGTAAGGTGTCCTTAAGTATCTTGAAAGACACAATTAGATAAATGTATTATTATTAGTAGTAGTAGTAGTAGTATTGTTGTTATTTTCGTGGTGAATACTTAACCTACATACATCTATGTGTAGACGCAACAACCACAAGTCATAAAGCTGGTTTATATGCAGTGCTTATGAATCTTCTAGATTAATGGTGGTTTTTTGCCTACTCTGAGTATCACACTGTCAAAGAGGAACCAGGTGGGTGTACCAGTATAACCAAGATTCTAGTTGGATGCCATGTACCTGAACTTTGTTCTGATAGTTAAAAGCATATTACCAATATTATTCTGTGTTCCAATAATGGAAAAAATGGAATACTGTAGTTGTAAGACACAGACATAGTATTCAGGCATTGCCACTTGTTCTTTTTGTAGCATTACTGCCACGAGGAATGTTGGAGGCACATAGAGGATTCTGATTAGGAGGAACAGCTTACATAGTCTAAACAGTGGTGGACTTGTTATTGAAATTTTATGCTAGTTGTAGAATACACATAATTATAGAAAAACACATAATTAACTACAACCATATTTGAACAGTAGGCTGTTCATAATTTGACCTGGTACCAAGGCATGAATGAGGACCCAGGACACACCAGAGCGATTACAGAATTACTCAGAAAGAGCTGGAGACAGTTACTTGAGATAGATAAGTCTGGTTCTTCCTGCTCTACTTAATGCAACTGGAAACCTACCAGGTAAAATTCAAAATACTCTTCATATTTTCATTTCATCTCTCCTGTAACTTATTCTGGTTTCTTCCCACATCCCTAAGACATGCAAGTAAGTTGAATGGTCAATAATATATCTACCTTTTATAAGTAAATTTGAGCAAGTTTGTGTGTAAATGTTTCCAGTGATGTTTGAAATCCTGTCCCAGACAGAAAAACTCTTGCATGTATTGAAATGTGGATTCAAAAGTCAATGGATATACCTTTCATTGCCATTGTATTTTCTTTTTTCTCTCTAGGCTTATTTGGATCATTTCAGTCGTGCACTGCATTATGAATATGCATCTAAAGGAATATTTGTACAGAGTCTAGTTCCATTTTCTATTGGTACTGAATCATCTGATTGTGTTGGCTTGATGAATGTTAGCAGTTGGCTTGCACCATCTCCACGGGTTTATGCACAGCATGCAGTGTCTACTCTTGGTATATCGCACCGAACCACAGGATATTGGCCCCATTCCATTCAGGTAAGGTAAACCCACATGTTTTTGCATAGTTTGCCTTTACATAAAATGCCACAAAGAATCAATACAAGGTTAAGAACAACAAGTCAGTTCTTTAATCATTTTCGATGGACAAAAAGATCAGAGTTCACAAGACTCAAAGATCTTTGGGAGACAAAGCTGTTGTAATTAATTTTGTACAGTAGAGAAAAAACTATCATACCCTTGGATAAGGGATTAGCAGAAGCTATGCTTGTTTAATGGCCAATGTCATACTGAAGCAAGATCAGTAAGGCAGTTGAGTGTTTTTCAGCTTCAAATAGATATAGCCGCCTGTCTTATTATCGTGCACTAAAAAGGGGTTGCTAGGTTTGTTATTTTTGTTGGCCAGCTCTGCCACACACACTGAAGTACTGATTATGAGTGATGCCTACAGAATACTCCTTTAGTGCTTCTGACTGGGTCTCACTAGCACATCAAACAGGTATTTCAAGACAAAGGAAACTACTGTACTTTTTCTTTTATTGTCATTTACCAATGATTTAGTATTTCTTTCTGTGCCGCTTACAATGGAGTACTTCCTCCTTCCAATGGGAAACAAGTACTTTTTTTTTTAAACCTCCTCTTAGCCCGATCAGCTGCTATTGCTGCCGTGCCATGTGATCTGCATCTCACACGGCGCTTCGAACATTTAAAAGCCTGTACAGCAGCTGTCATACTCTTTGTCTTTTATTTCCGGCCCTGGGCATGGTTAAAATTCTCGGCACAAGTTCTCGTCTCACGGGACGTGAGTTCTTGATATTTTTTAGTTTATAATTTAAAAACAGAATAAGAAAAAGAAAATCTAACATCATCACATTAAAGTTTGATACATTTTGAAATGATACCAAACACATATATGTAGGTTTTAAAATAAGCCGCTTTAAAGCGTGACAAAAAATGTGACATAAAAACGTCATTGTTGCACTTTCAGGCTTAGGATTTTATATTTCTATTTATAGAGTAGATTTGAAAACATCAGTGTATGAAAAAAACAAATAAAATAACTCTCAACATGAAAGCAACAAGACAATGCTGTTAACCATAAAATATTTAAGTCAAAAAAAGCCTTAAAAGTAACAAAATATATTTTTAATTAATAATGGACTTAAATTAAAATAACTTGATGTCAATAATGCAGGTTGAAACAAAACCAAATAATTTGTCCTCTTTTAGACTTAAGTCTTAAAATTGATCCATTTTAATGTTTATTTCTCACATTTTTTATCCATCTTAAATTGAGATAGATGCTATTCATAGACATGAATATAGTGGCAAGGCATATTTGGCCTAAAGCAGCTTAATAATGTTTGTAAAGTATAAATCATTCAATCTGAAATCATATTGCAGTTGATGGGCAACTTATATCTCTTGAAGATAAGATTGAGTTAAAATCTAATATTCTGTACTTTTGCAGCCTCAAGACATTAAATGATTATATGTTAAACTTTTCAGTAACAGTTTATGGACTTCTGACTTTAATACAGCTTTGTGCCTTGTTCTGAAGGGTGCAAGTCTGCACAGCGAGCATTTTTTTCATTCCCATTGCTTTTTATTGCCATCATTGAAACATTATTTATAAAAATGGTGAACAGCATGGTTGACAATATACATGTAATTCATTTTAAATTCTTCTTCATTTGCAATTTTTCACTTTTTCAAATTCAACCTACTAGATATCGTAATAGTAGGCTACCCAATACAGTAAGTGGACATTAATAATCAATCAAAAATCGTGTACAAAAGGCTCTGTGCAACACACAAATGAGTTCTGTCTGAACAGGTCTTCTACTAAAGATAATAGTCTCTGTAATTGTTTCAGATATAGAAGGCGAAGGGAAGTGGGAGTAAACCTTTACACTAAAGAATACTAATAAGGTAGCAATCAGTATAACTCTTCTAAGGTGCTCCTTTTCCGGCAAGATGAGGGCGGTGGTCATCAGGCTGTCTGCACCATTTTATGAGAGAACCTGGGACAAGCCCAAAACCATTTTATTTAAGATGTGCATAGCCTTTGTAATGTTAAAAATCTGATTTTGCTGAGCAGCATGATCTGCACATTTGGCAGTCTAAACTGCAGAAGAAATTGTGTTTCTTTTTAAACAAGCCAGCTTTCCAGCATCAGCTCTGCTCTGGGCAGAGAGCTAGGTGTGTTGCTATGCCACAAACTGTTTTTCAGTTTGGATCAACTGTTTTAACTGCCTTCATTGTATATTAAATATGATTTAGTTAACAATTTACTGATTGGAGAAAACATTTATTTAATTAATTAATTTCCTAACTTCACTTCACTTAAGTTGTGCAGACAGAGTGTAGGAGTTCAGTGTCAAGTATTTATTTGCAAATAAAATCAATAATAGCAGCAAAAATAAAGGAATAACAACAAAGTCTGGATATAGCACCCTAATAAAATACACCCTTGTTTCAAAGTCAGAAAGCTTCACACTTTCAGAAAGGATGTGAAAGCTGATGAATAGTGTTCATAGAGCATGTATCTTTGCAAGGAAGTAAAAGAGAGAGGACATTTTCAGGCCAGCATGCCAGTGGTTCTCAAACTTAGTTCCGGGCAATCCAGTGTGACTGCAGAATTTTGTTTCACAATTACTGAGTCATTTTTTTCCTCTTTTCTTATTTTGCATACAGAAAAGCACAGCAATGGGATTTTTACATTTCTAAAACCAATATTTATGTTTTTGCTGTAGATTTAAATGCTAAATACTGTTTTTTTGTTTTCCTAATCAAAATCATCAAACCTTTTTCTATGTAGTTTACTGACTTACTTTAATCCTAATAATGACAATTAATAATGAGCATAGCAGACCTACAGTAAAATGACCCAATGTATTGAAAGCTGTAACTATTTTGATGTTAGACATTCTAAACTTGGTTTTCTATTTTCTCTATTGACTTCAAAACATACAATTTTGGGAATAATAAGTTGCTTAATTTGGCAAGGAGTCCAATTAAAACAAGAAGTTGGTTGGAACTTGCAGCCACATGGGGTCCCCAGGAATGAGACTACAATCCATTCTTAATGCCATGTCCCCAACAAACTGAGAGATGTTCTCAAAGCTACAATGTCACGCACAGATAATTGGCTGGACACTCTAATGATGGATAGATCAGCCTGAAAAATGTATTAATGAAAGTATGTTCAAAGAACTTCACCTTGTCAAGAGCATTTGTCAGCATTTTATCTAGTTCCCTAGAGATATACAGTATATACATCCCACCTGGCCTTTGAGTTATCACTAATTCTAACCTAGGAATATAATGTGAGTTATAAATTAGGACAAAAATATGCAAATACATGGACAAAATACATGTAATGTTTCAAATGATAAAGTAGAGTCCAATGGCAATTCATTCAAGCATGAAACCTATGTGAGTAAAAAATCACAATTGCAGCAAAAGCAGTTCACTATAGTTTTATGCAAAATGTTGGCAGTGAAAAAATGTTGATTTGTCTCTCCAGGACAGCCCACAAGGCCAAATTACGTTTACGGCACAGTTAGGTATGTGAGTAATCCCATAACTTAGTGTGCCTTAATACTGGGCTGAAAATGCATGGCAGACAAAAGTTGTGTCAAGTTAAACAGAAAATATTCATATATTCATAATGAGATGCCACATTGCATAATCAATAATTATATTTACACTATGCTTGAATTTAGATAATAGATTCCATACACTTGCTATAAATATAGTCCTAATTGTATGCCATGTACCTTCCCATGGTGTGAGTAGAAAAATATTTTTAATGGCAGATTTGATCACTTTTGTCCTAGTTTTTTCACTGTGTAATATTTTCTCATTTACTACTAATGAAATGAAAGTGGATTTTAATGTTTCTGCCTGTGTGGTGACACAAGTGATTTTTACCTCTACACTGCTAATTTGTGTGAAATGATGTGAGTCACTTTTCCCTTGATTCTCATTTCTTATCTTTTCTGCTATTATATTTAGTGACAGTTATAAGTGTTTAAAATTAATCTAATTTTTATTGTATAGCAATGGAACTGGAGTTGCATAACTCTGCCCTGAGTGATAAGCTAGAAGGAAAAAATAAATAGTAGCTCCATGCATCAGGACTCCAACATTTATAACAGGATTTTTAGATTTGTTCAAAAGGATATTATGTTACAAATTACAAATGCACTCTAATAAGTGCATTACTCCGTGTACTGTTTCAGGTTTGTCTCTCACCTTTGTGCATACAGTAACTTACTGCAGGAACAGCCTGCTGTTTGATTGGATAGCCTATATTATTATCAATGGCCTTCTGTTCTGAGAAAGCAGGCTCTTTCTTGTGAGGCTCTTTAATCTCTAAGCTCCTGCTAACATGGGGAGGAGCTATTGAAGACTGATGTGCATTTACTATGATAGATAGATCCATCCATCCATCCATCCCTCCACAAGGGGAAATTCAAATACTATACTATGGAACTAAAGGATAGATTCATTATGTTCCTAAATTGACATACCAAAGAAGAACAAAGAACAGAACAAAGAAGTTCTGTTTTGACTCTCACACAGTTTGAGCTATGGGGGAATTTTGCACAGAAAAGAATGTTATTTATGCAACATGTTTTACACAGTTTACATCCTTTCTGGGTCTGGTCACTGTCTAAAGCACAAAATGTCATAGCCACTCTCTCATTTATATTAACTTGAGCAATGTAATTATTTACATGTTTCACAAACAAAATGAATAAATGTAGTTATCAGTGAGTGGTTTATCATCATCATCATCATCATTGTGCTTAGGTTTACTTTAAAAGTTCTAATTATTGTACTTAGGTTTACTTTACAAGTTCTAATTTTATTTATCTTATATGTTATACTTGTATACATTTTTTATATATTTTATTGTACTACGAAGATGAGACAGAAACAGTATTCCGATTCTTCTTTATGTTCTGTACGTATAATGGATTGACAATAAAAGACTATTTGATTTCAAGTCAAGTCAAGTTGGGGAGCATGCGCTGGTACCGTGTTTTGCCGCACCCACTAGACGACGAAACAACTATTTGATTTGATTGATCATTATTCAACAAATAATATATCGAAAGAGATGTACAGGAAATCAATACATGCAACACATGTACAGTAAGTGATAAACAGAACAGAAAAGTATAAAGTTAATAAACAACAGACAACACAATGTAAACATTGAGAACACTGATCTAATTACTAATGAAAGTCCCAATGGCTTGATGGAAACTAGCAGCCTATAAAGCCTCAACTGTTTTCTGGCTGACAGTGTGATTAGTATAGTTTGTTACATTATTTTAAGAGCCGCTGCATTCAACTGCATTCTTTAAATGTCAGAGTGCAAACTGAGAGTACTTAATCTTTTGCCCATGTAATCTCATGTTATGACTAGCCAAAGGTTACTCTTACCTAGGTTGAAGAATCAGTTTGAATATAACATAATATTTTCAGATCTGTTTGATCCTGATAATGGTCTCAGGAGGCTGGAACATATCCCAGCATAGCCATGCAACTGTCCATTGCAAATTTCACTCATGCAAGACCTATTTTAGAGCTGCCAGTTAACATACTGAATTGTGTCTTTTGTGGATGTGAGAGAAAAACAGGAGTACGCAGAAGGAAACCCACTTAGGCACAGAGAGAACATGCAAACTCCACTTATACAGGTACAGTGACCAGGATTCAAAACCATGATGCTGGATCTTTATGAGCAGTGTTTCATCATTATCAGGCATTTTGTTGTGAATAACAACAAGACCACACCACATTTGACTTGTCTGCCCATAAGATATTGTTCCAAACATTTTGTGGTCTGTTTGGAGGTACCTTTCCAAGCATAAGCCATGGAACTGTGTTCTTTTTCGGAGTGAAAGAGCACTAGGCTACCCTTTTATTTAAGGTTCTATTCACGCTCTCTTTCTTCTAAAAGTAGACCCATAAACTGTAACATTTGCTATATTGTCAGGGCCCTGTAGATCTGTGGATATTGCTTTACTTTTTGTTAGAATTGTGAATTTCCCCTTGGGATTAATAAAGTATCTATCTATCTATCTATCTGTCTATCTATCTATCTATCTGTCTATCTATCTATCTATCTGATCAGATCAGATCGATAGATCAGATAGATTAGATAGACAGATCAATCTATCTAATCTATCTATCGCACTGTATGGTATGATCTTTGAATACATTTATCTGGTATGCCCACTCATGGAAACATTTACAACTGTTTATATGTTCTCCATTCGTAAATAACACTCACTGTAGAAAAACTGAATTTACATTATTTAGAAGCAGCCTTGTAAACTCTTCCAAACTAATTAGCAGCAACAATTATATCTCTGAGATCATTGCAGGTGACTATGTCCACAGGCCTGATGGTATTAACACATTGTTACTGGTATAAACACATAATGAAACATGTGAAACATTCTGAGCTGTCATTGTATACACATGTCTTAAACAACTATTATCATACACTGATAATTTCAGTATTATCTATATCTATAATTTATTTATTATATTTCATATTTATTTACTATATTTATGTATCTAGATTGCATACCATACATTGCATCAATGCTCACATTGCTTACTACACGTCAATATTGGTGCTACTTCTTTGTGTTTTCTTTGCACAATGTCTTGTCTTGTTTGTGTTTTAATTTTAATTTTAAATATAAATTTTAATTTCATTTAAATTTTTTATTTGCACTTCATGTTGTTACACTGTGAACCCTGAGCTTTGCAATTTCCTCTATCTGTATACTTGTATATGGTTGATATGACAATAAAGTTCGCTTTGACTTTGATTTTGAAATGTCACTGCTGTAAGTGTATGGGGTCATTATTGTCATTTGTACAGAGTACAGTAAAATTCTTAACTTGCATGGGCCAATTGACATACAACATGCTGCTATGCTCAGATGTCATAAGTAGATAGATACACAGATAATTTCTCCTTGGGGACAAATAAAGAATTAAGACTTTATAGAGGCTCAAGAAAATATATAAATACAATAGCAGACATCGACACACGCACACACACACACACACACACAAAATACAACTACCTTAAAATGTCTGTCTTCCTTACTTTAAAGTAGGCCCAATATTGCCATGTGTACAGATTATAGTGAAATTCATACTTTCATTTGCTACAGTACTCAACAACCTTAAGTAATGATTATAATTACCTTATCTTGAAATTATTTGAGAATACAATTCATTACATTTCTTTTTTTTTCCCAATTGGAGCACAGACAGGTGAAGTGACTTGTTTATTGTCACCCAGTGTCAAAGCAGTATTTGAACCCACAAGCTCAGAGTTTGAAGTCCAAAGCTGTAATCATTATGCCATACTGCCTGCTTAAAGGATGAGTTTTCAAATGTATGCATGTTAGCGTGGGCTATTATTATTATTACATCTATTATTATTTACTTATTTTGCTAACGTTGTACTTGTTCTGCTTTAATTAGTTAATTCTTTCTACCTCGACAGAGTTCAGGTTTGGCTAATCTTATTTGCTGATCCTGTTTATTAATAGTGCACTGTACTAATGGTTATATTTTATTTTATTTTTTTTTTTTTACAGTTTTGCTTTGCCCAGTACATGCCTGAATGGATGTGGGGGTATGGCTCCAATATCTTGTACAAACAATGTGCAATAAAAGAACAAGCTGCATAAATTTGCAGTATATTCTTGATATTAACTAACCACAACTGTGAATTCCATAAGAAACAACTGGTATTCTTAATAACTTGAAATTGATGTATTTCAGGTGTTCTTTTGTTATTGTGTGAAAGAAGTTTATATTCAGAAAAAAATGTAACTTAACAGTGGAATTCCTTTTTGTTTTTGTGGCTTAGTTTGGATACAGCCTTAAATTGTTTCGAAACTGCACATTCATAGCACATTTGCACTTGAACTATTTACCTGTTTTTATAGGCCACGAAACAAATGTTAGTTATATTAGAATTGAAATTTGTGGCTTAGTATTGGTTTTTACATGATGAGTGAGAGGATTATAATATATTTTAAATGTGTTTTGTGACAAGCTCCACTTTAATAGTCCTTTTCCCAGGTTAGCCAATCACACCCTGAATTTACATTCTCATATCTCTCATTAAAGGGTCTGAGGGCACAGCCTTTTCTAAACTCAGGCCATAGGGACAGTATAAAAGGTGAACATGTATCATTTCATTTAAAGCCTCATTATGTCAACTGTAAATACATGGTAATGTAAGTAAAATGTAATGTCAAAAAAGTAATATTATCTCCATCTTGTTTTAAATTATAGTTGTTTCCTACTTGGTTTTTGATGGAATATACAGATGTAATTTTGCTTTCATGCACTGTTTCACAAATTTTTTTGATCTAACCAAATACTTATGAGGATGTAGTGGGGGGGCAGTGGTTAACTTCACCATGGAAATTATAAGAAAGAATACATTGTACGTGTAATATAGGTCTGGTCATGCCCACTTTAGACATATTGGCTCACAGCTCCCCTAATATTGTTCTGTAAGTAAAGTCAGGTGTTCTCAAACATGGTTCTGAGGGATCCTTGTGCCTGTTGTTTTTGTTTAAAAAAATGCACTAATCAGACAGAAGCTGTCTTTAATAAAAATATGATATTTTTTGACTAATAGGTTTTGTTTTAAGTGATAACAGTAATCACTTATGTTTATACTTTTTAAATTCATAGGATTTGTCAGTTTTTCTTGTTAAGAAATATATGTGCTTGTTAGATTTTTTACTATTATTTTTTTCCTAAGATTTTTTTTTTAGTTTTTTTTTTTTTAATAATAAACATAAACAGGCCCAATGTGACAGAGTAGACCTTGTCCTCTGTTACATAAACATATTGTATTCATCACAAGTTACATATGCATTTCATCTGTGTGCATGAGATGAATCTAATGAGAAATATAATTGAAGAAGTGTTAGCAGAGCAGAAGTCTAGCAGCTAATTCAAAAGCTGACAATTATAAACACAAAGACTGAAATACTCTTTTTGTACATTAAATGGTTTACCAGCAACTTACATCTATGTTAAGTGAACTATAAAGACTGTAATTAGCCAAGTTGCATTGTATGAAAACTAGCAGATATGTGAATTCCCTTATTGATAATATAAAACAATTCCCTCCTGTGAATGCTAAAGAAATAAGACTGTTTACAAGGCAAAACCGTTTATTGAATGTTTTTCATAAGCAGATACTGCTTACAAGGATAATTTATTGCTTATTGTTTAAAGTCTTTTTGGTGTTGATTACTAAAACACTATTAAGTATTTTATATGTAATCTGTTTTTCTTTCGTGGCCTAATTAAATAGATCTTTATTACAGATACGTTTTTGAGAGTCATAGAGTGAAAATTTCAAAGAAAAATCATCACTGTGGAGGCTGTTACATATAAGCATTTTTGTAACGTCACCCTCACAAATACCTAACAGAAAGCTGATGATTAGAAAATAAAGTCTATGCTAGCTTTTGTCTTTGGTACTGTAATAAAGGTGTATTATGCAAAATAGAATAAATAATTTCATACTGAGCAGAATTGTCTGGAAAAAAAATTCAGAGCTGTAGTAGTAGATGTTAAAGTAGTTGATGTTCCTGAAAAGACAGAATGAGCAACAAATATAAAACTTATGTGTAAAAAGTATGTATATGTACAAACATTTAAAATTGAATAATATGAATGACTTGGTATTTTTTGAAGTGGTATAATTTTTTTTTTTCATTTATTCTAGTTTTTTATGCATACTGTTGTAGTACTGGTATATTTTTCTTGTTTGAGTAAGTTGATAATTACAAAGTATGTATTGTGATACCTTTGTTCCTCAATAAACTGATACATTTATGATTAACATTGTCTTTTGTTGTTTTTTTCTTAAAAGTTAAAAAGTTTTCTTAAGTTTATACAAAAGAGGTGGTTAACCACATGTTACAATTAGGTAAAAAGTTTTTGTGAAATATGAAAGAGAAAACTGGAAAAGCCTTACCAGCAAATGTATTCCAAATGTTAATAGACACTTATGACACTGATTAATCAAAGCAAGTAAAAAAGAGACTTGCAAAGAAATTGGGACATGTTGGCTACTTAAGTTTCTGTGTACTAGCAGCTTTGCATCAGAGATTTAAAAAAAAAAAAGCTTTAAATTGGCTTGCAGTGAATTGTTTGGCCTTTGCCTTTGTTTCCTAAATTATCCTTCTAATTTCAGGATAAAGATGCCTCACTAACACAATCACTGGGAAGTGCATCTGACTGAAATCCTGTAAGAGCTTTTCCTAAAATAAAATAATCAAAATGACTGTTTGTAGGAGAGGTGCACAAATAACAAAAAACTCAAGTTTCCTATGTTAGCTTAGTAATCAAGATGGGGAAACTGAATCATACACATTAGACAATGACCATAAAAAGGTAATCTCAATAACCTGAGCTACTAAAGAAAAAAGTAAGGTAAGTGAAGCTAATCATATGAAGAGTCCAGTAAAAAAAAAATACAGACCACTATGTGATAATCCTCTGTATAGCAGGGTGGCCCACCCAAAACTGAATAGGATTGAAAAAATGGTATATGAAAAAATCTCCCTTTACGCGTCAAGTCATCCAAGTCGTATGCTCAAAATATGCAAAACTCATGCATTTGTTTTTTGTTAAAATATCGGTAAAGAAATACCACAGTAAAATGAAATTACAGGTGCCGGTCATAAAATTAGAATATCATGACAAAGTTGATTTATTTCAGTAATTCCATTCAAAAAGTGAAACTTGTATATTAGATTCATTCATTACACACAGACTGATGTATTTCAAATGTTTATTTCTTTTAATTTTGATGATTATAACTGACAACTAATGAAAGTCCCAAATTCAGTATCTCGGAAAATTAGAATATCAATTAAGACCAATGCAAAAAAAATTTTTTAGAAATGTTGGCCAGCTGAAAGGTATGAATATGAAAAGTATGAACATGAACGGCACTCAATATTTAGTTGGGGCTCCTTTGGCCTGGATCACTGCAGCAATGCGGCGTGGCATGGAGTCGATCAGTCTGTGGCACTGCTCAGGTGCTATGAGAGCCCATGTTGCTCTGATAGTGGCCTTCAGCTCTTCTGAATTGTTGGGTCTGGCGTTGCATCTTCCTCTTCACAATACCCATAGATTTTCTATGGGGTTAAGGTCAGGCGAGTTTGCTGGCCAATCAAGAACAGGGATACCATGGTCCTTAAACCAGGTACTGGTAGTTTTGGCACTTTGTGCAGGTGCCAGGTCCTGTTGGAAAATGAAATCTGCATCTCCATAAAGTTCGTCAGCAGCAGGAAGCATGAAGTGCTCTAAAACTTCCTGGTAGATGGCTGTGTTGACCTTGGACCTCAGAAAACACAATGGACCAACACCAGCAGATGACATGGCACCCCAAACCATCACTGACTGTGGAAACTTTACACTGGACCTCAAGCAATGTGGATTCTGTGCCTCTCCTCTCTTCCTCCAGACTCTGGGACCTTGATTTCCAAAGGAAATGCAAAATTTACTTTCATCAGAGAACATAACTTTGGACCACTCAGCAGCAGTTTTGTCTTTAGCCCAGGCGAGACGCTTCTGACTCTGTCTCTCGTTCAAGAGTGGCTTGACACAAGGAATGCGACAGCTGAAACCCATGTCTTGCATGCGTCTGTGCATGGTGGTTCTTGAAGCACTGACTCCAGCTGCAGTCCACTCTTTGTGAATCTCCCCCACAGTTTTGAATGGGTTTCGTTTCACAATCCTCTCCAGGGTGCGGTTATCCCTATTGCTTGTACACTTTTTCTACCACATCTTGTCCTTCCCTTCGCCTCTCTATTAATGTGCTTGGACACAGAGCTCTGTGAACAGCCAGCCTCTTTAGCAATGACCTTTTGTGTCTTGCCCTCCTTGTGCAAGGTGTCAATGGTCGTCTTTTGGACAACTGTCAAGTCAGCAGTCTTCCCCATGATTGTGTAGCCTACAGAACTAGACTGAGAGACCATTTAAAGGCTTTTGCAGGTGTTTTGAGTTAATTAGCTGATTAGAGTGTGGCACCAGGTGTCTTCAATATTGAACCTTTTCACAATATTCTAATTTTCCGAGATACTAAATTTGGGACTTTCATTAGTTGTTAGTTATAATCATCAAAATTAAAAAAAATAAACATTTGAAATACATCAGTCTGTGTGTAATGAATGAATCTAATATACAAGTTTCACTTTTTGAATGGAATTACCGAAATAAATCAACTTTGTCATGATATTCTAATTTTATGACAGGACCCTGTAGTCCACAAACAGGAACCCCTTAACACAGGTTGTACTTTTGAATTAAAGATCCATTTCCTCTTTGATTCATTGATCAAGAGTCCCTTCTTCAGGAGATTTTTTCATGGGAGTTTATAATATTGTTTGCTGTTGTCCAGCACTGGTTATCATAGACTCCTATTCCATCAGAATTGTTATCGCTACCCTACACAAAAAACATTACATTATTTTTTTTCCTCAGCCACCATTACATCTACATGCGGTAAGAAGTTAATTGGGCATGTGTATATGTAAATATTCCCTACTGTATATTGCTAGCCTGTCTAGTATTGGTTTTGAATTAGTGTTTAGCTCTGCTAGAATTGACACTTGCTTCCAACAACACAACTATATTAGGTGGGCTACAAGATGAGTGAGTGGAAAAAGATATAGCCATAATAATCAAAAGGAGGGTTAATAATTTGAAGTTTATCTTACTCAGTCAGGAGATGCAGAACCATGACTTCATACAGCATTATGTCAAGCTAGCTGTGCTACCCCTCTAAGACAGGTTGGAATCTAAATAATCAATGTAGACTTTGGGGTTAATGTTTGCAGTGCACTATCTATAGGAATGTATTTTGTAATGCATGTAGCAAGAAAATGCATAGCATTTATCATTCCAACAGATGGTGCTCACAAACATTTACAGTAATAAAATGCATTACTACAAATGTTCATCTGTTGGAATGACAAGTGCAATTCATATGTCTGTGTTGCATGCCATTTGATAAGGGACTGGTAAAAGCAGTGTTAATGTTTGTGATGCGCTATCTGTGGAAATGACAGAGAGATATCAACCGAGCAGAGTTATCCCTTTATTAATGCAGATAACATTTTTTTTATCACTAACAATCTTTAAAAACTTAAAACTGATCTAAGCTTAGTAATTATCATGACTTGGCCACCAAGTGTCATCCATCTGTAAAACTTGGTTAAAGTCCATTATCATTCTTTGCTCACCAAAGTTTATTGAACTATGACTAATTTAAGCCCAGCTACACTCAGTTTATTCCCTTTATTACCCTTTCTGCTTTCAGGCTTGTTACTGTTTAATATTAAACTTGCATTACTCCCCTCATCTCCCAAATTCATTCAACTACTTGCCTAATGAAAATTATGTCTACTCTAAAAAATTCATGATTTTGTTACTAATGGTGACTCTTTGACAAAGCAATTGTAAACAGGGACACACAGAAGAGCCCCAAACCCTTTTAACCAAATAAAATTGTATGCGGGTGAGTATTTTTATACAGTGTATTGCATAAATAATACTCTTTGGCCCAATATATAACTAAGGGAAGCAAGAGTGGAGCATGGTCACACTTGGGTGGTATTTCACTTCATAAAGTAATTTAAAACCAAAATTAAAAATAGACTGAGGAAAGTATAAGTAAGCAGGAACTGGAACTTCAGCTAGATATAGGCCCTGGGGTACAATAGATTAAAGCGTCTAAGAGCAGTCTAGTCCAATTTGTATTAAGAGTCAATGTCAGAGCTTTAAATTTAGCAAACTATGATGTACATATGATAGCTAGGTATACCTGCTTTAGAGAGCATCATGTGTTCAGCATTACCTGCATGTCAACATATGTCTTAAACAAACTGAGACTTCTGTGTAACTGCTTTAGAGTTCCTCACATGTACAGCTGCTTCAAGAAAAATGAGACTTCAGTATAGCTACTTTTAAGCACCTCACTTGTACGACCTCACCTGGATATGGTCTGCTGTCCCAGTATCTGCCTCTCCCTTTCATTTATTGGTCAAGAGTCCTGTCTTCATCTCAAAAGACAATCCCATGAAGCTTTAATGTCCTGTTTGTAGTGTGCATTAATTTATACAGAACTAACAATATTTTAGCAAAAAAGCCCGTGTTTTGCACGTCACGACTGGATGACTGATAATGTGGATTAGACAACAAAATAAACTTAAGATTTTCATTTTTTCCATAAACGTTTTTCACATTGTTAGCTGTTGTACTGCATTGGTAACTGTTGGCTTCTGTTATATCATAAAATTTTATCTCTCCATTCTGTTTAAAAACATAGGATTAGAAATTTTCTTGACCATCACTACAGACTAAAAGGGTTAAGTTAACGTATAAAAAATATATAGTTTTTAGGTGGGGTATCCTTTAAATTTCTCTGTAAATAGAAGTATTTCAATTGCATTTTATAGCACTTAATTTTAGTGGGCAACAAAATTCTACACACCCTTGCAGAAGTATCTGTGCCTCTGAATGTACAAACTGAAAACAAGACAAATTATGTCAGATTTATTATTTGTTTTATAGGGTAACACAGTGGTAGTACTGCTGCCTTCCAGTAAGGAGACAGGGGTTCGCATCCCAGGTCCGCCTTATGTGGAGTTTGCAGGTTTTCCCTGTATTTGCTCGAGTTTCCTCCCACTGTCTAAAGACATGCAGGTTAGGTGAATTGGCCATGAAATTGAACCAAGTGTTTGTGTGATATGCGTGTGTGTGTGTGTGTGTGTTGCCCTGGGATGTACTTGTGCCCTGTCCATGACTTGTTCTTGTTATTGCATCCTTTGGTAGCTGGGATAGGCTCCTTTGACCCTGATCTACAGGATTGAGCTCTGGACTAAGACTGGGACATTCCAGGTTTTAATGTTTTTCACAGTTCTGTTGTTGCATTAAAAAGTGTAATGTTATTTTTACCTTCAGCTTTCTGATTGAATCCATCAAGTTTTGTTCCAAAATACCTTTCATATTTGTAACCATTCATCTTCCCCTTTGTGTCGACCGGAGCCCCATAACATGCTGAAGAAAGGCATCTCCATAACGTGATGCTGCCATTCACTCTTAAAAATATTGGTTCTTTAATTGAACTTTATGATTCTTTACTAGTTTATGTAGTTCTTTGTAGAACCATTGCTTGACAAAGCACCATTTAATTGTGGGAAGGATTCTTTGCACATGAAGTTGGTTCTTTCTACTTTAAAAGGCTTTCTAAAAAAAAACACATCTTTAATGTATGGTAGGCTACCTAGCAGAATACTAACATGATGAAAACCTGCTTATGTTGTATGCAACAACAATCCTATTAAAATGATAAATTACTGGTATTTCACAGATCTGTTACCATCTTTTCATTGTTATTTACTGTATGGAACCTATTACACATCTAATTAAACAAATGTTCTTTCTGGAACCTTCATGTGGATGAGTCTTTTGGGAACAAAAAATGGTATCCCTAAGGCACTGCTCCGAAGAACCGCTTTGGCAGCATTATTTTATAGTGTAGCTGTGTTTGACGAGGTGGGTATTGCAATGTTTGGGTGATGAGCAGTTTTAGCTTTCAACAAGCCATTTTTCGAAATTAAGGGTAAAAATTCTATCTTGGTTGCAGGTATTGTTTTCAGAGATTCGTTGAATCTTCTTGAAAAACATACACAGGCATGAATGTTCTTGTTTCTGGGAACTATCTTCCATCTTGGCTGCTACTCTATACCTCAGACTAGTGGTGGCAAAATGTATACTGTATAATATGCAGGGAGAGGCTGCTTTTCTTCATTACTGCTGCTCCTTAAAGGTTGCCGTTGGCCTAGCCTTCCTCACACGCCTTCCCCATCATCAGTCATACCTGGTGTTGAGAGTTAGGCATTACAAGTGGAGCGTGTTACGTATAGTAACGTGTATCGTGACGCAATATTGATTTTCTTGAAGTAAAAATATTGGTGGTATTTAAAAAATCAGATATGCGTTACAATTTAAGATTCTAACAGCCAATCTAATATATTCTGATGTATACGGGCGATACTGGTGATATATAAACTGCTCAAAAAAATTAAAGGAACACTTTGAAAACACATCAGATCTCAATGGGAAAAAGAAATCCTCCTGGATATCTATACTGATATAGACTGGGTAATGTGTTAGGAACGAAAGGATGCCACATTGTTTGATGGAAATGAAAATGATCAACCTACAGAGCCCTCAATTCAAAGACGCCCCAAAAATCAGAGTGAAAAAATTATGTGGCAGGCTAGTCCATTTTGCCAAAATTTAATTGCAGCAACTCAAAATTGTACGCACCACTTTGTATGGCCCCTGTGTTCTTGTATATATGCCTGACAACATCGGTGCATGCCTCTAATGAGATGACAGATGGTGTTGTGGGGGATCTCCTCCCAGATCTGGACCAGGGCATCACTGAGCTCCTGGACAGTCTGAGGTGCAACCTGGTGGCATTGGATGGACCAAAACATAATGTCTCAGAGGTGTTCTATTGGATTTAGGTCAGGAAAGTGTGGTGGCCAGTCAATGGTATCAATTCCTTCATCCTCCAGGAACTGCCTGCATACTCTCACCACATGAGGCCAGGAATTGTCGTGCACCAGGAGCCACTGTACCAGCATAGGGTCTGACAATGGGTCCAAGGATTTCATCCTGATACCTAATGGCAGCCAAGGTGCCTTTGTCAAGCCTGTAGCGGTCTGTGTGACCCTCCATGGATATGCCTCCCCAGACAATCATTAACCCACCACCAAACTGCTCATGCTGAATGATGTTACAGGCAGCATAATGTTCTCCATGGCTTCTCCAGACCCTTTCACTTCTGTCACGTGCTCAGGGTGAACCTGCTCTCATCTGTAAAGCACAGGGCACCAGTGGTGCATCTGCCAATTCTGGTATTCTATGGCGAATGCCAATCGAGCTGCATGCTGCTGGGCAGTTAGCTCAGGGCCCATTAGAGGACATGGGGCCCTTGGGTCACCCTCATGAAGTCTTTCTGGTTGTTTGGTCAGAGACATTCACACCAGTGGCCTGCTGGAGGTCATTTTGTAGGGCTCTGGCAGTGCTCATCCTGTTCCTCCTTGCCCAAAGGAGCAGATATTGGTCCTGCTGATGGGTTATGGACCTTCTATGGCCCTCTCCAGCTCTCCTAGAGTAACTGCTTGTCTCCTAGAAACTCCTCCATGCCCTTGAGACTGTGCAGGGAGACACAGCAAACCTTCTGGCAATGACACGTATTGATGTGCCATCCTGGCGAAGTTGGACTACCTGTGCAACCTCTGTAGGGTCCAGGTATCGCCTCATGCTACCAGTAGTGACACCGACTGTAGCCAAATGCAAAACTAGTGAAGAAACAGTCAGAAAAGATGAGGAGGGAAAAATAGTGGCCTCCACCTGTTAAACCATTCTTGTTTTGGGGGTCATCTCATTGTTGCCCCTCTAGTGCATCTGTTGTTAATTTCATTAACACCACAGCAGCTGAAACTGATTAACAACCCCTTCTGCTACTTAACTGATCAGATTAATATCCCATAAGTTTCAGTGACTTTATGCTATACTCTGATTAAAAAGTGTTCCTTTAATTCTTTTGAGCAGTATATATACATATTATGTACTGCGCTATTTACTTCTTTAGCAAAAAAAAACTTGCTGTCGGATCAAAGCCTGGTTTACACTTCAGGTGTCACATTGGTCGCAAGCCAAAAATGACGTCAGACCAGAAGACCCGTGTTGTCGCGGGTCTCTCACGCTGCGCACGGACGCGGCGCCGTGTATAATGAATTTAGAGGAGGCGATTGCTGCGTGGATGTCAGAAGGATGAGCACAGAACTGATTATGACGCAAGAAATCGTCAAACAGCAAGGAAAACATACAAAAATATTTATTTCATCACGTAGGTCACTCACTTATGCAAATATTATACTCGCCCTCCCCTCGCCAGTGTCGCTTAAAAGGTTTGACATTCCACCTTTTCCTTCTTTTTTCTCTTAAAGTCAGTGCAAACATGCACAACTCTCCTTCCATTAGCAGATACTCACTTTTTATGAAAATTGTTTTGTATACGACATTGGCCGAACACTATCACCTGCTTGCTGACTGACTACGTGCGGATAGACAAGGCAGCTGCAAAATGTACTTTAATTGCTAACAGCGCTAAATATAAACAAGGCTTAAGGGGGCACACCGAGGCAGCGAACATCGTAATCAGTAGTGAGTGTAAGGCAAAATGCCGAGTGACGCTGTTTGCGCCCCTTCCACTGCACTGCTTAGGGGGCTGTGGGTAGAGTGTTTCATTAGAACACCGGAACAAGATGTTATTCCATCGCAGGGTGAGCACATACACACACCAAGCCCAAACCAATTCACCGAACTTGTGCTTCTTTGAGGTATGCAAAAACACCCATACAGGCAGAGTGAAAACATGCAAACTCCATACAGTGCGCACCAGCATGAATCCTGGTGTCCTTATTGCGAGGAAGCAGCGCTACCACTGTGCCACAATGATCCATTTGTTTTTCAATATCTTGTCAAAAAACTGAAATTAAAATGTTTAATATCCAGTGTGTATTCAGTGTTCTAAACAGACTAGACATATTTTTACTTTTACGAATTAAGATGCATTATTCTATGCTATTCCCAACCATCCATCCATCATCGTCTCTGCGTGCAAAATGACGCCTAACTAATCTGTTTTTGGCTGTTCTATTTTAACATGAAGGAAATGCTACCGCTTACAAAGGCATGCGTTTATTTATTACAATCGTTATTTTCGGGTCTGACGTGAATGAATCCCTGAATCTGATTGATTACAGCGGATAAGTGTTACGTAGTCCTTACTCCCATGATCCATTGCACTAAGAAACCCCACATGACGTGTTGTTGGTTTGTTTCCATAGTAATAAAATTACTTCCTGTGACCGTTCAGCAATACTTGGAATATGATTTGTTGTTGCTTTTTGTAGATAAAGAAATTCACATACAACAGGAATTTACACATATAAATGCATGCTAAAATACATTTTAAACTCGGTGTAGAACGTTTTGTTTATGTTTTGTTTTGTTCTGTTCAAGCTGTTTTCATCTGACAAAAGCCAGGTAAGAATGTTATTAGCCGTGCGGTTTAAAACTGCATGCTTATATTTATAATATGCAGTAGCTTAATTTGACAAACCAGAAAGTGAGATACTCTTGCTTATCGTTCGATGCATACAAGCAAAGCTCAGTGGCGCATACAATGTAGGTGTCATGTTCTAAAAAGTATTACTTCATCTTGTTATGTTGGAGGTTGATTTTGTTGTTTTTTTCCGCCGTTATTATCATGCATATCACGCATGCATATTCAGATTTTGCTTAGCCAAGTAAACATCCTGTGGTGGTCACTAAACTTGAGGAAAGAGCAACCAGTTTCATGTAATGAAATTTATAAGTTCGGTAGGTAAGAGTTGTACGCAGGCTTGGTAGACAGGTGGGGCTCTAAGACTGTCCTTACTGTCAATTTAACGCATCAAAGCGAGCTGAAATCGGATTTGTCTTGCATTTTTATCTTACCCTCACGATCCGTTACGTAAGGACATAATAGGTTGTATAGCTGCCAGCTGCAACAAGATGCATGGTTTCCCTTCAGGTGTTCAACAAACGTTCAGTAAGTGATAGTGTGAGACTTTAAATTGGCCCATAGTGAGTGAGTGTTTCCCGTATAGCGCCTCCTAGGAGAGTTGCGCATCTGAACTCAACAAAGGTGGCGGGCGGAAGAATGAGATATCGAATTTGTATTCGTTGGACAAATGAAGAATAAGGAGCTGATTAACCCGAAATATTCATTAAAATATTGTTGCTCTGAATATGAACAATAAATATTACATAAAATCTGCCGTTTACGTATTGAAAAGTTCAATCCAAATACCACAATTTTTTATGTCATTTCTGAGCGCTATAACTCATTGAATAAATGGGACAAATGTGCAAAAGGCAATCAAAGCTGACTTCTTAGTACTGGAAAAAGAAGAGAAATTATGACATTTCGTCCAGATTTGCAGTGATTTTAAATTCAAGATGAAATGGATCTCATAACAATTGTAATTTAGAATGACACGTTCACGTACCTCCGACACGTTTGTTTAAATCCTCAACGTTAAACCAAACTGGGTTTTGCAGAAAAACAGATTGTGCCCTGAACAATCATGAAGCAAAATGAATTGCGATATGTACTTTATGTGGACATTCGTTAAGAATTTGTAGTTTGAGAGTGTGAGATTTGAAAGAATGCTAATGGATGTGATTCCAAAAACGTGATTATGTCAACATACTCGGAAAGGAATATGAACTATAATGATTTATACCGCTGTGTGTACTTGTGTTCATTATTATGTGATGACATTGTCATGCTCACCTAATTTAGTTCCAAGGCAGCAAACGATTACTTCTTTATGGCATTTTATGGTTCTTTATTGGGTTGAGTGGTTCCTTGTTGAATCATTGCTTGACAAAACACCATTCCATTCTTGTACTTCGAGAAACGTCCTAATATAAAGAAAAGCAAACTGAACTCTTTAATGTATGGTAGGCAACCAAGCAGGACAGTAACAGATTAAGAAAACCTGGAGTTATTTTATTCTATGCAGCAAGAGTCTTTTTAAAATCATGAGGCACAGATTTATTAATGACTATTTACTGTATGGAGCCTACTACATATACACTATACTGTATAAGTACACGATGGTTCTTTCTGGATTTAAAATTTTTCTTGCATCATTGTTGCGGTCCCTCTGACAGGTCCAAAACAATGGGGCCAAGTTTAAAGGCTTAAATTGAGGCAGTGAAAACGCCGCTGCCACTTAATAAGGCGGAGTTTAGGTCTAGGACACTCCCTTCATGAACTGCCTGGGTTCCCTCCCACAGTCTAAAGACATTAGGGTGATAAAAATTAATCAGTGATAAAAAAAAAAAAAAAAATGGCCTAGCTGTTTGTTCACATTTACGTTTGCTAGTTGCATTCTTTTTATTATAACAGGTGTGTTATGTTTTTATTGCAGGTTCGTTATTCTTGTATTGTTTCTTAGCCATTTCTCCAATGATATGCCACAATTTAATTGTCCTTTCTGCCTTATTGCAGACATTAACATTTGCCAATACAGTACATATTTTCACTGCTGAAGCCTTTGTGACTTTCCCCTTGAGGATTAATAAAGTATCTATCTATCTATCTATCTATCTATCTATCTATCTATCTATCTATCTATCTATCTATCTATCTCTATCGAGTAGCACACAATATTGTCTGACTACAGATCCTCTGACATCTTTTGAGGACTTGCCATAATAGGGTGAAGTTAACTTACAAAAACGTTTACTTTTTCACTCAAAATAATTATATTAGAAGCTTACTGTATTTATTCAAGAACATTTAATTTGGGAAATGTATACTGTATTGTGATTTTAATTGTTTACATAAATATGTATTTTGTTAATGTGTTTTTATAATTTTATATTTATTGAAATGTGGTTCTTGCAAACTTGACACTTATAGATAGATAGATAGATTTGGGCTTTAACAACAGTGGTACGGAATGCTAAAAGCTATTTCTACCACTTGCATTAACAATGGCTGCCTGTCATATTCTAAACTTGTGTATTAATTGTTCTAACATTGATAACATGAAAAAATACAGTTAAGGATTAGAACTTCAGAGCTGTTCAATCAATCAATCAATCAATCAACATTTATTTATATAGCACATATTCATACAAAAAAATGTAGCTCAAAGTGCTTTACAAAATGAATAGAAAAATAGAAGACACAATAAAAAATAAACATAAGTCAACATTAATTAACATAGAATAAGAGTGAGGTCCGATGGCCAGGGTGGACAGAAAAAACAAAAAACTCCAAAGGCTGGAGAAAAAAATAAAATCTGTAGGGGTTCCAGACCAAGAGACCGCCCAGTCCCCTCTGGGCAATCTACCTAACATAAATCAAACAGTCCTCTTTGTATTTAGGGTTTTCATGGAAGGCCCTGTTAGGGCCCATCTGAAGTATTCTGGTATTTGTTTATGTAGAAAATAATCAAAAACCTCACATTACAAAGTAGATAGATAAGCAGCTTCAAAAAATCCTATGTATTTGTCCCAAGTAGGAAATTTAGCTTTTTCCAGATGCAAAACTATATAAACAAACAACTAGTTGCTAAACTTAATGAATTACTTAAAAGATACAACAGAAAAAAAGCTCAACACATTACAACGAGACATGCACACCAGATAAATATTTGTTAAGTGAAAATAATACAATTACAAACGCAATACAGTAACATATTAAAATGTAAAACTGAAAATAAACTGTACACTTAGAAACTGTCCCACATCTTTAAAGCAGAATCTGACTGAAGAAGTGGAAATTCTTTTTTTCTACAAAAATGTTGAGGAAAAGATGCATGTCTTCCATTTTTTAAATGTAAAACTAAAAGGGTCCAGTCTTTCTTTTCTCTCACCTTAAAGGTGATCATCTTTTTAAAACTGTTCCAGAGTGTCTACAGCATCCTCCTCACCCATCTCTAAGATGCAGGGCAGCACAATGTCAACAGCAAATTATTCTATATAGTCGCTGAAATGGTGCCTAAACATTGGTTCCTATGAAGTGTAAAAACATATGGATCATTGGAATTATCAGTATCTTTGAGCAGACATGCACCATGTGTACCTGTAGAAATGTTTAAGGCTTGTATTAAGGTAGTTTTTGTGATATGCTGCGTACATTGAAATTGCCCTTCTGTGCAGATTGCTACTGCTTCATCCTCTGGATTACTGGTGGAAATTATAGTTTTATAATCTCCATATTTGGCTGCAACAAACAGGCCTCCTTGTTTTGTAATGTATATACCAAATTCTTCTTCCTCGATTGTGGTTCAACAGCATCAACTGGTGGTTCTTTTGCCTGTATCACAACACTGCCTAATAAGCCACTTTCACATAAAATACATGTGTTAGTCGTTGTCTTGGTAAGACACAGTTTATTTTCAAACTGTATTTGTCCTAGATCAAATACAATGACACAAATTCAAAAATAAAAAAGCAAAAAAAAAATCTTTAGGTATTTACCTTAAAAGTTTTCAAACTTTTGTCTTATCTGGTTCATTGTACCAAACTTCTTTATCCTGGTAAGTCTGAGGAGAGGTCCTTTTTCACCTTTCAGAAGCCTTTGATTCCTCTGTTCGATTGAGCAAAAGGTTTTCCATGGCTAATAAACAAGTAACATCAATTAACAATAAAAGAAAACAATTTTTTTTCTAATTTCGAAAATCAACACTATAGGCAAATTAATCTTACCTCCCAAGTGTAAAGATTTCCATCACAAATACACACCATTTCCACAAAACAGGCATATGATGAAAAATGAAAACAAGAAACTGAAATACGTAATTATGAACCTTCACAAAAGCTACACCAAAATAATTTGTATATAAGAAAAGAACTCACAACTATGTAGTCGATGAAGCATCCAGTGCCTTATACAAGGCAGCCTACAAACAGAGCACATGCTAATAACATATATGCTGAATAACATTAGAACACCCACAGTCTGTGTTATTATTCAAAGTGATATGTCAAACCATCAACATAAAGGTGCTGCAGTTATTTCCAAATGTTTATCTAAGAAAATTTGGAATATAAGATATAAAGAAAATATACAATACCCTCAGCATGTAGCAAAGAAGAAAATGAAGGGACTTAGTTATGGTGACATGAATATCATGTCTTTTCCTGTTTTATCTAACTTTTGGCCTGGACATATTTTTCCAGAAAGACATCTATATATTATAAAAAGATGCAACATATCAAGGTAAATGTACAGTGCAACGTAACACCTCTTTTGCTGATGTGGGCGAAAAATCATACCAACACCATACCAAAAATAATGTGCAGATTAACATGGCCTGCCCATTGTAGAGAACATGCACAGCGTATAAGATCTAGATCTGACCTTGCATGTGCATAGGGCAGTACAGCTGATGCTTCTACACATAGCCTCAAGTGAAGTATCATATCCTGCCTCTTCATTATTGTTAAATTACACATGGAGCTGTGTATATGTGCATGTGTCCTGCAATCTAAATTGTATTTGCAAGTTTTAATGTCTTCAATAAGACATATATGAATGAGTAAACAGGTGCTGAGAAAATTGAAATGATCCAAAAACACACACACAAGCAAATGATCAGTATACCTTTGAATGATTTTTTTTTATTTTTTAGGTGAAACAATGAAGTAGTTGGCAGCAGGTAGTGCATCTTTGGAGGAATTGCTCAGAATCAGTACTTGAATGATGTATCTTCACCAAAAACAAAAATATAATCTCATAACACAACTGTAATAATAATAATAATAATAAAAAAAGAATATACATGACTAAATTTTATTGGAGTAAGTGCACATGACTGAAAGAAGCAGAAATAACTACTCGAATTACTCAATAAATGTTGTTAAAAATAGGAAATCAATCCGTCTATATAATAGATAACAGTGGACACAAAGCACTTTGTATATAAATCATGCTTCCGTAGTAGCCACACTCACTATTAAGGCAAATACTTGCAATTGTTTTCTGAAATGCCAAGTAGCTTTAGTTTAACTTTTCTAAAATATTTTTTAGCTTTGCTGAGTATATTTTACTCAAGCAACAGACTAATGTAGTTTTGTTAAACTATTGCATTAATGTCATATTGCATATTTTTTCAGTATTTTTAAAGTAGTTTCTTTATGTATAAGTCAGGGAAATAGTTTCAAAGTTTTCTATAATTTCTTCATTTTAATGTCACCAATTTTGTGTTAGTCTGTTTTAATAAGGTATGAAACTAACCTGAGTTAAAAGGAAGTATTTTTTACATGGAAATCTTCATCTTTCTGGCTAGGATGTCCCAGTTTACATCTGATGACGAGGCTGAACTTCAGTCTCTCCTAAGACAATTGTTGAAGAGTGTTAAAGAAAGAATTGCAAGTGCACCCTCTGTGGAATGTGCGGAGGAAATCCTTCTACATCTGGAGGAAACTGATGACAATTTCCACAAGTAGGTATTTTTATCACTCAATAAACAAATCTTGCACTTTTCTCATCTTTTATCTTTCTGTTAAGTTGTAGGAACTACTTGCCAAAAAACCAGGCAAGTTTAATTGTTACATTTTTGAGAAACTAAAAATGTTTATCTTTATTTTAAGGTAGTATTCAAAAGACAACCATGGTTCTTTCTTTTGCATTAGTTTTGCCTTACAAATGTCTTAGGTGCTGGACTTATCTAGCTTTGTAATGTATACTATCTGACCAAAAAAAGTCAGAGTTTGAATTTAAATAAGCAAGTATTTTAAGAGCTGGTGATTCGATTGTTATTGCTGTGATTAATATGTTTCAGCTGGAAGTAATTATTTTAATTTTGATTCAGTGTATAGTTTCTCATTTCTTAAGCAACTGTGTTTGAAGATGTTTCCTATAGTTACAGAAAAGATATTGCTTTTGAAAATGGCAAATTATTGGTCTGCCCCAGGCAAACAATAACAACTAAGGAGATTGCTGAAATTAATGGAATAAATAGCTGTGTGGCCACAAGAAAACCAATTGTTTGTGAGGCTAACCTGAAAAAAAAAATGTTTAATTTGCTAAAGTTCAACAGTGAAACAATTGAAAAAGGTCATATGGTCTGATGAGTTTTGATTTTCCCATTCCATAGCAATGGGTGCATCAATGTAAGAAAGAAAGCACACAAAGCGATGAACCTGTCATGCAAACTGCCCACTGTAACTAAGTATATATCTCCACAGCCCAAATCCTCCTCTTTAGAGCTCCATGTAAGTGGAGTTGTCTGGAAAGCAAGGTACTTGTAAGTGAAACTGACTCTAATGGGCACCAGTAGAGTTTAGTTGCAGACATCCAGAGCTCTGCCCAGTTACACATTGATTAAGATCAGGGTTGTGAGAGGTTATCTAACTTAAATAATGCCAATTACTGTTGAGTAAGTTAAGTCCACCTACTTGGAGCTCCAGGCTGGAGATTCTACCCTGCAGAGATACTTGACTCGCTATACAAGTCGGCAGAGGCAGTGTTATGATCTAAGGTTGCTTCATTTGGTCTGATCAAGGCACAGCAGTGCCATACGGCAAGAAAATGAAGTCACCTGAGTTATCCTATCGATGGATTTTTTCTTCCTTGACGGCACAGACTGCTAAAGCAGTATGAATAATAATTTTCACACATGAATTGCCACCACAGAGTCCTGACCTTAACTCCATTGGAATTCATTATGATGTGGTGCGTAGAAGACTTTACAGGTTGATTTGACTCTCCTATAATAAATGCAAGATCTCAATGAAAAATGTATGCAAATCTGGAAAAAAAAACTGATTTTGAGACATTTAATAAGCTTGTTGAAACAATGCTGTGACAAATGAGTGTCATAATCAAAGCTAAAGGTGGCCCAACAAAATATTAAAGTGTGTGACTTTTTGTTTGGTCTGACTGTGTTGCTATTACTATAAAATCTATCCTTGCAAAGTATCTATTACTGTTGGTTTTTGCAACGTGGCTTTCACATTAGTATCTGTTGTCTTTTTGATAAGATAGTATTTACAAAAAAAGGACAGGGCCTGATTGAAGGTGATTTTGTATCTGCCAGCATTTCTTGCTCTCTTGTCCATCAGTCAATACTGCACAACACTACTGAAGATTCCATTAAACACAGAATGTGAACCTACTATTCTATGAATTCTGTGCTGAATCAAATGAAGTTTCTTGCATGCCATCTAGTGGCCCCTGTAAGTATTTACAGCCTTTAAATGGTGACTTCCATTTCTGAGGTCCTTCTCTGTGACCTTCTCTGTGAAAACTCATGCATAGATTGCATACGTCAACTGCACATACACTTAGTGATCCCTGGATATATCACAGCCTCATCATCAATAAGTGAAGCAGGCAAGTCTTGCGAGAGTGGAAGGAAATGCAGAGTGAAGTAGAGAAAAACTAGCAAAACTCCACAGAAGTAGTGAGTTAGTCATGCTAACCAATGCACCATTATATAAGCCCTAGCAGTTGACTTGTTCTGTTTTAGTTATTGTGTTTTGTTAAAATTCAGTATGCATGTTATTTCATTGAACATGGAACTGAACAGATTAGTAAACACAAACAAAATTTGTGTACAAAGTAAAAGCTGGGATTTACTGTATTTTTTCTGTTTAATATTTTAAAAACATCAGTCAGTTTCATAACATCTGCATGCCTAACCAGCTTGTTATTTATATTCTTACCCAAATCATTTATATGTATGAGGGACACCACTTTTAACATAATCTAATTTTGAAAAAGTTCCTCACCACAATTCTTTGTTCTGGTGTTAAAGCCAGTTTTGCACACATCTACAGATTCTGTCTTGAATTTCAACTTCTTCTGGTTAATCACTAGCTGCTCATGTGGGGCCATATCAAAACCTTTCGGAAACTCAACATACAGTGCATCCGGAAAGTATTCACAGCACATCACTTTTTCCACATTTTGTTATGTTACAGCCTTATTCCAAAATGGATTAAATTCATTTTTTCCTCAGAATTCTACACACAACACCCAATAAAGACAACATGAAAAATGTTTACTTGAGATTTTTGCAAATTTATTAAAAATAAAAAAATTGAGAAATTACATGTACATAAGTATTCACAGCCTTTGCCATGAAGCTCAAAACTGAGCTCAGGTGCATCCTGTTTCCCCTGATCATCCTTGAGATGTTTCTGCAGCTTAATTGGAGTCCACCTTTGGTAAATTCAGTTGATTGGACATGATTTGGAAAGGCACACACCTGTCTATATAAGGTCCCACAGTTGACAGTTCATGTCAGAGCACAAACCAAGCATGAAGTCATAGGAATTGTCTGTAGACCTACGAGACAGGATTGTCTCGAGGCACAAATCTGGGGAAGGTTGCAGAAAAATTTCTGCTGCTTTGAAGGTCCCAATGAGCACAGTGGCCTCCATCATCCGTAAGTGGAAGAAGTTCAAAATCACCAGGGGCCTCATGTATAAACGGTGCGTACGCACAGAAATGTTGCGTAAGAACTTTTCCACGTTCAAATCGCGATGTATAAAACCTACACTTGGCGTAAAGCCACGCACTTTTCCACGGTACCTCATGCCTTGTCGTAGGCAAGTTCTCCGCTCGGTTTTGCAAACTGGCGGCACCCAGCGTCAAAGCAATGGTACTGTTCTTGTGTGATTACTCATTATTTTCATGACGTGGCTTTATAAATACACAGAAACTAACCGCATATTGTTTATTAGTGTAATGCATCTTATTGTAATTAACTTGTAACAATATAATGGTCCAGGGAATAGCCATAGTATTCCAAATACCATAACTGCTTTAGCGTTGTTACTCTCACTTCTCCTTCTTCTTCTTCTTCTTTCAGCTCCTCCCGTTAGGAGTTGCCACAGCGGATCATCTTTTTCCATATTACTCTCACTGCACGACTCGGAGTATTTATATCACTGTATCTGAGTGTGAATCACAGCAGCAGCTGATCGGAAAGAGAATTATCGGTATACAGCTTCAAGGACACGCTGTCTCAGCCACTGCAAAACGTTTTAAAGCCTTTCCTGTACCTCGCGGTTCAGAAACAGTTTCATCCCAAGAACTTTAAATGCACTCAATCAATTGCTCCTTGTAGAACGGTTTGTACTTATAAGTACAATCACCCCACTGTAAACTTGCACTACAGTTATAATATCTCACAACCTGAGCCACTTTATAAAGCGCGTATTTACATATAATGACGATATCATTTTTAAGGTGAAATGCAGCAAAATATGTTTGTTAAATTATACACATAAAACTTTAACTTCATTTAAATAATCTATATTCTTCACTGGGAGTGTCGTGAAGGATAGAATAATTAAACATGTACTACGAAGATATTTCAATGTTCTTTAAACGTTTTGAAGAATCGGCGCTAAGCTTACAGATGGCTTAACGTCTATTACAGAGCTGATTGTATGGCGATCGGTTACTTGGGGAAAGAAAAGCAAGGACTCTTGGGGCGCCACGCCAATATATATTGAATATAAAACAGAAAAAGAAAATAACAACACAGCTAAAAACGCAGCGACAAATTTCAACAAAAGATAAATGCTTGTCATGAGCACGAGGCTCATGAAACACATGTTTAATAATGTGCTTTAGCTCCTATCATCATGAAAATGACATCACGTATACATCTCAGTATTTTAGTTATTCAGATAGCTGTAATATCACAAATGTAATGGACTCTGTGTCCAGTTGGAGGAAGAGAGCCAGTTTAAGAAGCAAGTAGTGATTCACACACATAGATCACATACGAGTAGAAGATCAAATACAAAACAAAGCATTTAACGTGCTACTTTAATTACGATGTGATTTGAGAAACTGGTTAATTAAACGATTTTAAGATGAAGTTTATAATGTTCTACTAAATGACAAAATAAACTACGTGATTAAAGTGGAAATGTCGAGATTGAAGTTGACATTTCGTGCTTTTTCCCCACCGTGTGCCTTTTTCTCTGTACCCTAATAAACTTTCATATGACACTCAGACAGTGGGCTTACAACTCTTCTTTTCACGGCAACTTTGATATGTGACTTCTTTTTATTTCCGCACTGTGCGATTTTGTGAATGTGAGCTTTCAAGTTTCTCCAACACGCTATGTCACTCGATCAACTTCATTTTGTTGATTATACCACGGTTTATTTGAACAAATAGTATGTTTTTCCTTTGCCTCCACTTGGTATTCGCTGAAATTCTTATATTTTCCCCGTGCTTTTCCCATTGTCTTTTCACAGAAGGCTGCGCCTAAGGGCGATTTATATTGATTTGCATATTCAAATAGGCGTAATTCTGGGAGGATTTGGGGCGTTACATAATGCGCATGCACGAGCGTTAGTTTTCACGCTGGTCGGGATTTATGTAGCGGAAGAACGTGGAAGTTTGAGTACGCACAGATTCTTGCATCTGGATTTTTCTGTGCGTAAGCACATTTCGGCTTTTGTGCTTACGCCATGTTATAGTGCGAGTTCTACGCACGCCGTTATACATGAGGCCCCAGGACTCTTCCTAGAGCTGGCCGGCCATCTAAACTGAGCAATCGGGGGAGAAGGGCCTTAGTCAGGGAGGTGACCAAGAACCCGATGGTCACTCTGTCAGAGCTCCAGAGGTCCTCTGTTGAGAGACGAGAACCTTCCAGAAGGATAGCCATTTCTGCAGCAATCCACAAATCAGGCCTGTATTGTAGAGTGATCAGACACAAGCCACTCCTTAGTAAAAGGCACATGGCAGCCCGCCTGGAGTTTGCCAAAAGGCACCTGAAGGACTCTCAGACCATGAAAAACAAAATTCTCTGGTCTGAAGAGACAAAGATTGAACCCTTTGGTGTGAATGCCAGCGTCATGTTTGGAGGAAACCAGGCACCGCTTATCACCAGGCCAATACCATCCCTATAATGAAGCATGGTGGTGGCGGCATCATGCTGTGGGGATGTTTTTCAGCGGCAAGAACTGGGACATTAGTCAGGATAAAGGGAAAGATGACTGCAGCAATGTACAGAGACATCCTGGATGAAAACCTGCTCCAGAGCGCTCTTGACCTCAGACAGGGGCGACGGTTCATCTTTCAGCAGGACAACAACCCTAAGCACACAAAGGAGTGGCTTCAGGACAATTCTGTGAATGTCCTTGAGTGGCCCAGCCAGACCTCAGACTTGAATCCGATTGAACATCTCTGGAGAGATCTTAAAATGGCTGTGCACCAATGCTTCCCATCCAACCTAATGGAGCTTGAGAGGTGCTGCAAAGAGGAATGGGCGAAACTGGCCAAGGATTGGTGTGCCAAGCTTGTGGCATCATATTCAGAAAGACTTGAGGCTGTAATTGCTGCCAAAGGTGCATCGACAAAGTATTGAGCAAAGGCTGTGAATACTTATGTATATGTGATTTCTCAGTTTTTTTATCTATACTAATAAAAGGCAAAGCCCTCACTCACTCACTCACTCACTCACTCACTCACTCACTCACTCACTCACTCACTCACTCACTCACTCACTCACTCACTCATCACTAATTCTCCAACTTCCCGTGTAGGTAGAAGGCTGAAATTTGGTAGGCTTATTCCTTACAGCTTACTTACAAAAGTTGGGCAGGTTTCATTTCGAAATTCTACACGTAACGGTCATAACGGTTGATAACGGTCGACAACGTCCGCCATGTTGAACTTTCTTATTTATGGCCCCATCTTCACGAAATTTGGTAGGCGGCTTCCCTGCGCTAACCGAAACCAATGTACGTACTTATTTCGATGGTATGACGCCACTGTCAGCCGCCATATTGAACTTTCCAACAACACTAATTTTTCAACTTCCCGTGTAGATAGAAGGCTGACCCCATCTTAACGAAATTTGGTAGGTGGCTTCCCTGTGCTAACCAAAACCGATGTACGTACTTATTTCGGTGGTATGACGCCACTGTCGGCCGCCATATTGAATTTTCCAAACGTCACTAATTCTCCAACTTCCCGTGTAGGTAGAAGGCTGAAATTTCGCAGGCTCATTCCTTACAGCTTACTTACAAAAGTTAAGCAGGTTTCATTTCGAAATTCTACGCATAACGATCATAACGGTCAACAACATCCACCATGTTGAACTTTCTTATTCATGGCCCCATCTTCACGAAATTTGGTAGGCGGCTTCCCTGCGCTAACCGAAACCGATGTACATACTTATTTCGGTGGTATGACGCCACTGTCAGCCGCCATATTGAACTTTCCAACGTCACTAATTCTCCAACTTCCCGTGTAGGTAGAATGCTGAAATTTGGTACTTATTTCGGTGGTATGATGCCACTGTCGGCCGCCATATTGAACTTTATTGAACAATATTTTTTTCTTTGTTACTTATGGGCCCATCTTCAAGAAATTTGGTACGCGGGTTCCCAACGCTAACTGAATCCTACTTACGTACATATATACGTCCATAGCCTGCAGCTCAGTCACCGTGTGAGGCGGCATTGGGTCCCCCATCCCAACGCCTCCCACATTTTTGGCTGCCTGCCTATATAAGGCCGTCCATCGCTCCAGTCTCTTTATTCCCTTCCTTGCTTCGCCACGGGATTCACATCTCCCTGCTGATAACTACAGCCTTTTTATTTAATCCATGGCTTCTCCGCTGTTTTATTGTTTGTTTATTACAATTATAGTTATTGTGTAGGTATTTTAGACTTACTTTACATTTCTCAGGTACCCATTTCCTTTATCATTCCAACCCCCATTACCATGTCTATCGAGGTGATCACTATCGATCAAAGAACTGTCACTTATCGAGTGGTTTCCATGCCCGGAGATGGCACCTACCTTTTCCATTCTCTTTGTTACATATTGCACGGCCATATCAGGCTCACTCTTAATATCCGGAGGAACATTGTGTCTTATGTATTGAATGACTGGGACATGTTCAAGGTGTGGACTGATGACAGTACAGGAGATAATTATACTACACAAGGGCACTAGAAGAGTGAAATGCTTAAGCCCTTCACCTATGGTTCTTCATGTGAGTTGATGGCTGCCGCTGAATTATTCGGTTGTCGCTTTCAAGTGTACCAAAATGGCCAAATACTTTACACCTTTCGGCAACCGCCAATGCCTCTTAAACATCTTAGATTCACAGGTGACGATTTCAGTAGTGGACACTTTGATGTTTATGAATGTTTAAACTCTCAAAAGCTGGATGTGATTTTATTGATGAAACCGGTTGTATGCTTACAACGCTTGACAGATGCCGAATGTCACTTCAACTCAACAAATCCTGCAAATACTGTCGTAATTGAAACAAACCATGAAACTGAAACCGATTAAAGAGTAAGCTCAGCGCACAGCTTTGTCATGACAACACGGTATACAAAGAGATCCTTAACAAATAATTATTGGCATATTTTCCCTCAGTTAAAAAAGGTTTAATTTTCTTCTTAATAAAAATTTTAATGCAGTACTGCGCTAGAAGCTGGTATTTTGCTAGTTTTAATAAATTTGCAAAACCTCAAGTAAACTTTTTCACGTTGTCATTATGGGGTGTTGTGTGTAGAATTCTGAGGAAAAAAATGAATTTAATCCATTTTGGAATAAGGCTGTAACATAACAAAATGTGGAAAGAGTGATGCGCTGTGAATACTTTCTGGATGCACTGTAAATAATATCACACTCTGAAACTCAACATAAATAATTTTACATTCCTGTCTCTGATCACATGCTTTTGTTGGTTCCTCATAGAATTGCAGTATATTGGTGAAACACAGTCTTTCTTATATAAACCTAAGTTAACTGTTCACTAATATTCCTGTTCTTGCTAATAATTTCTTCCATTAATTTACAGCAATGTATGCTAAGCTTACTGGTCTGAATCATATATACTGTAATTTTCCAGTTTTTCTTGAAATTTAATCAGTTTAAATGCAATGAATGACCTAAAATGGTGAAAATTAAGCAGTAAACTGTCAAAGTTTAAATTTAAAGTTTATGTAAAATATATTACAAATTTTCAGGGAACAACTAATAGGTTACAACTAACAGAAGTTCTGCAGCATTTAAAGTAAATCAAGCCTTGCAAGTTGAAGCAAACAATTTGCATAGGCGTAACATCTTTTGTTGATTACTTAAACATCCTCTGTCTGTCTTAGAGCAGGGTTGGAAGAGACTGTGTTACTACACCCTCTGAAGTACTACTTGGACAATATTCCAGTGATAATGGCAAGAATACAGTAATTAACAAACGAAATGTAACAGAGCATTATTACCCCATTAAGTGTAGGCCTTTCAGTTAGAGAAATTGCAAAAAAAAAAAAAAAAAAAAAAAAATCAAAAGTGTCAGTGATTACGTTTTCCTAAACAATCCTGACAGGAGGTGATTTGGCAGATCCAAAGTCACAACCCAATCAGAAGACAGCTTGCGTGATAGGCGCTTCACAGCACAGCAGCTGAGGTGTTCTAAAACTTTTGACTGGTAGTGCAAATATATATTGTGAACGGGACCCGGAACACAGACAGACGGACATCAATTCTTCCACCACACACATGTTTATTTAACAACTATATACAAATATTTTTAGTGCATGAACCCATTCCCAAAGTCCGGGCCTCTCACTGTCCTTTAAGCCTTTCTTCTGGCCGCCTCCAGTCCTCTCTCCAGCTCCGTCCTCTTCCACCTGACTTCCGCTCTCGAATGCAGGGAGGCAGCCCCTTTTATCACACCCCGGATGGGCTCCAGCTGCTTCCCGGCATTCCTCCGCAGACACGCTCCAGTGTGGCAGAAGTGCCGGCTGCGCACCCGGAAGCCCTCCGGGTGTCTCCTGTCTTCTTCCCCCCAGCACTTCCTGGTGTGGCGGAAGTGCTGGGCTCCAGGGTTCTTTAGGCAACGGGGCGCCGCCTGGCAGTGGCCACGGGCCCCTACAGGGTTGGGCTTCCAAGCACCCTACCCGAGGCCACCAACAAAACCAGGGCGGTCGCCCCCTTGTGGTCGGGAGGAGGCACCAGCCCTCCTCCAGTCCCCTCGGGCGTCCCGGCTGGGCTCCACCCCCAGCCGCCTGTGACAATATACACACACACATACACACTGGCCACTTCATTAGATACACCTTGCTAGTAACAAGTTGGACCCCATTTTGTCTTCAGAACTGCCATAATTCTTTGTCACATAGATTCAAAAAGGTGCTGGAAACATTCATCAGGGATTTTAGGCCATATTCACATGATAACATCATGCATTTGCTGCAGATTCATCGGGTGTAAATTGATGATATGAATCTCCCATTCCACAACATTCCAAAAGTCCTCAATTGGATTGATATCTGGTGACTGTGGAGGCCATTTGAGTACAATGAACGCATTGTCATGTTCATGAAACCAGTTTGAGTTGATTTGAGCTTTGTGACATGGTGCATTATCCTGCTGGAAGTAGCCATCAGAAGATTGGGTACACTGCAGTCATAAAGGTATGGACATGTGTGATGTGTCTTCTGCATACATCAGTTGTAATGAGTCATTATTTGAGAGACTGTTGCCTTTATATCAGCTGAAACCAGTCTGGCCATTCTATTCAGACCTTTGGCATGAACAAGGTATTTTTGCTCAGATGATTGCTGCTCAGTGGATATTTTCACTTTTCCGGACCATGTGCAGTGATTTTCAGAAAATATTTGTCAGGGATTTATATATGTATTTAGTAATCTCCTTAAGCATTCTAGGATTAATTTCATCTAGTCCGGTGACTTGTTATATTTAAGCTTATTTAATCTAAGCAGCACTTCTCCCTTTATAGTTTACAAACTGCAAAATACATCTTTCGCAGTGTTAAGGAATATGTGTCACCTAATTGTATTTATTTTTTTCCTAAATCATATCTAAAATCTGTTTGGAGGATTTTTTTCTCTCTAGTAGTGTCATTCATGAGAAGCAGACTGATAGCTGCTGCACATGTGCCTGGCAGTGGCTTCATATTGTGCTGTTTATTTGGATCCTGTCTTGGGTGGAGAGTTGTGGGCAGACTATTTGGTTCAGAATGTTTTCTTGTCTTTTGTGGAGTTTGTGTTAAGGCAGGAGTCCTCAATCACGGTCCTGGAGGGCCGCAGTGGCTGCAGGTTTTTGTTTCAACCCAGTTGCTTAATAAGAAGCACTTATTGCTCAAGTAACTTTTCTGCTTCACTTTAGTTGTCTCACTCATTAAGATTTTGAACCATTATTGCTTATTTTAGTCTTAAACAGCTGTATTCTTGGTTTTCAATAGCTCCTAATTAGCAATAACATGCAAATGACAAGAGACCAGCATTTCTCCATTTAGCTTGTTACCATTTACACCCGTGTGTATTTATCATGCACTATTGGGTTTAATTAAATACTTGGAAGGAAAGTGAAGAGAAAAAAGTGAAGGACTGAGAATTACTCATCCATTTTAGGCTTCATATCCTTTGGATGATATCCTTAGAAAAGGGAAGAAAATCTAGGATATGAGAATGACCTGACATAGCAGAGTTAAAGCACTAATGGGCCATGAAATTAAATTATTGGCAAGAATTGCTTTCTAATTAAGCAAGTGGGTTAGAACAAAAACCTGCAGCCACTGTGGCCCTCCAGGACTATGATTGAGGACCCCTGTGTTAAGGCACCACAGACTGATTCAAGTGAGGATGCTTTCCAAAAAGTTGCATTATTTTAGTGTGTGCACATACATGTGAGAGGGCCATGGGAGGTCAGTTTGGGCTGGGCAACTTTTTAAAAGGCTGTTGCCTGTTTGAGGTAGAGGAGTGCAGGATAGGACTGTTAGGGAAAGGAGAGTCTGTAGAGTAATCTAGGGTGCTACAGAATTGCCATGGAAGGGAAAGTCATTTTGACCTCTCTGATTGCATAGTACGTATATGAAAGGGAGATTTCTTGATCAAGGCTAATAATTTTTTTGATGATTTTTTACACACTTTGATTATGGGTTTGTGCAATATTGGATGTGCTAAACTAATTTATTTCAATAATTTATTTTACAAGCTTTTTAAGAACAGTGAAAACGTTTTTAACTGTTCATTAATTTTTTGCTTTTGAGCGATTGCTGCTGTTTTAATTACGTATCGCACAATAAACTCACTCAATTTTTTGCATCATCACCTCTCTTGTCGGCCTTCCTTATTGTTCTGCTGGTTCCCAGTCCCTACCATATGTCATTAGGTCCTGAGGTACATGAGAGGCAGTCCCTGTTACTGTTGAGAGGTTATTAACTTCTTCACACTTGTAAACTTCAAAAACATGCATGTTCAGAGCATTTGCTATTTAACTGTCTGCATATTTTAGTTTGCCTGTACATTTTTTTAAATGCATTTCACCTCCTCTTTGACTACTAATAACCTTAAAGAATCTCTTTGATTCATCTTTCACCATTTTGAAAATATTTTCTTCTAATTGTATTTTTGATTTCCTAATGTCTTTTTTAAACCTGCAATCTCAATCTTTCATTATTCCCATAGTTAGCACTGGAGTTACTTTTCCTTTGCAGATTATTTAATCACTTTCCATAAGGAAAACAGTTAATTATTTTTTTAATTAAATGATAAATACTGCTGAATGTAATCAGTATATGATTGAAAAGTAATATTATGCTTCTAATTACACCTTGTAATGGCAACATATATTGAGAAAGGAGAATTGGTCTGAACACCCAACTCTGAGATACCAAGTCTATCTGCAAACAGGAACAAGGGACTACCTTTGAACATCTGTGCATAATGAAAAAAAATGCTAAGTATTCTCTACCACATATTTAGAATACTTTAATATTGTTAAATAGTCACACTCGAAAATCACTTTCAAATGAAATACTCCCTTATTCTCTTTTGGAATTACATAAAAGCAGAGCTATTTTAATATGCATTTATTTGTGACAGTTTTCATTGTATTGTAGGTGAATGTAATATTTTAACTTGAGCAAGCTATATGTGCCAAACGTTTGAACTTTCCAATCAAGCATGTATATACTTAAAAATACAAACAGAGTGAATTGATTTTATCAACATTGGTCATCATATTGACCTGCTTTACAATGGTTGCATCTCAGGTTGGGTCTTGCCTCTTGCTTAATGCCAGGAACAGGCTCCAACTCACATTACTCTGAGCTCTGTTAACTGAGTTTGATAATGGATGGAAGGGTGAATCTTTTTAGCTTTACAGCCACTTTCCCCCTGCATTTTAATGTAATTTGACTTATCAATAATTATTAAGATGTACTTCATACAGTACCCACTGCAGAAGGTAAATTAAGTAAATGCTGTCTTGCTTTGGACACAATATATAAACTGCTCAAAAGATTAAAGGAACACTTTGAAAACACATCAAATCTCAATGGGAAAAAATCATGCTGGATATCTATACTGATATGGACTGGGTAATGTGTTAGGAATGAAAGGATGCCACATCATTTGATGGAAATGAAAATTATCAACCTACAGAGGGCTGAATTCAAAGACACCCTAAAAATTAAAGTGAAAAAATGACGCAGCAGGGTAGTCCAATTTGCCGAAATTTCATTGCAGCAACTCAAAATCATACTCAGTAGTTTTTATGTCCCCCACGTACTTGTATGCATACCTGACAATGTCGGGGGGATGTAATGCTCTTAATGAGACGACAGACAGTGTCCTGGGGGATCTCCTACCAGATCTGGACCAGCGCATCACTGAGCTCCTGGACAATCTGAGGTGCAACCTGTTGGCGTCGGATGGGCCGAAACATAACGTCCCAGGGGTGTTTTATTGGATTTGGGTCAGGTGAGTGTGGGGGCCAGTCAATGGTATCAATTCCTTCATCCTCCAGGAACTGGCTGCATACTCTTGCCACATGAGGCTGGGTATTGTAATGCTCCAGGAGGAACCCAGGACCCACTGCACCAGCATATGGACTGACAGTGGGCCCAAGGATTTCATCCCGATACCTAATGGCAGTTAAGGTACCGTTCTCTAGCCTGTAAAGGTCTGTGCATCCCTCCATGGATATGCCTTCCCAGACCATCAATGACCCACCACCAAACCGGTCATACTGAACAATGTTGCAGGCAGCATAACGCTCTCCGAGTGCGGCATGGTGGCGCAGTGGTAGCGCTGCTGCCTCGCAGTTAGGAGACCCGGGTTCACTTCCCGGGTCCTCCCTGCGTGGAGTTTGCATGTTCTCTGTGTGTCTGCGTGGGTTTCCTCCAGGTACTCCCGTTTCCTTTCACAGTCCAAAGACATGCAGATTAGGTGCATTGGCGATCCTAAATTGTCCCTTGTGCTTGGTGTGTGGGTGTGTGTGTGTGAGTGTGACTGCGTTGGGCTGGCGCCCTGCCTGGGGTTTGTTTCCTGCCTTGCACCCTGTGTTGGCTGGGATTGGCTCCAGCAGACCCCCGTGACCCTGTAGTTAGGATATAGCGGAATGGATAGATGGATAACATTCTCCACAGCTTATCTAGACCCTTTCACGTCTTTCAGATGTGCTGGGTGATCCTGTAAAGCACAGAGCACCACTGGTGGTATTTTATGGCAAATGCCAATCGAACTCCACGGTGCCGGGCAGTGAGCACAGCGCCCACTAGAAGACATCAGGCCCTCAGGCCACCCTCACGAAGTCTGTTTCTGATTGTTTGGTCAGAGAAATTCACACCAATGGCCTGCTGGAGGTCATTTTGTAGGGCTCTGGCAGTGCTCATCCTGTTCCTACTTGCCCAAAGGTGCAGATACCGGTCCTGCTGATGGGTTAAGGACCTTCTACAGCCCTGTCCAGCTCTCCTAGAGTAACTGCCTGTTTCCTGGAATCTCCTCCATGCCCTTGAGACTGGGAGACACAACAAACCTTCTGGCAATGGCACGTATTGATGTGCCATCCTGGAGAAGTGGGACTACCTATGCCACCTCTGTATGGTCCAGGTATCACCTCATGTTACCAGTAATGACACTGACAGTAGCCAAATGCAAATCTAGTGAAAAAACAGAAAAGATAAAGATGGAAAAATGTCACTGGCCTCCACCTATTAATCCATTCCTGTTTTGGGGATTATCTCATAGTTATCCCTCTTGTTAATTTAATTAACACCAAAGCAGCTGAAACTGATTGACAATCCCATATGCTACTTAACTGACCAGATCAATATCCCAGAAGTTTCATTGACTTGATGCTATACTCTGATTAAAAAGTGTTCCTTTAATTTTTTTAAGCAGTGCATACTAATTTGTATGTTTGGGGAAAAATGCTGTAGTTTGTACTTGAAAAGTAAGGTTTTTCAATTCTGGAGCTTGATCTTTTCATTGCCTTGTTTTTTTGCATATATTATGGTCAAATGGGAATATTCACAGCAGTTTTATTATTTGTAACTTTTATAATGTATTGGATTTATTTGTATGGCAATATGGTAAAAAGTATTTACATATTAATGATGGCCAAAATATTTTGTCTTTAGATCTCTAATGTTTCAAGTTTCGGTGACACATTTTTCAGTACATTTTAATCTTAATGCTTCTTATCTTATTAATTACTTTTTAAACAAATCATGCTTCATTATTTTACATGAGGATATATATATATAATACACTTTTAAATTGCTTTCCATTACTAGTTTGTTGCCCACATAAAAACCAACTGTCAGAATTAAAGTTTTTTTTTAATAATACAGATTGCTTTTGACGATTCAAGAAATAAACAATGTATAAAGTTGCAGTGCCAACTGTATTCATGCTAATAAGATGATGTTTGCGTGGGCCTATGTCCACTATGCAATCAAGAAACCTGGAGCGAAATCAGAGTCACTTTTGTTGATGTCAGGTGAAGGCAAATTAACTTTCAACATAATCAGAAATAAAATCAGTTAAATCTGAATACAGTTATAGAGCTTTGACTATAAATGCTGTGCACATGTATACATACAATCAGGACATCAAAAGGTTTATTTTGATTTTTTCCTTTAAATGATCAATTTATTGCTTACTTAAATGTTATTGGTCACAAGATCTTATTAAAAGTGGAAAAAGACCTGATGTGATATTTCTTGATTTCAGCTTTATGTCAACAAAAGCTAAATTTTCAGTAAGGGCATGTAGACCTAATATTTATTGCATATCTGTTCAGTATGGAGATTATCGCAACATGATTTTTAACATATTCCTCATTGCTGTCATCTTTATTACTCATAAGCACCTTGGAAATGATAATGGTGTCCACATGCAATATTATCTGGATGGTAGCCTCTTTAATATTTGACATCTACTAGCTTTTACTAAGACCTCAACTTCTCACACCATTTACCTTTAGTATCCAGGCCCAGTCGGTGTCATCAGTGCAAAAAGCCTTCAACACAATTTCACCCATTTATAACTTCTTCGGTCTACAGGTCAGTGTCAAATAGACAAAAAGCATCATATAAAATACTACCACATGGAACCCATCCTCTTTTCACATCAACATCAAATTTCACGGTCATACCCAGTTTCACCTACCTCAGGAGCATTCTTTCTCCTTCATGTAACAAAAATATGCTGATATCAAATCACACTTGAACATTATCCTTTGGAAGTCTAAATCACAGAGACAGAAACTATATCCACTCACTAAAGGTGCAGTTTACAGAGATATATGCTTCTCCACAGAGGCCTGCAGCTCAGAGGCATTGATACCATACTGGAGACATATAAAATCTTTGGAAAATCTTTATATCTGTTATAACACCAGCTCACTTTTAAAGTGCCATGCATCCTCCAGGTCACCTTCTTAGTTTCATGGTCTGCAGAAAGCCACATGTAACCATAATGGGTTTATCATTTGTAATCTTTTGAAGTAGGGGTCCCCCACTATTCTCACTTTTGGAATATATTACTCTGACGAATTTGGTATTAATAAGGTGTATAGTGTCCTCTGTGGTGCTAATTATGGTGCTGGTTATAAATTGCACACAAGTACCTGATGCCAGTGCAACCTTCACTAGGGCTACTTACAGCACAAGTCCTGTACTTGAAAAACAGAAATCTTTATAATATATGTATATAACTGTAGTTGATTTCAAATATCTATTAAATGTTATTGAATGTTTGTAATTATTATTATTGTTATTATTATTATTATTATTATTATTTTGATTTGTTTTTCCTAAATAATCTTCATTTTCTTATTGACTTTAATATTGTTGGTTGCAAGAACGTTTTTGTTGTTTGTTGACTTGGCTATTTGTGTCCACAATAACTGGGTGACACATTTTAATCTGCTTAGGCAGGTAGGGGATAAAAATCATGAATGTATGATTAAATTAATTTTATCTAACAGAAGAGTTCATACAGATTTCTAGATTATGTTTCTGGGCTTCATCTAACCCTGCAGCAATATGAAACATGCTGCATTTACATGATTTGCATTCTGGATAAGTGCTATGGAAAGAAACATTCCAGTCAGTGTTTAGATCACTGAGCAGGAAATTGAACCGCAAAATTATCAATCATTTTTTATATACAGATAACAATTGTAATATGGAAATCAATCCAGGGATGGACAAAGGAGACCAAGGGGAAGTTATTGACCAGTTGCTCTGGTACCACATGCTGGCATATGTTTTTTGACTTAGAGACCCACATATGTTGACAGGCTATACAAATGTTGACAAGATTCCTTGTGCAAATCTACAATCACTGTACTCTTAAATTTTAAAACTTTTTGCTAATATGAAAACTGTTTGAATTAGTGAAAACTGCTTTTTTTGTAATTATTAAACTTGTGTTTGCTGTTTGAGAGGAATTCTGATTAAAAATAATGATGATAGTTTTTACAGATGTTGAAAAAGGGAGTGCAAGGAAAGGTGTTTTAAGTGTATACTGATGAATATAATTCAGTTAATTCAAGTGATACTTAATTCTTGTTATATTACAAACGTATTAAACAACTTAACTGTCATACTTGTACATAAAAAATCTTGGAACCTCTTGAGGGGTTGCTCTCAGCATCCCTGTTAGTTAAATACGCTGAGTGGTTAAGTTGTAAGCATTTTACCGACCAGCTGAACCCTTTAAAATTACTTACAAAGAATACAGAGGGCAGAAGGCACCTCTCTGAATTTCATGAATTTAGTACACTTGCTTACTATCTGCAAATGTTGTATATGTTGCTGTATATTTTACAGGCATTAATTTGGCTTTTATTATGAGGAGAGTTCTTATATTTTTTAGAAGGATTGGGAGTTTTGGATGTTAATTAATGTTTTGTAAAAAGCTTTAAGGATCTGTTAGGCAGAAGGTTTTCCTGAATATTACATTTTGTACTGAGATTGTTTTAAATACTGTTGTACCCTAGGGTTGTTTTTTTGTCATCTTGATTATTTTCAATTTGCATAAATGAAATGAAAGTGTAGGGAGCTGTCTTAATTTATTATACTTTACAGATGATCGTGCTCTTTCAAGATTGCTTATTAATGAAGATGAGATCTAGGTAAAGAGTTAGAGCATCAGCAGTGTCAGTCATGTGTACTCCATATTAATTTTGGTAAAACTGAAGAGTTGTTTGTTGGTGCTATTATAGATCAATCTCTTTCTCTTACTAGTAAGCCTGTCAAGCTTACAGTGCTTCAAATATTTAAGAAAAATAATAAACCAATATCGAAATTTTAGATCACTTAAATGACACAATTGGCTGTGACATTTTTTTCTCATTTGAATGACTTAAATGTCAGTTTGACCACTAATTTATTTAACAGGCGTGATAATATTAAGGCAATATTTAAAAAATTTTTATTGTGGTCTCAATGTCTTTTCCTGCCAGAGTTGGTACACAAAATTTCCTTTTCAATTGTACCTTCGTGACAATGCCTGATGTATAAAAGGAGCTTAGACAAGCTAAATCTGTAGATAGACTCATCCGGTTGCAAAGCAAATTATGCACTGTGTCTTATGTATTACACTAACTGTCCTAGCATGTCATCTGCCATGTCATCAATGCAAAGTGAGACAATATTGTTCGATAATGGCAACTTCTGCGTTTCTTGCTTTTTTTCAGATAAAACACAGATTCGCTTTCATGGACGTTTGCCGTTTCATTTTTAGGGTCATTGTAATCATACGTACAAAATCCAGTGAAAGTCATACCTGCATGTGCTAAACACCTTGTAACACACTGTACTACTGAAATGCCTGTCTTCTTTATCTTCAGACTGTGTGATGCACTTAGTAGGCAGAAATATTATGCTCTGTGAAAAAGAGTTATTGTATAAATCTCTAATACTTTTTAAAAGTAGGTAGTGGCTAGGAAACCTTACAGTCCAAGTAGAAGAGCTGGAGTTATAAGCAAAATGCACAGACATTATACAGGGTATATACCTTTCACGACACAACATAATAGAAAAGCAACACAACCAGCACACAAATATTTTTTATATATTTTTTCTACAATTAATAGCAATAATGACCATACACCAGACTTTATTTACATATAGAATAGGTTAACAGTAGCCCAGGTCACTGTTTTTTTCTGTTTCTTAGAAAGAAATGGCAGTGCCCGTAAGCAATCAATTGTGTCCTAATGAGGAAAAAAGTGCACTTGGAGAACTGAGGGGAAAACGGAAGGGGCTTCAGCCACAACACCTTTGTGCACATCCATGCTACCTGGTGTACACATTACTGACAGGCTTGACAACAGCTAAGACAGTGCTCTTTAAAAAATATCTTTATATTGCAGATGATTTGTTTCTTAAGTGCTGCCTTAATAGTGAAGGTTTGAGACTTATTGGACAGCACTTCATTGCATACCACACATAGCAGAGGAGGTTAATTATGTGTACTGATACAGGATACTTTGTCACAAGTTGCTTTTAGCTTGATCCTTATTTGCTCTTTGTTGGAGTAAGATTTTGACTCATGCTAATTAGAAGCTCTCCTGAGTTCTAGATCAACTGCTGGATTCAGTGGCTGCATCAGGCTAGCTGCAGGTAGCTTCACTGAAGGATTTACCCTTAACTAACTTTAACCACTTATCCAACCTATTTCTGAACTTGTGTTTTTTTTTGGCTAAGCTAGGTAGCTTACTTTTGGAGTAGATATAAGTGATCATATCTGGCAAATGTTTTCTGTGGATTCAAGCAATAATCTGTCTTGCTCTTTTTCAATATCAGAAGATTTGAAAAAAAAGTGTTGTTTTTAAGTAATTGTAGTTTTAAGCACACTGGAGGGGTTACATGTTGTGGTCAACACATGAACAGTAAGCGACTGAATAGACAGAACAGATGTTGAATTACTTAATTTTACAAGTATTTGTGTACCTTTGATATGTACAATACACTAGAATCATTGGGTTATTGCATAAATTAAATTGTATTGGATGGCTGAAACATTTATTTTTATATTTAAAGTAAAATATATTACTTATTGATTACATTATAATGTGTTACATATTGCAAATGTAAAGAAATAGATTTCTTCCTCAGATCTGTTTTTAAAATGTTAAATTGTATAGTATATAAGCTTATACTTGTATTAACATTAGGCATTTTTTTGATTTTTCAGCTATGAGTTTGTCAGGTATCTGCGACGTTATATAGATAATGCCCTTGGATCTGTCATAGAGGGTGAAACTGAGCTGTGTTCTAATATCGAGGGGCAGATTGTGAGCTCAGGCCAAGACACACTTGTTCAGGCTGTGACAAGACAGACACGAGAATCAATTGAGTAAGTGTATTTCTTTTTTTAAAAATGGGCAATAATGTTTCCTTCTTAGGGGATTTACTGTGATTTGTTGGTTATGAAACTGCGTATTTCCTTCCCTGTAATTCTGCAGTGATTTTAAGCAATTTGGGAAAATTATGCTCTTTTCAGGTGAAGACAAAGTCTATTTATGCCACCCACTCAACTTGCTCTTTAAATCCCTGGCTTACTGAAGGATTTTTTTAAATATATAGAATACATTGAAATGTCAGGAAGACGACTCCTGTCACATAGAAATAACAGTATTTTGTATTCTTCAAAGCAGTTCTTTTCTTTTTGCCTCATCTTTTTGATTTTATGTGAAATTAGCCAGACAAAAGAATGAAAAAAGAATACCTTTTATATAAATCAGTGGGTACATTTATATCAGCATATTTTAAATGATATTTGTACAAATGTATTAGAATGAGCTACAGTTTAATTTGGCAGCTCAATGCAGTAAGTCTTTCACAGAATATAGTGCAACTGATAACACACTTTGGTATCGTCAATGGCAGCTACATTAAAGTGTTTGTTGATTGCATATGCAGTCCTTCTGACTTATTAGTGCCTTTTTATCAGTGGCTGTCACTCACATCTAACCTCTGCAATTATCATAATTATTTTTAGGAAATAATTATTTTTTTCTAGTGCACATGGATTGAACTTATCAACTCTCTTCTTTTTTCTCTTCTAATCAGACAATATGGTCAGTCACCCTATATAAGATATGGCATATCCATCCATCTTCTTCCCCTTATCCGGGGTCGGGTCACATGGGCAGCAGCTTAAGCAGAGAGGCCCAGACTTCCCTCTCTCCGGCCACTTCTTCCAGCTCTTCCGGGAGAATCCCAAGACGTTCCCAGGCCATCCGGGAGACATAGTCCCTCCAGCGTGTCTTGGGTCTTCCCTGGAGCCTCCTCCCGGTTGGACTTGCCCGGAACACCTCACCAGGGATGCATCCAGGAGGCATCCTGATTAGATGCCCGAGCCACCTCATCTGACTCCTCTCGATGCGGAGGAGTTGCGGCTCTACTGTGAGCCCCTCCCGGATGACTGAGCTTCTCACCTTATCTTTAAGTGAAAGCCCAAACACCCTGTGGAGGAAACTCATTTCAGCCGCTTGTATTCGCGATCTCGTTCTTTCGGTCACTACCCATAGCTCATGACCATAGGTGAGGGTAGGAACGTAGATCGACTGGTAAATTGAGAGCTTTGCCTTATGGCTCAGCTCTTTTTTCACCACGACAGACCGATGCAGAGCCCGCCTGTTGATCTCACGGTCCATTCTTCCCTCACTCGTGAACAAGACCCCGACATACTTGTACTCCTCCACTTGGGGCAGGATCTCTCCCCCAACCCTGAGAGGGCACTCCACCCTTTTCCGGCTGAGGACCATGGTCTCGGATTTGGAGGTGCTGATTCTCATCCCAGCCGCTTCACACTCAGCTGCGAACCGATCCAGAGAGAGCTGAAGATCACGGCCTGATGAAGCAAACAGGACAACATCATCTGCAAAAAGCAGTGACCCAATCCTGAGTCCACCAAACCGGACCCCTTCAACACCCTGGCTACGCCTAGAAATTCTGTCCATAAAAGTTATGAACAGAATTGGTGACAAAGGGCAGCCCTGGCGGAGTCCAACTCTCACTGGAAATGTGCTCGACTTACTGCCGGCAATGCGGACCAAGCTCTGACATCGGTTGTACAGGGACCGAACAGCTCTTATCAGGGGTCGGTACCCCATACTCCCGAGCACCCCCACAGGATTCCCGAGGGACACGGTCGAACCTTTTCCAAGTCCACAAAACACATGTAGACTGGTTGGGCAAACTCCCATGCACCCTCCAGGATTCTGCTAAGGGTGAAGAGCTGGTCCACTGTTCGCGACCAGGACGAAAACCACACTGTTCCTCCTGAATCCGAGGTTCGACTATCCGACGGACCCTCCTCTCCAGAACCCCCGAATAGACTTTTCCAGGGAGGCTGAGGAGTGTGATCCCTCTGTAGTTGGAACACAGCCTCCAGTACCCCTTTTTAAAGAGGGGGGCCACCACCGCGGTCTGCCAATCCAGAGGCACTGTCCCCGATGTCCATGCAATGTTGCAGAGATGTGTCAGCCAAGACAGTCCTACAACATCCAGAGCCTTGAGGAACTCTGGGCGTATCTCATCCACCCCCGGGGCCCTGCCCTGCCACCAAGGAGTTTTTTGACCACCTCGGTGACTTCAGTCCCAGAGATGGGAGAGCCCACCTCAGAGTCCCCAGGCTCTGCTTCCTCATTGGAAGGCATGTTAGTGGGATTGAGGAGGTCTTTGAAGTACTCCCCACAACGTCCTGAGTCGAGGTCAGCAGCGCACCATCTCCATCATATACGGTGTTGACACTGCACTGCTTCCCCCTCCTGAGACGCTGGACGGTGGACCAGAATCTCCTCAAAGCCGTCCGAAAGTCGTTCTCCATGGCCTCTCCAAACTCCTCCCATGCCCGAGTTTTTGCCTCAGCAACCACCGATGTTGCATTCCGCTTGGCCTGCCGGTACCTATCAGCAGCCTCCAGAGACCCACAGGACAAAAAGGTCCTATAGGACTCCTTCTTCAGCTTGATGGCATCCCTCACCGCCGGTGTCCACCAACGGGTTCGGGGATTGCCGCCACAACAGGCACCGACCACCTTACAGCCACAGCTCCAGTCAGCCGCCTCAACAATAGAGGCACGGAACATGGCCCATTCGGACTCAATGTCCCCCACCTCCCTCGGGACGTGGTTGAAGTTCTGCCGGAGGTGGGAGTTGAAGCTACTTCTGACAGGGGACTCTGCCAGCCGTTCCCAGCAGACCCTCACAACATGTTTGGGTCTACCAGGCCATCTTCCCCCACCATCGAAGCCAACTCACTACCAGGTGGTGATCAGTTGACAGCTCCACCCCTCTCTTCACCTGAGTGTCCAAGACATGTGGCCTCAAGTCCGACGACACAACCACGAAATCGATCATCGAACTGAGGCCTAGGGTGTCCTGGTGCCAAGTGCACATATGAACACCCTTATGCTTGAACATGGTGTTCGTTATGGACAATCCGTGACGAGCACAGAAGTCCAATAACAAAACACAGCTCGGGTTCAGATCGGGGCCATTCCTCCCAATCACGCCCTTCCAGGTCTCACTGTCATTGCCCACGTGAGCATTGAAGTCTCCCAGCAGAACGAGGGAGTCCCCAGAAGGTATGCCCTTTAGCACCCTCCAGAGACTTCAAAAAGGGTGGATACTCCAAACTGCTGTTCGGCACATACACACAAACAACAGTCAGGACCCTTCCCCCCACCCGAAGGCGGAGGGAGGCCACCCTCTCGTCCACCGGGGTAAACCCCAATGCACAGGCTCCAAGTCGGGGGGCAATAAGTATGCCCACACCTGCTCGGCGCCTCTCACCGGGGGCAACTCCAGAGTGGTAGAGAGTCAGAGTCCAGCCCCTCTCAAGGAGATTGGTTCCAGAGTCCAAGCTGTGCGTCGAGGTGAGTCCGACTATATCTAGCCGGAACCTCTCGACCCTCCTTGAACCGTCACCTTATCGTGATGGAGGGGTTTGCTTGTTCCAATGATCCTGGGAGCTATGTTGTCCGGGGCTTTATGCCCCTGGTAGGGCCACCCAAGGCAGACTGGCCCTAGGTGAGGGATGAGACAAAGAGCGGTTCAACAAACCTCCAATGATGAGATATGGCATAATAAAGTTTAATTTAATGAAGGAAATTTAATGAAGAATTTTTATACACTACAGGAGTGAAAAAGTGGTAGGATGGTGTTGTTTGCTGCTTTGATGATTAAAAATGGCTGGGGAATTTTTGAATGATACAAATAATATTTGCATATCTGTACAGTTGTATCTACCTTTGCCTTCGTCTCCTGTGTTGCATGATCACTGAACAAAACAAAAACAAAGTAAGCAAGCCGCATCTTTGAGCAAAAATTCATTTGACTGTGTATATTTAGATCACATTTTTAACTTCATATTTTTGATTTGATATAGATATTGACAATCAGAATTGATTCTGAATTTAGGACCATATACAAAAGTAGGCAGCATCAGATCTCAAAAAATTAGATAACATGTGGTTTTTGGTGTTTGCAGCAAAATCTGATCTGTATCAGATATGTATAAAAATTGCTGTCCAAATGGTAGTGCATGCAGCCTACGTATAGCAAACATTGTTATAGGATTGTGTTCAGTTGTCTGCATGCTTTGTTGGCACATACTGTGCAAAACAGCAAGCTATAGCTTATAAACAATTATTATGATTTTGTAGGGACTGAAAAAAAAATTTAAAAGCTCAGATCATTGCAGTTATGAATAATATTCCTTGGGATTACAGCAGGACCTCAGGTCACATGACCAAGTCAGTTAGTCTCCAGCTCTTCCTGGGAAGTTTTCAGGAGCATACAAGCTGGCCAAGATATGACGAAAACACCCAAAGCATCAGTACAGTGAGATCTTTTGGCACTGCTTAGCTCTTCGGCCTTACACAAGAAACTAAATCGTTCTACTTGTAATGACAATATCATTCTTTTGGTTACATAGTGTTCAAGAGTATAGTTGACTATGGGAATGTAGATTTACTGGCAAATCAAAGGATACGTTTGGTATTTTAAGAATTTATTTTTTTACAATGATGGTATACATTAATGTAGCACTGGAAATCGCATTCTCTAGTGATGAAGTTTTAGAAAAACAACATGCCTGTTCTTGCAATTCAAAGTGGAGTTTATAGGCTTACCTTTCAGGCTTTTGTTTTTACATTTATACCAATAAACTGTAAGCAACAGTTACAGTATTTTATTTAAGCTTGTGTGTGGCACATTTCATTGACTGATATGGCAATACCATCCCCAAACAGCTGAGATGCAACCTCTCTGTCCAAAAAATCATGAAGAGGATTTTAGGAGGTTAGTGGAGTTCTATGCCTATTTTGATCAGCAGCAATTTAATGGTAAGTACAGTATTGCATACATAACTCTAACTCTGCAGGAACTAAATGGCTCACACCAGTGACCTCAAAAAACCCCTGTTATGATTGTTTTAATTTTTATTGAACCCAAGTAAGGCTATTATAGAGTTAGAATTTTTCTAATAATTTAATATGTAAGACATAAATGGTTAAATTGGTAAAACTGTCACATAATATTGAAACAATTTTAAATAAAATGAATGATGTCTTTAATATATCAGTATTAAAACTGTTAATGTGTAACTCGATGTCATTTTATATCTCATAACCCCAGTGAGCAGAGCTGTTATTAAATCAAGAGCTTTACATTGAAAAATGTGGTCTGACTAATTAAGGTTAGTCTGCGTATGTAAGCATACTGATCTTTAATGTTTCGCAAGCAAGGGCAGCAGAAGCAGCAAAAACTGGAGTAAATATGCTGTGACAGTAAGAGCTTGGAGCTGGAGAGCAGCTGTCGACTAGGTGCCAGTAGAGAGCCAAGCAGGTGCCCTCTAATCTAGCATGAAATATTTTAATAGCACAGACAAGATTTGTGTTTTTAGAGATAAATAAAATGGACACATAAAAGCACAGACACTGTGGGAGGACCTGCAGTTGTGTGTTATTGTGTAGTTTCACAAAATGACAGTCAAGTTTAATGGCAAAATTAAGAGAATCTCACTGGACCTAAACTTTTGTGTTTCTGTTACACACTGAAGCCATTGGTCATGCAAAATTAAAGCCATGTTTTCTTAAGAACTGAAAATAGTTTTTATAAAGAGTGGAAATAATGAGCACATTGTTGATATGAGCAATGTACAAATGTAAATGTTTGTTTGGTTTTAATTATGGTGGTTCTAAAAAAGTATATTATTATTTAACATGCACCAGCTACAGTTAAAAAAGAATAAGTATTATGTTGTTGCTGTTCCAATTCTGTGGTTTTATAATCACACAATTTTTACAAGAGGCATCATTAAATATGGTTGTATACAGATGTCTTGTTAGTGTACTTCATTTTTCCTACTTTTTATGTAAATTTGGCACTTTATTTTAAAGGTTGCTTGAGTTTTTATCGAATAAAATATACATGGATCACTTAAGTGTAAAATATACACTTTATTTTAAAGGATTTCATAGTGGCTCAGTGGTTAACACCACTGCTTCATAACACTGGAGAACTATCTGGGTGGAAGTTGCACAACCCGTGTGTCTACATTGGGTTTCCTGTAGGTGATCTTTTTCCTCTTTGCATCCCAAAGAAATTAAGGTTAGGTTAGTTCATTACTCTAAATTAGATCCATATGTGTGAGTTTGGGTACTTTTATGGAGTAGATCCCTGTGTTGTTTTTTATTTATTTATTTTCTTGATATTGTCAGGCCTGAAACCAAGTCAGGTGAAGATAGTTCCAAAGCCTATTAAATTCCCTGTCCTTTTAACCTTTCATGAGTTATAATAGGCAGCTGACTGAGGATGTGAAAATAAAGATAATTAATTCTTACAAAGCAAAGAATGCCTATAAACAGATATCTAAATATCTCCTTCTTATAATTTGTACAATAGATAGACAGAAATAACAAGTCTAACTAACTTACTTACTTACTTACTTAATTTGTCTCCTGTGGGAAATGTGAATTTTACAGAAGTGCAATCAATCAATCAATAAATAAATATACACCAGAATGACAAAAAAAAACTGACTTGACAGTCACATTTCGTAAGGCACTATATAGGTATATTGCTGTTCATATAAGGGGGCACCAGAAGCATTTTTTGACAAACTTATGCTGAATAATTTGTTGCCCGAAAGTACTCAATGTTAATTTGTTAGAGGGAGGATGTACAGCATTGTGTTTTATTCATTTATTATTATTTATGCACTGTGCATTAATAAATAAAGTTGAGGGCAACTGTTAAAGTCAAGATAATTACCAGGAATAATAAGAAAAATTTCCATGAGAACTACTTGTAGACTGGTCAAGTATGCAAAGAAAAACCCCCATATTAAATAAAATGCAAGTAGATTTAGCTGGCACAAGGATGCTTGTGCACTGGTTTACTGTGTGTCATTGCTTCCACAAACATAATCTGCATGAAAGAGACATCTTAAAGAGACTTAACCTGCAATTGCATTACACAAATAAATGTCTAAAATATGCAACCAGGAAAGTACAAAGAGTTTAGTTGTTACAATAATTCAATGATGTAAACATATCTTAAAATTAACCATGAAACATTTCAAGAAATGAAAGATTAAGGTTTCTGAATGCCATATATACTCTTGAGGGTAGACCTCTAACATGCAGTGCACAAAAGACAAACAAGGAATATTTTTAAACTTGAAGTGTTTTGCAAGAAAAATGGAAAAAAAATCCTAAAGTAAGAATTGGAACACTGTTAACCGAGTACATGAAACATTGGGAAGCTAATATATCTGCCAAAAGGGTAGTTACCACGTACTGACTGACATGGTGCACAAACATTTACACATGCAATGTTTTATGCTTTTCTTCTCAATGAGACAGATACATTCTGCAAATTAGCAGTAATTGGGCATTTGCAGAAATACATCATTCGTAAATGTGTTCTTTGCAAAGGTTGTGCTAACTTATTTTCAAATTTATGTTTGCTGTGTTGATTGGTAACTTTCAATGTAATGTGAAGGGTACATAAGTGTACCCTGCAATGGACTGGTGCTCTGATCAGGCTCTGGCAACCATGATTCTGAACTGAAGTTTAATAGAAATCTTTAACGAAAAAAAAAATCTAACCACCATTTAGAACTTACATTAGTTTGAAATGATGAGAGAGGACCATGTTTCTTTTATTACTAATTATATCTAATGAGTAATTTGGAACATTGGTTTCCATTTGTTGGATACTAGTGAGGTGAGGTGAGGTGAGAAGCATGCGCTGATGCAGCGCATTGCCACACCCACCACGTGACAAATCAACTCAGGATCCCCAGATTAGGACCCAAGTGCAGCCATGCAATGTGGATACTAGAAACAAGGATTAAATTTGGAGAAACTATAAGGCATGGTATTATCTCTAAAGTATTATGTGATCCGCATTTGGTAATGAGTTAAACTCAACATGATTTGTAAGTTAACACAGAAAGATGCTCAAATTGGGAGCTTAATTCAGATTCACATTCTTTGACATGACAATACTATTTACTGTGCCACTGCCATAGTCAACAAATTAGGAAATGTATGCATGGTGTAACATTCAGGTGCATTTCAGGACTGTGTAGGCTTTGTAGCCATAAATGAACTGCATTCAGTTGGTATGATCTAGACCCTTCTCAATCCATTTCAGGGCTTTGGAGGCCAAAGACTGGCTCACCAGGATTGGATAAAAGGTTGAAGTCCATCACAGGAACCACTCTTACTCACACACACTCCACAGACTGTAATTGATGATTAACTTAACCTGAATTTAAAAAAGGATGTGATTAATCCTTCTTTGCTTGAGCAAATCTAGCCATTGTAATTTTTAAGAAATAGGACTTTCAAAGCTGTTCAGGTATGACAAATGTTAGGGAATAACAGAAGTGAAAGGCAAACATTATTACAGTGAGTGACCATTATTGTGAATATGGCACTCTTGTGGCAAGATTTTCAACATCTCAAACCTGGACACTTGTGTAGCATGTATGCCCATGTATAATCCTCATTTGTTTAATGCCTGCTATATCTCATCATATGTTTTTGGATTTCTTTAGCACCTCCATCAGAGAGATCAGGGTGTCGGGGGGGAAACACTTTTACTAATGAACACAGGATTTCACACAGTATTGATAAGGAAACAAATAAATGGTAGTACTTGCTTTTTTTCACTTCTTGGTCTTCATAGCCACACATTTAACAAAAGTTCTTAATCAACCTTTTCCCGCTTGGAAATTTGGAACACAATATTATACATTTATTCCTTTCAATAGTTTGTCCCACTTGGTGCTTTGTACTTGCTGTTCTAAATATATTATACGGATGCTTGTTTCAGAGAAACATTTTACTAGAATAGATTATTTATTTAAAACTATGACATTTTGATATTCTTCAGTTATTTATCAGGGCACATAGCCTGAAATCGATGTTTTCCTTGCCACCTGGATGACTGGTCACCCTAGTAAATTATACTGAAAGTGAAAATACTGAATCTTTGTAATCTGTAAATAATAGTGGTGCAGGGTTTATTTAGTGTAAAGGTAATACTGGGTAAATGTTCATTTACTGTTGTGCATAATACCACAGGGTAAATAATTCATAGCTATACTTTAACAGTTAAGGTGATCATTTAACTTACCTGTTACGACTTAAAGCAGCTGGGGGACTGAGTTACTAATACCCTCTCTTTTGCTTCTGCTCAAGCTACTGGGCAGACTTTATAAAGCAGAAGTAATCTGCTGAAAAAGAGGTTTCTGTGCATGCTTTACTGGACTTGCCAATGGAGGATTACAGTCTTGTATATGCTCAAGCAGCCAGTGACAGCGACTTACTTCTTACACATGCAGTCTGCTTGTGTTTCATTTACCTGTATTGTGGATCTGTTTGCTGTTAGTAGCTGCAAATAAACAGGAGAACATACACCTTGGTGTAATTGCTGTCAGGATAAAATGGAAACAGTAAACTAATTTGTAGTTGAAATCACACAGGATTTATTTTTTATTTATTTAACTGTGTACAGCACAATTTGTTCAAGACAAAGCATCGTGGGGGGTTAATTTGTTTCATGTGTTCAGACAGGCAGAAAGACCTTCCTATCACAATAGGTGCTTTGAGCATTATAAGCAACCCTATCTTAAAATGGTTAATAGAAATATATTTTCCTATGATTGTATTAGATTACTGGAAAAACTCATTTTCACTTGATACCAAGAACATGTTTTTAGAGGGCATTCAAGTATATAATCATTACTATATAGTTTATTAAAATACTAGATACTGTAGACTGTGCTATGGAGTGTGCTCACAGGATGCTAGACCTTTAAAGGGTATATTTAAAGAACAGCTGTTGTAGTATTGTGTTACAATTTATAAACAAGAATAACTTAAAAGTCTTTAACACAACATTAATTTATTTTGTAAATGTTGGTAATCAGCCACCAGACTTTTCATTTGTAAATGCAGTGCTTAATTAAGGCTAAAATATGAAAATAATGCAAATCAAAACATACTGTTTATTAATAAACTGTGAAAGCATTGCAGGTGTGCATTAAGATAATTTTATTTCTACTGCTCTATTAAACTTTCCAGCATACAAGCCTTATTTAGCACTCATTTAACTGAGCATGTGGGTACTGTTTTGGATGTAACCTATCAGTCAGGAAGTAGCTCTCTATGAGAAGAAGGATATATATGTTTTTTGTGTAACTTTAGGTCACAGAACAAAATGTCCAGTTATTCATGTATCACTATTTAATGCAATGCTGTTTCACACTAAAGACACAAATACAGATTCCCTTTATGGAGTGTGGTGATCGTTTGAGTCACTCAGCAGGACATGAAGACTGCATGGCTTTCATCTTATATGTATAAATGTACAGTATACTGTATATAGAGGATAAGTGTATGATTAGCTTAGATTCCTATTTAGCTTATATAGTATATTCAGAGTATTTGGTACTTGGTACATATTTTTGATATCCATTATGAACAACAGAATCTTAAAAATTCTTCTAGATGACCTGATGCAACTTTCCTTTTGCTCTGCATTTCCCTTCTGCATCATGTTAATTCTTTGTGAATTTAATTTCTCCAGTGATTATTTATAAAATTAACCCATATAATGAAAGAGAACAGTCATTATGTATCCTTGTTCCTGACATTAAATTTCATTATATTGTAAATTAAATTCTTTTTATTATATAATTATACAAATGGTATATACTGTATAGTTATTGCAGATGTTTTAGTGTATTAGATTAGCCAAAACTTTATTTGTCTCCAGGTGGAAATATGGCTTTTTACAGGTCTTTAAATAAATAAATGAATAAATATACGCCCACACTATGGACACCGTGAGGCATTATGCAATCATATTGCTGTTGGTATTCTTGACACACTTTTGTTAAATGTTTTGTTGGCTGAAAGTAGTCAGTGTTAGTGCATCACATAGAGGATGTGAAGCATTGTTTATAATGGCACTCAGTCTTTTTAATTAGCTTTTTGATTTGTTGAGCCTATTTTGAAGTGATGTTACCAGCCCAGCACACCACAGAGTAGAAAATTGAACTGGCCTTCACAGAGTTGTAGAACATGTGAAAGTTGTCACTTCTCGTGTTAAAGGAACGCAGTCTCCTAAAGAAAAAGAGCCTGCTCTGTCCATTTTTATGCAGTTCTTCTGTGTTCTGAGACCAGTCAAACTTGTTATTAATGTAGACCCCCCAAGTACTTGTAGGAGTGGACCACCTCCACATTCACTCCCTGAATAGTGACCAGACATAGAAGCTCTTTGGTGCGTTGAAAGTCAATAACCAGTTCCTTGATTTTGCTGATCATAAGATGCAGAAATTTCTCTTTGCACCAGTTCTCTATCTGACTCTTATACTCAGTCTCATCCCTTTTTATCAATTCACCCTGTAATTGCAGAATCATCTGAGAATTTGTGCAGTTGACATGACCTGGTGTTGTATTTATTGTCTGAAGTGCACAGAGTGAAGAGAAAAGAAAACAGGACCGTTCCTTGTGGTGCTCCAATGTTGCGCACATGTAAATGAGAGACCCAGGCCTTAAGTCTCACAAACTGCAGTCTACCTGACAGATAGTCCATTGTCCAGGACACATTGGCTCATCCACCTTCATATCTCTGAGTTTACCCCTTAACGGGGTGGCTGGATGGTATTGAAGGCACTGGAGAAATTCAAAAACATAATTCTCAAATTGCTGGCAACTTTGGCCAGGTGAGAATAAGCCTTGTGGAGCAGATAGATAGTTGCATAGTCCATTCCAGTCTTTGTCAGATATGTCAAACTGCAGTGGACCCAGGTGGTCTACCACAAGAGGATTCATATAGTCCACTTCCAGTATTTTTAAGGTCTCCATGATGTGAGACCTAAGTGCCACTGGTCTGCAGTCATTAGGTGAAGAGACGTCTGCTTTCGTTGGAAGGATTTTTTTGCACAGCAGCAACACTTCCTGTAGCCTTAGGGACAGACTGAACAGGAGACAGAGGACACCACAAAGTTGATCAGCACAGGCCATAAGACTTCGAGGACTGACTCCATCTGGCCCCACAGCTTTTTCTATGTGTAGCTTCCTCAGTTGTCTCCTTACTTTGTCTTCAGTAATGGACAGCTGACATTGATGGTCATATCACCAATTCCAGTTGGCATCGTAGGATAACATTTTTGTGTTTTCATTTTTTTTTATTAGGTACAAAACGATGATACAGTCATTAAAAAACACCATGATGATTGTTGTTGAATCTCTGATAAACAAATTTGAAGAAGATTTAATGAGAAAAGAAGAAATGCACAGAAAAAGCCAGAGTGAACATCACAGTAGTCATTATACTGACAACTGCTCAGACAGTGACTCTTCATTTAATCAGGTACATGGATTTTTATAGAAACGTTATGTGTGTTATATTCTATCCACTTCAGGGTAAAATCATGAATGGAATGATGATTTCAGAAGTGTAATTTAAGAGGCTATGGTATGATTGTTGGTGCCAGGCATGGTGGTTCCAGGATTTCAGAAACAGCTGCCTTCTTGGAATCTTTACATAATGCAGTCATTTACAGAAAATGGTACATTGAACAAAAATTATCCAATGAGTGTTACGCCTTTGGGTGAAAACACCTTAACAGTAAAAGAAGTCAGCAGATAATGGGTAGACTTGTTGAAGCTAGTAGAATGGCAAGAACTATTTAAATTACAGCTCTTTATAACAGTGGTATACAGGATGGAATCTCTGAAAGTTCAATGCATAGGACTTTAAAGAGTATGAGCTACAGCAGTAGAAGACCACAAATTTAAAGATTGTAAAAATGATGCTAACTTGTCACATAATCTCCAAAACACAATGATTTAAGACTTAAAAAATGACATATGGTTTGGTGAGTTCAGTTTCTACTGTATCATGCAGGCAGTGGGATCAGAATGTTGTATGAATGGAACTGAATTTTGAATCCATGGATCCAGCCTGCCAAATGCTACCAAGTGGTGGTAGTAGTGTAATGAATGTTTTTTCTTAGTACACATTAGACCTAATAATACCAATTGACCATCATAGGCTACAGTCTATGTTTTTAAAATGGATTCCATCAGACTAATGCAATGTCACAATGCACACATTATCTCAAGCTTATTCCATAAACATGCCAGTGACTTCAATTTATTTCAATCATCTGATTTAAACCCAGTAGACCTCCTTTGGGAAGAGGTGGAATGGAATGTTCACTACAGGAATTTTAGGTAAAATATCTTTTGAATTTTTGTTTTGCTACTGAGTCAGCATGGGTCAAAATTCTTAAGAAATATTGTTACATCCATACCTTGAAAATTTCATAAATTTTAGAGAATCCTTTCAAAAATATTTAATTTCATTTTTATATTGTGTTTTCTAGAGTTACACTTTTATAAAGCAAGAACAACTTCAAATAATTACAGAAAAGCTAGATCCTTCACAGAACAGAGAGGTAAGAATGATGTTTTTCATAAGTAATACATTTTATTAAATCTGTGGAAATTTCCTTGTGTTTTGACCACTTGAATTATGCCCTTGATGAAGCAGGTGGTACATTTATCTTAATGATATAACAATATATTAATAATGGACTACCAGTAGATCAGACCGCAGTTTGTGAGACTCAAGACTGTGTCTCCCACAGGGAACAGTCCTGTCTCTTTTTCTCTTTCCTCTGTACACCTCAGAATGCAGTATGAATAATACATCAGGTCAATGTCTCTTGTATTGATAAGGGGAATAACTCAGGTGGAGAACTTTGTTTCTGGGTGCAGTAGGTATCGTCTTTAAATTAACATAAGCAAAACCAATGAATTGGTTATTGACTTTTACCACACCAAAGATCCTCAATGCCTGGTCACTATTCAGGGAGAGGTGGTGCACTTCTAAAAGTGGTTGGGGGTACACATCAATAACAGGCTGACTGGCCTTGTAACATAGAGGAACTACAGGGTGAGGCAGAAAGGACAGATGTCTTTGAAATGGCTAGAACTCACCACTAGGTGGAGTGACAGATGTGCAGCAGGTGGCGTTAGGTTCGCGAAGTCTAAGCATTTTTTTATTTTCTTTTTAGTTGAAGCCATGGAGCTGTGGACGATAGAGCACCGCGTTTTTGCATACAGTTTTTTTGTTAAGAACAACCAATCTATTACCGCAGTTCAGCGTGAGTTTCGTTGCCATTTCAGTATCCACAGAAATAAAGCTGTTCCTGCTCGTAACACTATCCTACGTTGCACTTCGTACATGAGGTACACTAATGAAGAAAAGACCGCCGGGGGCTACACAAACAACACATACCCCTGAAAATGTGGAAAGCGTACAACTGACAAAATGTCTGTTTCCTACATGCTTAGATGGTCCAAAACATGTTCCTTTTAACAAAAAAGCATCAATGGTAAGACAGAAAAGCTAGTATCTGAAGGAGTAAGTTATTAGCAAGCTAATGACATTAACTCTCAAGATCATGTTAGAGGCAGAGTCTGCTTTTGCAAAGCCAAAATATAATATTGAAACCATGCACACTTTGCTGATAACATTTTTGAGGCAAGTCTGTAATTTGGAGGTGAAAATAAACAACATTGTTCTCCTCAGCCCATTTAATTATTGCATTTGCCCCTAGAAAAGTTAGAAGTACCTTTCCTACTTTTAATCATAAAACATTTTTGGACAGGCAGCTATATACTGAACATAACTGTTCTCAGATGTACTACTTGTTGAAGCATTATTAACTAGAAGTGTTTTGTTCTTTACTACCTGGGTTGTTATTTTCTATAAATTAAGTTTCCATATGCTACAGGGAAATTATTTTGTATGTTTTATTTTTTTTTATATATATACAGTATATAAATATAATATATACTTAAAAATGTAAATATTTTAGTGTATTTTTTTTAATTACACATTTTTGAAAATATTATACTTTTTATTTTTTTAGGTACGATGGGAGGCTCTTCAAACTCTCTGTTCTGCACCGTCCTCTGATGTTCTTAATTGTGAAAGCTGGGGAAGCCTCCGTAAAAATCTTTCAGCAGCACTTGCTGACTCAGATTCTGCAATGAGTGTAAAATTCACTGTTTACATATGGAACATATATATCAGTTTAGAGAATATATTGAAATCCATTTCCTTTATCTTCTTAGTACATTGAAGGGACATTGGGAAGTCAGAAACTAGGAGCATTTATTTTGGCTGTGGAGTGTTACTTGGGTTCCAATTCAGTTCCAGGCTGGTGTGGCCAGTTTTCTGCCACTTTCCAAACATATAGGTTAATTAATCACTTATTAGTAATTAATTTAATTAAGTTCTTATTGGCTTAGTGTGATGGTGAATGAGTTCCACAATAACCAGCTGTACCACTTAGTTCATTCCTTGAGTCAATTGATGCTTGGTTTGCTTCTGGGTTCCTATGATTCTGACCAGACAAATGCACCCATTAATTATAATCTTTGTTTGCATAATTTCAACATGTATTTCTTTCAGGAAAAGGTATTAAGGTTCTATGCAAAAACATTTTCTTCGTCACCTCTAAATATCACCAAGGAAATCTACACTAGTTTAGGTATGTTAATGCTGCTGCTGCTGCTCATTTTAGAAGTCATAGTTTTCTCTATGTAAAATACTGTGCCATGATTCTGTACTGATCTTTAAAAGTTTTGTTTGTTTAGAGCAATAGCATTATAGACAAAAAGCATAATATGAACTTTCTAAAAACAAAATTGCAATTGCATGTTTAGAATGTTTTTAAATTCTTTTGTTAACTAATGCAGAATTGGCAATGAATAGCTCAGCAATTTTGGCTCTGTCTGTATGAAAAATGAACTTCCTTATGTCATGGTGTTTTCTTATTTCAGTATATTTTTGAAACATTGACTGTAATCTTCATAAATATGTAAACAACATCTTGTGCATCTATAGATGTTAGATGTAGACTTGAACACTTGAGTCAGCTATACATTAACTGCAACACATCATATCTGGGGGTGCTGTAACATTTTGAACACTTGACCTAGCATATTTTAAATTTTCTTCACACAGAAGCTAAGGTGATTGATTCTTAAGAGTTATACAAAATCTTGTCCTGGAAAATTTGCAAGATGACTTTCCATTAACATCAACTCCAAGTTTTTCACAACCTCCTTGAACCTGTAATTTAGTAGTTAAGGACTCGTGATATTGCCTGCAAGTGTGACACGTATTCATGAGAACAGGAACAAGTGCTCATTATTTCTTGTAAGGCTCTCTCTTTGTGATTGAATGAATAATGTGACAACCTAGAAGGAAATGGTTTGGCCATCTTGTGAGGATGCCTCTTGTCAGAGATATATCAGACATACGCACTAGGAAGAGATTCAGGGACATATTTAGGAGGCAGAAGTAGAATTTATATTTTTTGGCTGGCCTTTAAGTACAAGAGTGGTATCAGGAATTCATGGTTGTTGCAGGAATATGGGAAGTCTAACACATACTGCTCAGAATATGACTACCACTATAATCCTCTAAATACAGATAATGAGAAGAGGTAATGATTATTATGCTTAAATGTATCATGAGCAAAATGTAACATACACCCTAATTTATACACTAAAGACCAAAGCCAACAAATGATTAGTTTTGTTTTTTTACGTTCTCTTGCTTTATTACTGTATGTTCTTTATACAATTGCTTGTTCTCAGTGTTTACTAATTATTATTATTACATTTTTTTACTTATTTTTATATCATGCAGCAAAACATTTGGAGTCGGATTTTCTCAATAAAAAAATGTATTTCATTAAGGTCACTGCTGGTGTAGATATATCCCATCAAGATATAATCAGATTATTGAAAAAAGTATGTTTATTTTAATTATTTCCTTTTGCTAACAATTTACTTTATGAGTAGAAATTTGTGTGCAAAAATCCTTTTTTTTTTTCTTTCTAAACCAAGGTGCGATTATTAAATGAATTTCAGAAAGAGGTTTCATCATTTTGGATTCGACATCCAGAAAAGTATGTATATTTTCATTCATTGATTATTATTATGTGAAAAAATACAGAAGCATGTATGAAACATGAAACATTACAATATTACCACATAAGAAAGATATTGGGTGCTCCCATAATGCTTGCTCTGTTGAGACTAATATGGTAATACTTTGGTTGATTCATCACAAAGGCTTGGGGAAGTGAGGCAGAAAGTGTTGTATTTGACCCCATGTGATGAGCAAAGTGGAGCCAAGGGCATGAATATCTAAACAGTGAATTAGTCAGATGAGAGTGTGTGGCGCCATGTGGAAAGAGCAGCCAGTGGCCATGCACAGCAGCATCATTATAGGCTGGCCAAGGAAGGACACAGCAGATGGCATGAGCACTGTTACAACCACCAAACCAACTGGGTTGTTGAAATATGTATTGGTATTGTCCCTATGTTATATCTACCTCCTTTAATTTTAAGTTTCTTATAACAAACTAACATCCTAGAATGCATCTACTTTGTTAACTGTGGTGTTAATGTATTGCCACTAAATCACTTTGTCAAATAAATAATTCCAGGATAATAGTACAGGGAAAGTCAGACACACAAAAAAAGCAAAAACAAAACACAGCACAACAATTTTGTAGCATCAATCAGGCCTTTCTAACATAAGCTAAAGTTTATAATTACCAAGTGAAGTGGCTCATCCACATTTTCATATCCACATATGGGTTCTCAAATGCTCCTTTTACCTCCTATCTCTCCTTTTCTGCTTTGGCCTCTCTTCTTTCAGCCAAGTGCTTGTCTCTAATTCTTCATTTTTCCTATGCTCACTTACAGTAAGTCCAGGGATTATACAGACTTTAAAGCCATTCACAGGCCAACTTTTGGCTTAGCTCTGAAACTAATTCTGAGTTCATGGGCACTGAACTTTTCATGCAGGGGCATCCAGATAAAGCTCCTTATAGTTATCATTGTACATTGGGGCTTTAAAAGTCTATATTTTCTCAGAGTGAAAAGTCACCCCTCCCAGCACCATATCATCTTAACTCTGGTGTCCTTGAAGAACATAAAATCCACATTTATTTTCCTTTGTCAGTGTTCCTAACTGTAGCCTCTTCTTGACACCCCACTTACACACATACACACAGCAAATACTGCCTTCTGGTGGTGTTCACCTATTCACACTGACATTAAGGAAGTATATGTTTATCTTGTCATGGATTGTTTAGTGTCGGTCAGTCCCATGTATGGTTCCAACTATGTTCTATACCTCTTTCTCCAGGCTATAGTTCTTGTCCCAGCCTTATTTCAATATCCCCACGATGTAATGAGGCATCTAATTAAGCAAAAGAAGAACCTGGTATTGTCTGGACTAAACTGTAAACTTGCGGAGATGAGCAGCAAATTAACTACTGCATATTTTTCTTTATTAACACTGCAGCCTCAAGTACTAAAATATTTTGATAATTATGTGACTACTGATATGTGCTCAAGCAGTTTTTAGTAGGTACACACTTTACTAATAATGGTTTACCACTCACAAAAATGTTATTAAAAATTATTTTTAATGCTTCTTTTTGCTGTCATCAGGCAAGTCAATATGATTCTTATATGTAGTTGCCTGACATTGCGTATGTCTTTAAATGGTTAGCTCACAGAGTTGCTGATCTATTGCTTTTTAAACTTTTTGGTTTATTTATTCTGCAAGATTTAACATGAATCTAAAAATCTGTCTCAATATGCTGTTTGCAAATTTAAATTTAGTTTGCTATTAATAGTTATTTATATAAATTTGGATTGTCTTTTTCATAAAAATTTTGTGCCAGTAATCTGAGATGTGGTTTAAAAGGCAAGGTTATCAAAACACTGTATAAAATGAGTATCACATGAAAAAATGAATAGTCAGGTTTTTGCAGTTGTCCTACAAAATGATTTTATTACAGTTTAATATTTTATATACAGTAGGTTAACATATGGTAGGAAGAATAACATTTTAAAATATAAATATGAACAAATGCCTAAATAGATTTATACCCACCACTCTCTACATTGTCATTCTACTCATAATAGTTTATTCGTTGCTTGTATATCATAATCTCTGTGGTTTTTTGTTGTTGAAGGTATATGGAAGAAATAATAGAAAGCACTCTGTCACTGCTGTCAGTAACACATGAGCAAAGCCTAAGGGCAAGAGGCTCAGAGAAGACATTGGAGCTTGTCCACTTCCAGGCTTTACTAGACATCAAAGCAACGTGGTTTAAGAAGTGGATGGTAAATATTAAAATTTAAAATGGATTACTGTAGGGAAGCATAGTGTTTAGCAATGCTGCCTTATACTTCTTAGAGACTCAATTTAAACATCAGCCTGGTTGTTAACTGTGTAAAGCTAGTATGTTCTCCCTATGTGTGTGTGTGGAGTTTTATCTGGGTATCTGGGTGCTTTACCACTGCATAAAGATATGTGTTATGATAATTACCAACAATAAATTGACTCGGTGTGAGCGAGTATGAATATAGTAACTATATATGTGGGTTATGTTCCTGGTGATGGACTGGCAGGGTTTATATTTTACCTTACACCTAATGCTGCTGAAATAGGTTCTGGCTCCCTTTATCTCTGACACTGGATTGTGTAAATTCTGTAAATATCTAGGTGAATGGCCCAACTGTTACTTGTGTAATATTTAATTTGACAAAAATAAAACCAATATTATGGTTTACAATAACTTCACCTGTTTATAATATATTGCCAAATGCCTATGGACTCTTGACCATCACAACTATATTAGCTTGTTGGACAACTCATTGCAGAACCATGGACCTTCCATAAGATTTTGGAATGTGTCTGTGGAAATTTGTGTCCATTCAACCAGAGGAGCATTTGTGAGGTCAGGCTCTGATGTTAGACAAAAAGACCTAACTTGTAAAATCATTCAAATTCATCCCAAAGTGTTCAATAAGGTTGAGGTTAGGGATTTCTGCAGCCCACTTGAAATCCTACACACCCATCTCATCAAAACATGTCTTCATGGACCTGGCTTTGTGCACAGAAGCACAGCCATGCTGAAGAGAACAGGGCCTTCCTTAAATGTTGCCACAAAGTTGAATGTGCACAACTGTCTAAAATATCCTTGTATGCTGTAGTATTAACAGTACCCTTCATTTGATCTAAGAGGCCAAGCTCAAAACCTGAAAAACTGTCCCAGACCATTATACCACTTCCAACAAACTTTACAGAAGACACTATGCAGCCTGAAACATTCTCCCAGCATCAGCCAAACCCAGATTTGTCCATCAGACTACCAGATAGTAAAGTGTCATTCATCACTCCAAAGAACATGTTTCCACTGCTCCAGAGTCCAATGGCAGTGTACTTTACAACACTCCAGCTGATGCTTGGCATTGTGTATGGGGATCTAAGGCTTGTGTGCAGCATGAAGCTCCCAAGGCACAGTTCTTATGCTGATGTTGTTTCCAGAGGCAGTTTGAAACTCTGTTTTGAGTGGTATAACAGAGGATGACAATTTTTTTATGGACTATCCCTTCACCACTTGGATGCCCTGTTGTTCCTCCTAGATGCTTCTACTTCTGGGTGTGGTGGAAGTGCTAAGGATCAGGGCTCTCCAGGCATCTGGGCGCTCTCTGGTGGTGACCACGGGCCCCTATAGGGTTGAGCTTCCATGCTCCTTTCCCATGGTCCCCATAGCCACCAGGGCGGTCACCCCCTCGAGGTCCGGAAGAGGTGTAATCCCTCCTTCAGTCCTTCCAGGCATCCCGGCTGGGTACCACCCCCAGCCACTTGCCACATATATATATATATATATATATATATATATATATATATATATATATATATATATATATATATATATATATATATATATATAGGTTTTAAAACAACAGGCCCGTTTTTTAACCCGGATAATAATGGTGTCCTTGCATATTCATGAATACTGCATCCAAGTATAACTGTTTTAGGTACAGTATACACATGAACAACGTATTGAATAACTGGTTGACAGTAGAGGAGGAGGAGGTTAGGAGCACGCACTGATACAGCACATTGCTGTACCCACCACATGACAAATCAACTCAGGATACCCAGATTAGGACCCAAGTGCAGTCATACAATGGGTGACACCTCCCTGTCCAATATACATCCGCATTCACTTTTAAGTTCAAATTTGCACAGAATGCGTTCTGGGATGTAGATGCCCAGTGAAGGACAAAGCCAGGATGAGATTATTCCTTGTGTTCATTTATTGTCTGGCAATAATAAACCAACTTTGGAATTCCATAAATGAACAATTTTTTAATATTGTGTCTGATATATGTATTCAACACAGGACTTCTTTAATGTACTAATGTTTTTGTGCCTGCCATCAAATGTTATGCATTTCAATGTTTTGATGAGTATAACATTGATGAAGCTCATTTAAAGTCATTATTTTTATACAGCATGTATGCTATAGCAGAACTGTGGTTTTGAGACTTCTTGAAAACAAGTACAAGTCACTGGTAAGTGTTTTTTTTTGTTTTAACCATTCTGCTTTCACTTGTCTATGATTCAAGATATTGAATAAAGTTTAATCTGTTTATGAAAGGCTTTGCAAGAAAAATACAAAATGAATGTACAGTAGCTTAGATGAACCATTGATATTGTGTGTTAATTTCTAATTTCTGTAGAATATATTGAATAAAAATGGTAAATGAGTGAAACATTTGGTGGGGTGGGGTCTATTAGAAAGTGAGAGAACATGCAAAATGCATATAAAACTGCAACTGTGTTACTACAGCTGCCAGCTCACACAAGATACTGGAGATACAGGATTTTTTTTTCATGATAGCAAGATTTCCACTACCTTTCTTGTTTGAGTCAAAGTGTCTCATAGCCCTGTCTTTTGTGTTTAAATCTTCTCCTAGTTGCCGTTTGCGAAGAGTTTCCACGTTATCCCTGTGTTTGTGTGTTTTTCTCTGAATACTCCAAGTTTCCCACCTCATCCCAAAGAGCTGTGTGTTAAGTTAATTAGATAGATAGATAGATAGATACTTTATTAATCCCAAGGGGAAATTCACATAATCCAGCAGCAGTATACTGATACAAAAAAACAATACTAAATTAGACTGGGTTTCTCAATATGCGCTGTATGAATATGCCCTGTGAAAGACTGGTGCCCCATCAATGGCTGATTCCTGCCCTTCTCCGAATACTGCTGTTTAAAGCCTTGACCTGTCAGAACCTTATACTAGATACAATGAGTGTAAAATAGATTAATACTATCTGAGCCATCTCTTCTTTTGGAGAAGCTGTAAAGAAGACACAGATGAAAAGAATTAATTTCACACAACATACGTAAAAGCTTGAACTGGCCTAAATGAAGAGTTAAAATAGTAAGTTATCATGGAGAATTATGTAACAAAAATTACACTTAAATATCTATGTGTCTGCATAAAAGGTTTTGTTGAGGCCTTCATTTCATTTTCATGTGAGTAGACCTGTCTATTTCAAAAGCTGAAATTTCCCCAAATTTATATTATTTTTAAGTAGCAGTTTACCTGGTGCTGCCCAAGAGAGTACAAAGCAGTGCTGCCTGAGTAGGAATGCCAACTGATGCTGTGTTTGGTGAGAGCATCAACTAAATTTGGCAAAGAAAAAATAGCCTAGTGTTCCCCTGTAAAAATGGGGAATCTTTGCAAAATTTGGCAGAAATATGTTTCCTGGTGTAGATTTAGATTCTAGTTAAGCACACACATACATTCATCTTTAAATATTAGCTGACCATGATCAAATTACGGGGAAAAGCCTTTGGCAAACTTGTTTTTTTGCTTGCTGAAATCAATATTTTGTACTTAGTACCTATGGTGAGTTATCATTCTGGATGCACTGCATATTTTGTGAAATATCTGACTCAGTTAATAAAGTCATATTAATGTCATATTAACAGTTATGATAACATGATACTGTATATTATGTTGGCCAGTTTTTGGCTGATGCTGGTTTCAGTATTATGGAGTTTTTGTAGCTTCTAACAAAAATTAAAAATATATACAAAATACTGTAAATAACCTGTAGTATATGAGAAAACAGAAAGAGAAAAGAAAATCTTAAATGTATGCTTATATTCATTCTTTTATTGTGCTGCTTATTGGTCATCATTTGTAGAGATTGCATGAAGACATCTATTCAAAATTGCTTTTTTTTTTTCTTTTTGCTCTCCCAGAATAACAAAACTTATTACAAATAATTCAGTAACACAAGAGATGCAGGAATACATACAGTATGTTATGAAAGGCTATACAAACGGAGCAATGTCCATCCATCCATTATCCAACCTGCTATATTCTAACTGCAGGGTTATAGGGGTCTGCTGGAGCCAAACCCAGCCAACACAGGGCGTAAGGCAGGAAACAAACCCTGGGCAGGGCGCCAGCCAACCGCAGGGCGCGCGCACAAACACACCCACACACCAAGCACACACACTAGGGACAATTTAGGATCGTCAATGCACCTAACCTACATGTTTTTGGACTGTGGGAGGAAACCAGAGTACCCGGAGGAAACCCACGCAGACACGGGGAGAACATGCAAACTCCACGCAGCGCTAACCACTGCGCCACCATGCCGCCCAATGGAGCAATGTTTTATGTTTAAATATTAAATACGTGTAATTTACAATACACTGATAGAATTCAAGCATAGAAATTATAAAAATGGGTATTTTTTTGTTTTTATATATACTATATATTGTGTAGATGGGCCTCTCCGCAACCTAAAACACAAAGTGTTAAAGAGCGTAGATGTATACTTTTTACCATAAACACACAGCTGAGGTTAGATTATAAGACTACAATGTTTAAAACAAAATTCAACAAAAACTACCCAGGTCTGACTAAAGGGGGGCATGATCTTGGAGTTTAATTTGGGTAGGTTTAACTGCACAAAATCAAAGTACTGCACATTAAGCACCAAATTTAGTTTCCCACTCAAATTTTGGACTGCTAGTTGTTTTGTACCAAGTCATGTCACAGCTCTAAGCTCAATTGGCCACTAGCAAAAAGCAGCCTTTAAACCGTAATACCCTTTAAATAACCTTGGCCATGCCACCAAAGCTCCCTTTTGTGACTCCAGGCTTTTCTGCACTCCATAATAAATGTTTTTAATTTAAGGGCTAGGCACTCTTGCCATCTTACAGGCAGCCTGCCCTTTACCATGTGTGTCAAGGAAACCCTTGCTGCCACTTACTTACTGGTTTGTGAGAATCTTTTTGATCTTCTACCAGTGTCCCTATAACTTCTTTTTTACTTTAATGTCCAATGAGTAATTGCATGTCATTTAAAGAAATGGAACATGCTACCAACTAGCAACCCTTAATTACTTCTCCTGACTCTTGTAATAGTTCTTCAGTTATAAATATGGGTTATGATTTTGGTGTATTGAAAATATAATGTGGAAAGCAGCCATGAACAGAATTCACTTTAGCTCCATATGCACAAAGCATACAATTATTCGACATAAAAACTTTTATCGAACACATCTATCTCGTTTAAAATTGTCTAAAATGTTTCCAAGATCCACCCTGCGAACGTTGCAATTGAGCTCCAGCTTCACTAGGCCACATGTTTTGGGTGTGTACCAAATTAACATCATTCTGGACTAAAAAATTTAAATGCCTATCAGACCGCCTTGGTATCACAATCTCTCCTAATCTACTAACATCTGTGTTTGGTGTACTGCCAGATGGGCTTAAAGTGGAGAAGGACAAACAAACTGTAATTTCCTTTACTAAATTATTGGCACGTAGACTTATCTTGCTGTAAGAATCCTAGCCCACCTCTTTTAAGTCAGTGGGTAACTGATGTTATATAACCATTTGAAATTGGAAAAAAATAAAAATTCTCACTTAGAGGATATGTTAAAAACTTTTTAAAAACCTGTCAGGATTTAATCAATAACATTTTAGAATAAGCATTTATATTGGGGAGAAGGACGTTTTTCCCTCTTTACTATTCTCAGAGTTTTACTTTGGCTGTTGGCCTTCCTTTCTTTCTCAAGGGTGGGGTTTGAATTGAATTTAGTTTTGTTAAGTTTGATTTGATTTTATGGAAAATTCCATGCTTTTAATCTTCTTCTTCTTCTTTCAGCTGCTCACGTTAGGGGTTGCCACAGCGGATCATCTTCTTCCATATCTTTCTGTCCTCTGCATCTTGCTCTGTCACACCCATCACCTGCATGTCCTCTCTCACCACATCCATAAACCTTCTCTTAGGTCTTCCTGTTTTCCTCTTGCCTAGCAGCTCTATCCTTAACATCCTTTTCCCAATATACTCAGCATCTCTCCTCTGCACATGTCCAAACCAATACATTCAATAAAAGTAAAATAAAAATAATAATAAAAGAAAATATAATGTGCTACAGCAATGCTCCCAGAACCTGGTAACTCCAAGGCCCAGTTTTATATGTATTTATTAATCTATTATTTTCCCCATTATATTGTTTAGTGATCTTTTTTTGCTATACAATATTGCTGTACCATTTAATGTGTTATTTGTTCATGTTCAATGTTTCTTTATCAATGGAATTAGTAACAAGTACTTTTTATTTTATTGTATGAAACTCAGTAAAATTAAAACTATAATTAAATATTCATGTTGTCTGTGTGGAATTACATTACATGTCTGCTCAAGTTTTTCTCCTAGTTGCCCAATTTCCTCCCATATCCACAAAGACATGCTTGTTAGGTTTATTGTAGATTTCATACTGGCCTCAGTGACTCTGGATGTGAGTGTGGATGTTTGTGTAAGGGACTGTATAAATAATTTTCAGTTTTTTGACAGATTGTAGCAGCCCTTCAGCAGTGTACTGATTATCTTGAGACTTGTAAATCTAAAGCTGATGACAATTCATTTGTTGGCAATATAACACATGGTAAGATTTCTTTTTTTTCACCAAGACTAATCAATTTACATTATTAAATAAGTAACATGAGCTAATAATATTTTGGATAATGTTTGTTTTTTGAAAGGTAAAAGCAACACATCTGTATATACCGGAAAAGAACTAGAGTTTATTAATTTGGTTCATTCGCTTTGTCTTCTTGGAAGACTTTTAATGTACACTCAGGGAAGAAAACTTTTTCCAGTTAAACTGAAAAATAGAAAAGGTAAGTTAAATTATTTCCAATTGCATATTTTTCAGTATATTAAAAATATGTCAACTTGGTTATACATTTGATATTTTATATATTTATATAGAGCCAGAACTTGTCTTAGCATTATTGGCCATAAGGAAGTAACCAGTCCTGGAGAGTGTGCTAGTCCATCCTAAGTGAACTACACATCCTATACACATATAGTCAATCATGCCAGGATTATTTATAGTTGACAATGAACTTAACACAGACACCTTTGAAATATTAAAGAATATCCAGGATACTCATAGAAAAACATTTGCAAACACAGGAATACTGCGTAAGCCACTTATGAACAGTGACCTGGCCAGGACTTTAGATCTGTGAGTTGCACTGACTGAGACAGTGAAATATTCCTGTCATGCTGTCACTTTTATCTGACATGATTAAATAAATCTTTGCATAAATGTTTGGCAGAAAGTAAGTTTTTTTTTTTACACCTTTCACTCCTGCCCTGCAGTGGGCTGGTACCCTGCCCTGGTTTGTTCCTGCCTTGTGCCCTGTGCTGGCTGGGGTTGGCTCCAGCAGACCCCCCATGACCCTGTGCTATGATATAGCAGGTTGGACAATGACTGACTGAACTTTCACTCCCATGGCAAACTTGAGTATATTATAGAGACTGGTATGGTCAGCGACAAAATATCAGAGGGTACTAGGAGAATCTGTCTGGATGAGAGATGAATCTCTTCTAAAATGTGTTTGCATGCCATGAGACCACTGGAAGAGGATGGCACTGTTTATGCATAATTTTTGCCCGGGGAGTTGAACATAAGGTTTAAAGAAGACCTAAACAGTGCTATGCAGAGGTCTTGCTTAGACATCTTGAATGTCTAATGATATGAAATTTCATTTAAAAGTATCTCAGAAAAGAGCAGAAAGGAAATAGTGGCCCAACCATACAGTGAATAGGCAGAATTAATTGCAAAGCATATTATAACTGACAGCTGGAGTAGATGGATTACCATTGTTCAAGTACAGCTGGATTTTGCTTTGGTATTCTAGAATTATTTCTACCATATTCATAAATTTGTAATCTATACTAATAAAAGGCAAAGCCCTCACTGACTGACTCATCACTAATTCTCCAACTTCCCGTGTAGGTGGAAGGCTGAAATTTGGCAGGCTCATTCCTTACAGCTTACTTATAAAAGTTAGGCAGGTTTCATTTTGAAATTCTATGTTTAACGGTCATAACTGGAACCTACTTTCGACCATATATATGGCCATAGCCTGCAGCTCGGTCGCCATGTGAGGCGGAGTTGCATCCTGCATCATCACCCCTCCCACTTAATTGAGTGCCTTCCCATATAACTTAAATATTCGCGGGTTGAAGGACTGTGCTTATGCAAACGAAGATGAGATGGTCTAGTGTTTTGCACAAACTCAGCGAAAGTGCGAAAGAATCTTTTAAGTGCCGGGTCTTAGCTAACATTAAGTAAAGCCGTGGACATCGCAAGATCACACAAGAGAGCGGCTCACATGAACTGACTGTGAACACAATACGTAGAGAACAAGGAATAGCTCCAAAGAGCGCTGAACAAAAAACGCATTACACAATTGAGAAGGCAGCAAAAGAATATGAAGCGAGTGACGCATACAAGCATATTCATAAGTGTAGCTACTGCGGAAACAAAGCACGGTGTAAACCGTAAGTATAAATTAAGTTTATAGACACGCTGCCGCTGGCTTTTGTCATGCCTACGACGAATACGATATTCGCGAGATACAAGTTTAATGAGAAGACATGAGGTATAAACGAGACTTTGGATCGCTTTGTAACGGAGTTAAAATTGCTGTAACGGACAGCAAAAGTGCGGCAGAAACTTTTAAGTGCCGGGTCTGAGCTAACATTAAATAATTGCTGGTAAAGGACTATGCTTATGCAAACGAATAGAAAGCAAATGTTACGTTATTTTTAAAATGTTTCCTTTTCTTTTTCATATCTTCTTTAACACACTTCTTCTCTGCTGCGAAGCGCGGGTATTTTGCTAGTATAATATATTTTGCATATATCCTCTGGCTCCTGGTATATTAGTATAGTTGTCTGGCAGTGGACATATGGCATCTTACTTCTGTTTGTCATCTGTTTTTGGTGGCTTTGAGGCTAGGGATCTGCAATGGCAATCGGAAGGTTGCTGGTTCGAATCCCGTAAATGCCAAAAGGGACTCTGCTCTGTTGGGCGCTTGGGCAATGCCCAAAACCTGCAATTGCTGAGTGCTTTGAGTAGTGAGAAAAGCGCTATATAAATGAAAATTATTATTATTATTTCAATAAATAGCTATGCATTTATCAGTATCTGATTTACTTGAACGTTATTCTTGTAAATAAACTCATGCATTTCTAAATTAATAATAATTCTTAGTTTGTACATCACCATATGCTAATTATTTGTCCAGCCATGATTCCATAATGTACTGGAAAGGACTATCAGAATTTAATGTAATAAAAAATTGAAAATAAAATTTGTTGTTATCAAAGACTGCAAATCTATTCAGAATGTAAGTCATTTCTGTTTGGGCAAGGTTCATAAATACAGAGATGCCATATGAAGGTGTGCAATAAAGCTGGATAGTAAAAACTGATATAAGCCAAAAGGGTATTCTAAGAACATATAGAAAAAAATATAATTATCTTTTTAGATATTTTCCTGTGAAAGCATTTAAAAAGATTTAGCGCCATCCATCAATAGCTAAGTTCTAGTTGACTTAGTAGAATGCCTTCTGCATATAAAAGAAGAAAACTACAATATGACTATTCATGAGCTGAGATATTGGGTAGCAAGCACACTTAAATTGGTAGTAACAGGACTAACACAAAAAAGATGGAGATTCTGTCTAAAACAAATTTTTTGATCATATAATGCATCAGCTTATTCAGTGGCCTCTAGAATATGTTATGCTATGATTTTATTCTCACTCATTACTTTACTTTATTCACAACTTCCATGTGCAATTTCTCGTGGAAACATTCGTCATGGGGAAACCTGCTGCCCTCCACTTCCTGACTTTAAATTGTCTGGCAACCAGAACAATATGGCAGCAATATTATTCAGAGGCCATAGCTATATACAGGGTAAACAGGACATTTGCCTGCATTTAGGGCTCATTCAATGATTCACTTTGTTAACATTATATTTTCTCTGAAACACTTTATTGGGCTTCTGTTACTTTTAGTTACATTTCGTCTTAATATTTTAAATTTATTTCTTATCTCTGATACTGACCCTGGCATTGACTATCAACTGTTTGCAAGTTTTTGAAACTGACTTGCTGCATGTTTACTGACTACATGCATGCTTGTTTTCAGTCTTCAACTAAAGATTTACACTCTGTTTACTGATCATAGCTCATAGTGCTGCAGCAGTAGAATCACAAGACAGATCCACCCTTCAGTTTTACCATCTGCTACTCTCAGCCCTTGTGCTCTGTTCTCTCAGAATGATTTGGAGTCAAAGAAAAGTCACACATAAGGGAAGAAGAGGATGAGAAATGTGCTTGTGTGTAGTGCATTGATGACAGGCTGATAATATGCCTTGTGTGTAGGGAACAAAGATTATGGGAGTATCTAGGTAAAGATCAACTAGAAGACATGGACCATCAACAAAGTGATTTAGTGTTTTCACAGTTGTTTACCCAGTATTACTTCTATAATACAAGTATCAATTAAAACATAAAAGTCTATGAAAAAATCGTTGCATAAATACATAATATTTAATTTATTTAATCTCCTGTTCTTTCAGTCTAAAGAGTTCTCTTTTTCTCTTTTTTGTCAGAATCAGTCTCTCTTACAGACCTAATAGTGATGCTCATTCAGATAATGTATGTGCAGCCAAAGTCTGCATTTAGTGGTCTTTCACACACAGGTAACTATCCAGAATGTCTCTTGTTTATTTGTATTGTGGATAACATGTTTATTTTTTTTCTATACTTGTATAATGATTTATGCTTTCATAGAAGCAAAAGATATTTTATTAAGATATGATAAAATCATTTGCATGTTAGAATATTTCAAACTCTGATGAGGCACTGTAAATTGAATGGAGGAGAGTGGGACTTAAAAGCAATAAAAACATAAGGAATGATTTGCAGATCACATGAGAATGTAATCAAATCCATAATTTAGAGTTATGGGTTAAAGACTGAATGAATCTCCAATTAATTTTTTGAGGTGTCATTTGGGTAAATTCACAACAGGTTAATGGTAGTTATGAGAAAAAGTAAGGATGTGACACTTGCTTTAAGATTTTTTTCACAATTTGACAATCAAATTTTAATTTAATTTATAATTAGTTCACCTCTGTTAATTTTTTAATCTGTAGTTATGCATAGCAATTTACTCAGTTATTATTATTAACATCATTTTTTTTTATTGTTTTTGTTAATAATTTCCACACTGTAGTTTTTAGTATTAAATTTATATATTAATACTTTTTTTTTTTTTTTAAGATTTTCTTTCTCCAGTATCACTTGTAATGGAGGTGCTGAGATCACTCTGTGATCAAAAGGAGTGTGCTGTGGAGTGCTTACATGCCACTACAGTTGTTGAGGCCCTAATTTCTCCAATTGCTTCTTTACTCTTCAGAAAACAGGTTGGATCCTCCACAAATTTTAAAATGATGCCTGTACAAACTAATAATTAAAAAAAACTTGAGTGATATTTGCATTTATATTAATCATTTGTACAATGTTATGTGGTCACTTTCTAGTTCCCAACATTAAACGAATAGAGGAAATATTGTGATCATTATATTTTTAATGTTTATCTCATTTTTAGATGCATAGTACCTAATCTAAGTAAATCTAGTTTTTAGATGTCAGTACATTCCCTTTAGCTACAGTACTGGGTAGTTTCTGTGTTCATCAGTCAGACATTGTTTAACTCGCTTAATCCTGAACAGTGTTGCAGGGGTTGCCAGGGCACAAATAGCACAGAGTCCAAGGCAGAATCAAAGCCTGGAGCATTGCAAGGTGAACACACCACACACTAGGGCCAATTTAGTACTGTGGAAGGAAACCAGAGCGCCTGAGGAAAACCCTTGAAGATACAGGGAGAACATGCAAGCTCCACGCAGAAAGGACCTAGGATGCGAACACTGGTCTCCATACTGTGAGATAGCAGCACAACCACTAAGCCACTGTGTGGCCCCGGTTTCTGTGGTTTTTCTTAAATTTCAGTTTCCATTATGTGCTTTGTTTGAGTTTCACTATTATCATGGAATATATCTGCCCAGTTTCATTTTGTTATTTTGAGTGCTTTATGGTTTATTTGTGGCTTTGCACATGGATTATGTGGTTTACGCATAAAAACCTCTGTACTTCACTTAACATTGCCATAGAAGTATAGGTAGTCCATGAGGTGAATTAGTCATCTAATTGGAAAAAGTGTTAAACCTGTGTTAGTTCGTAGGTAAACATTCTTTTAATATTGCTATAAAAGCAGTAATTTGCCCATAGACCATATATGGTAATAATAAACATAATAAAAATGACCACAAGATCGGGCTTTTGTTCTTTGCAACCACATAGTGTATTAGCTATTTTCCCAGATATGTCCTTGAGCTTGAATAGAAAAAATCTCTATATCTATTAAAATTCTTGACAAAACCTTAAATGCAAATATCTGTAGATGATGTTTCCTTTGCACTTACAAATGTCTATGAATCCTACAAAATGTATGTAGAATCATTAGTAGTTATTGTCACTACAATATCTCCAGTATTATTATTAAGTATTAATGTGCTATAGATTTTCTTCCCATGCCTGTTCAGTCTGTCAGTCATGTTCAGTCCATTTAGAAGTACTTGGAAGAGTTTATATGAGCAAAGAAAATTACCAGTATGGCATGCAACAGACTACCATGCCGAAAAAAAGGCAAACACTGACAGTCAGAGAGTACCCCTAAACAAAATTACCATAAGAGTAACATAGTGAGAGAGAGAGAGGTCAATAAGCCCTGCACTATATTGGAAGTTAAGACCAATGGCAGAGACAGCTTAGCCCAATTAGTGCTAAGCATTCTTGTCCCTCCAAGGGAATGTGGAAGGAAAGGGACAACTGGCACAATGCCAGGCAAACTCTTCAAAGCTTGTTTTTGATGATTATATATTCTTCATGGAATAAGCGGAATCTTGTTGCCTAATACACAGAACATGTATCCTAGATACTACCTTAGATACCTGGCTTCTTAAGTGAGAAAGGCTTCCTTCAAACCTTTACAGAGGTCCTCTGTGGTTTGGTGGTTTTGGAATTTCGTAGTATGTAGTTGACCATGGAAGTGAAACCCCTTTTAGAGATTAAAGGCCATTCTCTGTCTATGGCACATTACTAAAGTGAGATGAGTTGCAGTAGTTGAAGACCCACTGACAGAAGGCTAGATGGGGTGGGGGTATAGAAGGGAGAGGACTTGTTTGCATTACAAACAGGTGGGAAATTGAGGAAAGAAGCTACTCTAATCTGTCTAATACAGAGGAGCAAGGCTTCTTTACACACTACACTAGTGAGGCAGAATATTTATTTTTCTTGTTTTGTTTAATAATTTGATTTGTTTTAATCCATACCTTATGTTTTATGTTGAATACACCCCTCATTTTGGGCAGCTTTCAGTTCTTTTAGGCATTTTAACTTCGGCTAGAGCAACATCTGCTAGTTTAATTTTTCTAACCTTGAAAAAGAAGATCTGTGTTCTTAGGAAACCTGAACAGGAGTACTATGTTCCCAAAGATTTTTTTTTTTGTATAAAACCATTCTAACACAGTACCAGATGAATTCAGGTCTGAAGGGTTTGACAAATTCAAGGGAAAACAGACTTAATATTAACAAACAAAACATTTTAATTATCCCAGACAATGGGACTGTATTTGGAGAAATATTAGAAATATATATACAATGATTCACTATTTGGAAATGTCATTTTTAATGTTTGTTTACAGCTAAATTGTATTATTAATAGAAGTTTATTATAATGCAATTATTTTCATTTAAAGTGGTTGAATGTAAAAGGACTGGTGGCCATAAAGAAGGATTCCTGCCTTGCCCTAGTCTGCCAAAATAGGCTCTGGCTCTTCCAATGGTATTAAATTGAATGCTTTGTGGTTAAGAATAGTATTTAAGATTGGTATTAGTTAGATAAAACATAATCTGTATCAGATTGCATTAGTGAAACAGATAAAACATAATCTGTATCAGATTGCATTAGTGAAACATGGTCTTTAACTCCTAGACTTTTATCAGACATACTGTACTTGTAGGTTTGCTGTGTGTCTCTGTTTGTGTAAAAAGTCTGAACACTGGTTAAAAAATAATTTAAATATTGGTTGTGCAGCAGTCTGCTTTGCATACTGCCTTGCTGATACTATATTTTCTCTTCCATGAATACTGAATATGGTGAACTTGTCAAACATTGCAATGCATTTTCAACAATTTATGTTTATAGCATACTGAGTGTTACAGATAGGCCAATTCATGTACAAGTTATGTTCATTTAGTCAAAAATCATATGATACATAAAGATGTTTACATGGAAAGGAATACAAAAGTGATTAAAATACTGGCAGTAACCTGTCTTTTTTTCAAGAACTTGATGCATTCTCCTCTTTGCTGCTGGCTCCCCTGCCTATGCCAGATGGGTCTTGCAGCAGAGGAGACACCCTTTCAGCAGGTGCAGCTGACCTTCCAAAGGTCCGGTTGCCTTCCATCCCAGGCTACATACAGGCTCCCTTGGTGGAACGAGACTTGGGTCTTCAATGGCCAGGACACTCACGCTGGGGTTCTTCCCACAAGCCTTCTTGACCCCCATAGCCTTCCTGGCCTTACGCAGTGAGCCATCCACACTCCCGATCACTCCAGCTCCTCAGAACAGCTCAACTGGAGAAACCCAATCCATCCGCCCCCCGAGTGTCGGTGATACACTCTTTTCCAGGGGCTCTCCTCCCAGCTGCCTGCCTTCACTCCCTTGAGCCTGCTCTCTCACTTGCTCACACCTGCACCGATTTTTATGGCCTCTTGCCTTCTTCTCTCCTTAACCTCCATTCATTGTCTTTCCTTTTTTCTTCCCTTCTTCCTCGCACTCACATTTCCCTTTTTAAAAATGGGAACGTGGCATAGCTGTGATGGTTAGTAGCTCCTGGCACCAATTAGAGTCACAAACAAATCACACCTGTGCACTTAGTGTAGAACTGCTCTCCCCATGCTACCACACCCCCTCCTACCAAGACTTGAGCGTGACAATTATTTATTTAAAATGGCAAACAGCCAGGCAGCACAGTGGCGCAGTGGTAGCGGTGCTGCCTCGCAGTTAGGAGACCCAGGTTCGCTTCCCGGGTCCTCCCTGCGTGGAGTTTGCATGTCTCCCCGTGTCTGCGTGGGTTTCCTCCGGGCACTCCGGTTTCCTCCCACAATCCAAAGACATGCAGGTTAGGTGGATTGGTGATTCTAAATTGGCCCTAGTGTGTGCTTGATGTGTGGGTGTGTTTGTGTGTGTCCTGTGGTGGGTTGGCACCCTGCCCGGGATTGGTCCCTGCCTTGTGCCCTGTGTTGGCTGGGATTGGCACCAGCAGACCCCTGTGACCCTGTGTTCGGATTCAGCGGGTTGGAAAATGGATGGATGGATGGCAAACAGCCACAAGCCTCACTTTACCTCAGGACTTTTGTTGTGAGAATGAGAGTGTGTATTTGTGCTTAAATGCGTCCAGTGGACTTGTGCTGCATTATTAGTTGACATAGGCCTATTGCTGATCTGTAAGCTCTGTTTCCCAAGACCCTAAACTCATAAAGTAAAGTCAGAAAATTGATGAATTGTCTAAATACATTTCTTTTCAATTGGCTTTTAGCAGAAAAAGAAAACTGTGCTCTTTGAGAAGAACATAAACAGTACAGTTTTTTACAGTTTTAAAATCAATATTATTATTTGTTGCTCTTCCGAACCATAAAACATTTCTAAAGGACAGGTCTTATTGGTTTCTTGCAGTATCTCTTTCCAAGACAAAGTAAAGGTTGACTATACTCCTAAACTGCCATCAGTACTGGACTGAAGGCATGCTAACTGTGCAAATGCTTCCTTTTATAGAGGGCACCTGTGTTGAATTTTGATGACCTTTATATAACAGTTGCCTGATTAATGCTATGATTTTTTTTTTACACTCTGATGAGGCTGCTTTTTTGTTGCTGTTGCCATGACAGTTACCAGTGCTGCTGCTACACAGCTACCCACTGTGAGTATCACCGTCCTGGTGGTACTCTCTTAAGGCCTTTGACGGAAGACATATTCCACAAGGTGGCATTACAGCCTTTGGTTGCATTGCTATCTCTCTAGCAGTGGAGATGCCACAATAGCTGTGACATCCAGAGAGTCAGGAGGTGTGCTAGCCACCAAGGTGGTAGGAACCAGGGCATCAAGGTTGCCTGGCTCAGTGAGCTGTGTGGAGCCAACTCACCCTTGTAGTTGAATGGGGAGAAACAATTGCAGTGAACAACTAATATTAATCATCCTGTTTTATTTTGAAACACCCCCTCCTCACACTGTACACATTCCACTCAAACCTGTGTGGTGCTGAGGTGTCACCCATTGCACGGCTACACTCAGGTCCTAAATTGGATGGTTTGCTTTGTTTAGTGGGTGCAGCAATGTGCTATATCAGTGCAGGCTCCCAGCCTTTCTCTAATAGTTGAAACAAAATAGTGCAGTATCCCACTAACTGTCAGCCAGCTTAAGATACAACTCTTTCTTCCAGTGCATAATGTTACAGTTGTGCATTGTCACCAGGATTCAGGAAAGTGTGCACAAGAATTACTCCACAAGGTCTTCACTGTGAAGATTCAAAGGAGTTGTCTGGATGTGGTGGATTTGGAGGAACCTGCAGACCTCCTTCATTAGCTTCATCAGCTAAGGAGATTTTCTAATTTTAGAAGCCAAAATTGCGGACATTTTCAATATTTTATAAATTCCTCCTGGACAGCCCATGGTGCGTAAAAAATGAGGACATGTCCGGGAAAATGATGACAGTTGGCAGCCCTACATATATTTTGAAACTCTTTGTTGTGGCTGTTTATTGGTTCACTATCCTGGTAAGGATTGCTCACCCAGCCATCAATACCGGACTGAAGACAAGATGGCTGTCCATAGGCTCCCTTTTAAAGCAAACACCTGCGTGGGATTTTGATGAGGTTTACATGATGGTTACTCGATTACCACTATAATTTTCCTGCTCTTATAGGACTGTTTTGTTGTGCCATTGCCACCACAGTTGCCAGTGCCACCTCTACAATAATTATTGGGCCTAATTAACATTGACATTTGTCAACAGTGAGTTTTCAGCTCAGGTTTTGACTCACAGGCAGAAAACTATGGTTTTCTTTATTCTGTGAGTGATTGGACATCGATTAAGGAGTATCCTTTAACACTTCTTTAATATCTCTTTGTAGTCATAGAGTTTTTTAATTAAGAAATTTCATCCTGAGATGTCTTTCTTTTTTCTGTCTGTGTCCAGTTGTTTTAATTTCTGTTTGTAGCAGATAATTCTGTTCTAAATAAGTCATGACCATGCATAATCTAATATACAAAAAATATAAAAATAAACTACCAAATAAAAAAAAAAAGTTTTACTATTCATTTACTTCTCCATCAAGGGACAGAAAAAAGGGATACAGCTTAGAAAAATGGTTCCTTGTGTTAATAAGCTGTCAGAGTTGATTATCCTTCTTGAGAGTGTGTTATACACATATAGTCCTTTTAATTAACCTTCCTCAGTTTCTTGTCTGTGCTTCAAGTAGTGAATTGTTCTTGCTACACTACAGATGGAAGTTTACATAAAATCCCCTGAGGTTTCCTGCATGAATTGAAAGTTTGTTTAATTTTGTTGTGAACCTAATATAATTTTCACTTCTGTTGCAAAAAGACGCTACATTAGTCCTTGTTCTCTGGATTCTTGTTGATATCCTATACAGTTTACATCCTGCTACATTTATTGCCCATTCATAGCCTATATTTTCCATTCCACAATATCTCCTGAATTAGCCCACAGCACTTGCTTAATTCAGTGTGATACCTTTTACTTTCTACGCAAATAAGTCAACAGCCTGCAACATGAACAGCACTTTGCAGTATGAAGATTCTTAGGTGTAAGACATGCACCACAGAGCAGTCAATATATTAATACAAAACTTTTTAACAAAAGGATTCGTAAGATGTGGCTGAATGAGAGAGAAGGTAATGTAAGTATGGGTAGGGAAAGTGAAGTGATAAAGAAACGAGAAGAAATGCATTAAGATGTGATAATTTGCTTACAGATAGTTTATTTAGCAGGATTTGTAGAGGGTGTTGAATATCAGAACACATTAAAACCCATTAAGTCTTCAATGGATTTTGAGGTGATATTTTAAACTCCTATGCTACAGTATATTTAAGAATGCACAAAATATCTTAGGGTATGTAACTTTATATACAAGAAAATATAAATATTAAATAAAAAAATTCTGATGTATGGTCATTTTTTATTGGCGTGCACTTAGCTCTTGTGATCTTCTCAGCTTCGCTATATAAACTTGGGAGTAATACAGTACCTGGTACAAATTGGCACAGCATGTTCAGCTTAATTTACTTTTGGTATAGATTTCTTGGTGCTTGCTTAGAACAAAGCCGAGTCTGGGCTGTACTTTTTTTAAATAAATCTTGGCAAAGCTTTTTTGTAATTATTCATGTTCGGACCGTCCAAACATCAATCTTTGAACACATTTAAGTTCTTAGAGTTATGGAAGCTGGAGCCTATCCCAGAAAGACTGGCCATAAGGTGGGAACCTCTTCTGATGTCACACCTGCACATTTCTGTTTCTAAAGCAGTCCAGTTACCCCAAACACTTGTGACTGGACAACATTTGTTGGTTATGCAGTATTGGAAGACTTGGCCATTCCTCTTTCCTGCTTTAACCATCTTCATCAAATGTTTCAGCTTGTGATTCTTCTTTGCACTCTGTATTTTAGAAATATATAATATAAACTCATTATTTTTATGGGATATTTTGAAATGAATTATATATGTATATATATATGTATATATATGTATGTATATATATGTGTATATACAGTATATATATGTATATGTATATATGTATATATATGTGTGTGTGTGTGTGTATATATATATATATATATATATATATATATATATATATATATATATATATATATATATATATATATATATATATATATGTATATGTATTGTGACAGATAGGGGGCAGTATCACTTCCTTGAACCCCTGTCCAAGACTCCAGACACCAAGTAAAAGTCCAAAAGTTGACTTTATTTTCACAGTACAGTGCAAAAGCACACTCTCCTCCACAATACATATACATATACATATACATATACATATACATACATATATACATAATACATGCATGCATATACAGTACTGTACATATATACATATATATACACACATATATCCGGCCGTTCATCCCGGCCAATACCCCCAAGCCACCAGGTGGAGCCCTCCCTGCAGTATGGAGGTTCCCCGAAGACCAGTAGGGCATCATGGACATTGGAGTTTTTATACACAGCCCTGCTGGATACCATGGGGGCCTCTAGGAGATGCTGCAGGGAGGGGCAGTGTTTATTTACCCTATGCCCCGGAAGTACGGCCGAGTCACATGGACAAGGGGAATGACGTGCTTCCAGGGTGAAGAAAAGGACTTTTGATCTGACCCGGAAGTGATAGAAGATCACATGGACTGAGGATTGGAACACTTCCAGGTCAGGGACTATAAAAGGATTTTGGGGAGCTCTAATACGGCGAACTGAGCTGGGTGGTAGGAGGGCAACACATCTGGGAGTGGTGGAGAGTTTATTGTTATTGTATTTGGTTATTTGTATCTTGGAGTATCTTGGAGTTTGCTAAAAGACACCTGAAGGACTCTGAGATGGTGAGAAATAAGATTCTCTGGTCTGATTTTTTGGCCTTAATTCTAAGCAGTATGTGTGGAGACAACCAGGCACTGCTCATCACTTGTCCAATACAGTCCCCACAGTGAAGCATGAAGGTGGCAGCATCATGCTGTGGGGGTGTTTTTCAGCTGCAGGGACCGGACGACTGGTTGCAATCGAGGGAAAGATGAATGTGGCCAAGTACAGGGATATCCTGGACAAAAACCTTCTCCAGAGTGCTAAGGACCTCAGACTGGGCCGAAGGTTTACCTTCCAACAAGACAATGACCCTAAGCACACAGCTAAAATAACAAAGGAGTGGCTTCACAATAACTCTGTGACTGTTCTTGAATGGCCCAGCCAGAGCCCTGATTTAAACCCAATTGAGCATCTCTGGAGAGACCTAAAAATGGCTGTCTACCAACGTTTACCATCCAACCTGACAGAACTGGAGAGGATCTGCAAGGAGGAATGGCAGAGGATCCCCAAATCCAGGTGTCAAAAATTTGTTGCATCTTTCCCAAGAAGACTCATGGCTGTATTAGCTCAAAAGGGTGCTTCTACTAAATACTGAGCAAAGGGTCTGAATACTTAGGACCATGTGATATTTCAGTTTTTCTTTTTTAATAAATCTACAACAATTTCAAAAATTCTTTTTTTTGTCTGTCAATATGGGGTGCTGTGTGTACATTAATAAGGGAAAAAATTAATTTAAATGATTTTAGCAAATGGCTGCAATATAACAGAGTGAAAAATTGAAGGGGGTCTGACGCCCAGGAGGACCAGAGGAGGGCGTGTGCCTCCTCCACACCGCGAGGGGGCGTCCGTCCTGGTTATGCAGGAGGCCTCGGGTAGGGGGCTTGGAAGCCCAGCCCTGTAGGGACCCGTGGCCACCGCCAGGCGGCGCCCCAGTGCCTATTTATCCCGGGAGCCCGGCACTTCCGCCACACCAGGAAGTGCCGGGGAAGATGACAGGGGACACCCGGACGGCTTCCGGGTGCGCAGCCAGCACTTCTGCCACACAGGGGTGTGGCCAACTCTAATTGCCGGAAGCAGCTGGAACCCATCCGGGTTCCCATAAGAGCCGCCTCCCTCCAGTCATTGGTGGATGTCGGGAGGTAGCGAGACAGAGCTGGGGAGAGGACTGGAGGCGGCCAGGAAGAGATGGCACAGAGACTGTGAGCCCTGGACTTTGGGGGAATCGGTGCAAGAGGCACTGGGGTTGATGCACTACAAACTTGTAAATATTGTAAATAAACGGTGTGTTGGGTGAACTTTGGATGTCCGTCTGTGTGTGTCCGGGCCAGCTTTCACAATGTATACATATATGTTTAGTTGCAACAAATTATAACATAATAAATTATAATATTAATAACATTATATTAATAGAATATATTATAATATATTAAATAAGGTCATTGTTTTCTTGGCATTTGTTTTATTTTCTAGTTACCTTTAAATTGCGTTGATTCAACCCTGACGCACATTGCTGATATACTGGCTCGGATTGCTACTACTGACCGAGGACTTTTGCTTTTCCTTTATGATGAAAATGTTATTTCAGCTGATGGAAAGAGGTAAGAGACTTAATATAACTTATATAATAATTTTAAATATCCTTCTAACCCTTTAAACCTTGATTAATTAAAAACAAAACAAAAAAAATATTCTCAGCATTGACATGACCTGTGTTATATGTTGCTCTCATTACTAACAGAGCCAGCTTTCTCACTTCTTCTGCTGGTTCTTTCTTCTCTGTCTGAACTCTCAAGGGTGTCTTTTGTGACTGCAGTTGTTTGTTTATGTTGTTGTTATTTTGGCAGACTCTAGAATTTTGCATGAATAGTAAGTTTGTTCAGTTTTGTTCTGAAACTATTATCATTTTCACTTCAGTTGCAAAGAGACAGTACACAATCCCTTTTTCTTTGGATTCTTGTTGATATCTTATGCAGTGTATATTCTGCTACACTGTTTAATGAAGTTATTGTTACATTTTTTGCCCATTTATTAACCTATATTTTACATTCCTGAATTAGCCCACAACACATGCTACATTCAGTATCATAAAGTACATCATCACTTAATGTCAATGGTTATAATGTGGCAAAGAGTTAAATTGCAATTTTTGAAATTAGTCACTTGTTAAATCGGGTGACATTCATTCAAGTTATTTGCCTAAGCTGATTTTTCAATAGAGAAAACAGTTAATGGAATGTTGATAAAAAGTGTCATTGAATTTGGTATATATGAACTCAAAGCACCACAACAAAGAAAATTTGGACTGACTGGTTCTCTTAGATCTTAAAGAGAGTACAATCATATTTTTTTTACATTTCCCCTTTATCCTTGGTCAAGCAATTAAAAACCTTCAGAAAAGATTTGCATGATGCGGCTGTTGAATGCTATTGTAGGATTTTGGACTGTTGACCGTGAGACAGGTGAACCTTTAGTTTAGATTCATACGTTTTTCCATGCTCGCTTATTACTGTAACCATGGTCATTGAATTTCCTCTGTAATCTTTCTCATAACACATTCCAGTGTCAGTTTGAATCAACATTATTTTATAGTCTTATATAGTAATTCTCTCTTGGTCAGCTAAGGCTTTGTTTCACAAGGTCTTCTATGTTCCGCTTCTCTCTGCTGTGTGCATCCCGGGTTTCTTTATCGAGGCAGGTCTATGCTACATTTATACTTCTGCTTCCAAGTCCAAACTTCAGACCTTTACTGCTTCAACCTTTTGTTCAGACCTTGGCAAAATAAACTATAAAGGAAAGTCTGAAGGACGACAACAACAAGCAGAGCAGAAAGCATCAATTATGGTCACAAAATTCAACCTTTTGAGTTATTTTTAGTGCATATACCTGTTCATCAGGAGAAGCACAGACAGGTTTGGTATTATGTCCTTACTGACCAGCCCGCTAATTTAGTATTTGTAATTTGAGAGTTGCTGGATAGATATTCTTTTGATTAACACTGCCCTTATCAAATGGGTAGAACAGTGAAGATGCCAGACTTTATTCTACATGGCGCTTATACTGTACATACCAGAAAGACCAAAATCCAGGCTTCTGCAATGAACCTCATTATTGTCTCTCTATTATAAAAGGAAATCCTGTGGAATGAATGACTAGTAGATGATACGTGATCTTCACGTTAAGATCATGAAAGACAAATAAAAGAACCACGAGACGAAAGAGAATGGGCAAAAAAAAACATAAATAAAAACAAAAAAAAAAACAGTAGGGGAAAAGGAAGCAGCACACACACACAGATACAGGTGTCTCAGTGCACACCATTCAATGCACAAAACGTAGATTTACACAATAATGGAACATACACTATGAGAATCTGTGGACCCGCAACAGTTAAAGCAACGACAAGTGTAATTTCAAAGAAAACACAATTCGGTCAGGTGTATATTTATGATGACGGAGGAACAATAAGAATGCGAGCAGCAGACACAAAGTAGGAAAAAGGACAGCGGCTGTAAAGGCTTTATTAAGATCAAAGGGCAGCGCAATGGCAGCCCCCATACCCCCGCCCCAGGAGCGAGCGAGCGAGGGGGCAGCGTTATACATCCTGCACGAAAGAATTTAACCATGCCTGGGGCCGTGAATAAAAGGGACAACTATTGTTTTTAGAACGTCACGCGAGACCATCCAGTGAGCCATCATTTAAAACAGGTCCTCAGGCATCAAACCTAGCAGTTGTTGGATTGCATTTGTCAGACAAGCATCATGTGCTCCCAGCTCTTAAAACAAAGACAAGAGACAAGCAAAACGTGCAGCTCACCAACAGCAGGAAGACAGCAAATGATGCGACGGCATATCCTTAGCGTACGTTCAGACGCACCTCCCCTTCACAACGTGTATATTGCCTCCATGATGGAGGATCGCAGGAATCGTGGGAAAGAGGTTTCCTTTCATCTGATTAGCTCTATTTCAGCTGTGGAATGGCCAAATGGGGGAGGCAGCTTGATGAATGAGGTATCCAGGACTTAAAACAAATCCAAAGCATATTATATTATATCATCTAATGTGAAATTCTACTCCGTACTTCTAGAATTTTTATTTTTATATTGTATTGAGGATTTATTATGTTCTATGTATTTTACTGTATTGTATTGACCCCCTTCTTTTTGACACCCACTGCATGCCCAACCTGCCTGGAAAGGGGTCTCTCTTTGAACAGCCTTTCTCAAGATTTCTTCGATTCTTTCCCTACAAGGGTTTTTTTTTTTGGGTTGGAGTTTTTTTATGGTCTTCTTAGAGGGTTAAGGCTGGGGGGCTGTCAGGAGGCAGGGCCTGTTAAAGCCCATTGTGGCACTTCTTGTGTGATTTTGGGCTATACAAAAAATAAATTGTATTGTATTGTATATCCTGTAAACCAAACACGGGGGTGGGCGAATGAAACGAGCAGGGGGCGGAGCCCCCTAGTAATTCCTTAAGATACTCCGCTTGGCTGTGGAGGTTGTTTTTAAGGGAAAAAAACACAGCCTTTCAGCTTGCAGTATTTCAACTAGAATGAAACCTATTTTGTCAAGCCTAATAAAAGATGGCAAGACTATCTTAGTCCTATACTATTATGTGCCATGTTATACTAATTTAATTTATATTATCATGAATGATCAGCAACAATTCACATCAATCCATTTACTTCATTTAGTTATTCTGCTGTTTTATTTATTTGTAGTGTCAGTCTGTTGTTCATTTGTCTCCTTTTGTAGCATGTCTGCTGCCCATGTGATTGTTCAGTTCACCCAAAAGCTACTTATTGAAGATGTCCCAGCCCTGTCAGAATGTGAGACTTTATCTGCTATTAAAGGAGCCTTCATTTTTGTATGTCGTCAAATGTACAATACCTGTGAAGGGCTGGAAGTTTTGAAGCCCTATGGCCTGCATAACTGTATTGCTGAGGCTTGGAAAAAAGTAAGAATCTATGTATTTATTTATTTATTTGGTATATATCTGTATACATATTATAATACATATTATGCTAATTCTCATAATTAAGAATGAATACATTTGTAAGTACATATATTTTTTCAATTACAGTAATAAATAATTCTGTGTAGATTCTATGATTGTATTTACTATTTGCACTTTTTATCAGGTGAAGCCTGATGTGAATATTAAGCGAATTAAAGATTCCATTTGTTACTCTGTGTGGTTGTGCTAATGCTAATTGAATCTACATTAGTATTTTCCCCACTTTTTGGGAAGCAATGAATGAAACAAAGAGTGGCAGTCAAGGTGTAAACATGGTTAGCCCCTAGAGAACTAGGGAAGAAGCAGTCCAGCATATACAAAGGGTAAAAACTTAACACTTACCTCACACAGCTAATAAAACCAAAGGGAACTGTCAAGAGTCTCAAGATGTCATAGTTGGCACATGGAGTCACAAGGTGGGGTAACCAGGTATGTCTGAGCGTGTAACAGAACTCTGTAATGGCTCTCATGCACTGTTTTATTCTTAGAGTTCTTCAGTCAAGCTTTAGTTAGAATTTCCCAATTGACATCTGGTGTGAAACATAAGGCTATTTCTAGAAAAGCTTGTTCACTGTCATTATGCTAAGGAGAAAGAAGCACTCCTCTGTAAAGCTCACTGTTGGTTCCTCTTTTTCAGTCAGAGTTTTCAAGTTGCAGTGAATAGGGTGTCCTTCTATGGTATTGAGTGATGATTAGAGAACAGTAGAGTCAGATGTAGACTTCTTTATTAACCCAGAATTACTGAAAGCTACTGGGTTTTAAATTCACTTCTTCAACACACCTGCATAAGCTAGGCAGTCATTGAAAGCCTACTTTAATGACAGATTTGTTATATTTGGATAAGTACTGAGTGATTTGATATTGTAGGAAGGGAACAAGAAGACACACAGCAAACTAATTAATGGAACAATATATGATTATGAATCAATATGAATGCATTGACTGTGCTGTAATGCTAATGATGACCAGTGTAATGATGTTGCAATGGAATTATTTAATTTAATAATAATAATAATATAGTCCTGCAACAGCTTTGTTTTATATATTTTATCTGTATTAGTGATTAACTATTTCTGAAATTTTAACTTCCATGAAGTCATTGCAATGTGATAACAACTGCTTGAGCCTATAGTGATAATACTCAGTACCTATCCATGGTCTGATTTTTACATATTATTAAATGTTTCTCACTATGCATGTGATTCAAGAGGAAAAATTACACCAGTATTTGATTCTTCATTCATTTTTTATGCGCAAAATACTCAGACATGCAGTCTGTAGGTGATATTGCTGCATCATGAATAGAGTGACTTTATTAAAGCGACAATGAATTTTATTTGTATGACCAACTTCTTCAGGTCTTTATTCCAAAAGCAGAAACTCACATGCAACTGAGTCATGCAGCCAAACAATGCCCTGAAACATAATAATAATAATAATAATAATTTTTATTTTATTTATTTTATTATTTGCATTTATATAGCGCTTTTCTCACTACTCAAAGCGCTCTGCAATTGCAGGTTAAGGGCCTTGCTCATGGGCCCAACAGAGCAGAGTTCCTTTCGGCATTTACGGGATTCAAACCGGCAGCCTTCCGATTGTCAGTGCAGATCCCTAGCCTCAGAGCCACCACTCCGCAAACATACAAGCAAATTTGCATTAGCAGGAGTTAAAGAAAAGAAAATGTAGAATTTTGGAATTGTCTCTAATCAACATCTAGATGTAAAATCTAAAGAGGTGGGTTTGTAGGACTTTAAATAAGCATTTTATACTGAAAATTATAAGTATAAAATGAAGCAGTCCTGCAAGGAAAAATGGACAAAATTTATTTACAGCACCATGAGAGATTGATAAGGAAATACAGGGAAGCCTAGTTGCAATTATTGCTGCTGTAAATGGTGCAACCTTTTATTGAATTCAAGGCACAGACTACCTTCTCACAATACTGGGACTTTGTATATTGTAAACTTCAATTTTTTTCAACTTCAAATTTCCCCTTGGGATTAATAAATTATCTATCTATCTATCTATCTATCTATCTATCTATCTATCTATCTATCTATCTATCTATCTATCTATCTATCTATCTATCTATCTATCTATCTATCTAAAAGGCAAAGCCTTCACTGACTCACTCACTCACTGACTCACTCACTCACTCATCACTAATTCTTCAACTTCCCGTGTAGGTAGAAGGCTGAAATTTGGCAGGCTCATTCCTTACAGCTTACTTACAAAAGTTAAGCAGGTTTCATTTCGAAATTCTATGCGTAACGGTCATAACTGAATCCTACTTACGTACATATATACGGCCATAGCCTGCAGCTCAGTTGCCGTGTGAGGCGGAGTTGCATCCCCCATCACCACGCCTCCCACATAGTTCGCTGCCTGCCTATATTGAGTCCCCCATATCCACGCTTTTCCATGTAATTGAGTGCCTGCCCATATAAGGCCGTCCGTCAGCAGCAATCCAATAGACACGCTGCCGCTAAATATTCGCAGGCAAATCAAAAAGTTAATACCGGGAATGCCTGTTAAACATCTTACATTCACAAGTACCAATTTGGGTAGTGAACACTTTGATGAATGAAACCTGTTATCTTTACAACGGTTGACAAACACGGAATGTAACTTGAACAAAACACATCATCCAAGTACAAACCTGATTGAAAGAAATAATGATAATCAAATCTTTAATGACAGCAACACTCATAACACAAAACAATTACATTGACAATCATGTTACGTTATTTTTAAAATGTTTCCTTTTCTTTTTCATAACTTCTTTAACCCACAACTTCTTCTCTGCGAAGTGCGGGAATTTTGCTAGTAAACTAATAAATTAAGTCTAGCAGTTTTATGTAAGTTTTGGAATGAAAAAATAAGTTATTTTATGGTAATTTAAAAAAGGTGTGTATAATTATTTTTCTGTTTCTATCCATTTGTCTTTTTAAACCCTCAAGTAGAATAACTAAATGTTTTCGTACTATGTGCTTGTCCAATATAACAATCTAGGCAATACTTGAGTACATAATAATAATGATAAAAAGGGCTAAATGTTGCTGATATTTTAGGATGTTTATGAGAAATCAATGGTTAAATTTTTTTTTATTCTATAGTTATTTACAAAACAAAAAGTACCAATCACAAGCATAGTTTTGATATTAATGTAAATAAAACTTTAGCAGTTTTTTTAAAGACTAATTTTTAAACAATGTACTTACTCTTCTTAGGAAAGCTTTTTATCAGAGAGGGTCCCAACTCCATTGCCTGGAACTGTTGGTTATACTACAACTCAGGACCTGCAAAACAAGTAAGTACTGTGATTTAATGATGTAAAATGTCAGATGGTAACTTTAATGTTATTAAGGCAACAAATACAGAAAAGCGAACACTTTAATAAAAATGATCTATCCATTTTCTGGATCTGCTGTTGGAGTGAGCTGAATCCATGGGTCCAATGCAGTAATTATCTCTGGGCCAAGCGCCCCTCCACACTCATGACGAGTTACATCAAAACAATTTAGATTCACCGATCAGCTTCCTGTTTTTGGAATATGGGATGACTAAACAATCAATGAGCAAACTAATGTAAAAACTGGAAGAACATGCAAACTGAGGAAGAACCTCATCTGTTATAAGGTGATAATGATATTAGCTGCCCTCCCTGCTATTCCTAATAGGAAATTTAAAAGTAATAATTCCAGCATGTAGGTATTTTTAATCCTATAGATGTGGATTCACATTATTAACAATAGGGCTCAGTTTAGTTGATTGACTGATTCCAAAAGCATTTGTTGTTGTATAATTTTACACATTTACAACTCTTTGTTTAAATTGCAGGATTTGAAAAATAAATGTACAATTTATTATTTGATTAATTGAAACTGAATACAATAAAGCTGTTTAATAATGAAATCAAATACTTTAAACTAGAGATAAGGTAGAAGTGTATAATTATCCAAATGTTATAGTTCTCTTAATCCAATTATACTTACTCTGCATACTCATACTTTGCTTTCTTGGTAGGGTCTGTATAGATATTTATAAAAGTAAATATCCTACCTTCAAAGTGATTTCCCACAGCTCACTATACTGTGACTGTAAATAAAACACTTTTCTTTTCATCCATCCATTTATTATCTAAACCTGCTTAATCACAATTAAAGGGTTGGATGAACACCATGATGTGCATCTAATTAAACTGTGCAGTGATCAGAAAATAATCAGCTGCAAGGTCTACATCAAGTCAAGTTAAAATCATTTATCTGTTTAATCAGAAAAAAAAAACACAAGCAAAACATGTCTTTTATATCTTGTGATGTTGAATTAGTTTATGATCAATTGATACTGATAACATGAGTTTAAAATGTCTCTCAAATGATACAAAGTACAAATTATAAATGACAGCATTTATCTGAAGAGATGATTGAAACCTTGTAAGAAAATTTTGCTATATAACATTTCAGATTGTTGTTATATAGTGTTAAAATTTAAAGTTGTCTAATTCTTTATAATGCAATACATAATAAATTTGTTTTTGTTCAAAACAGTATGATTTGGGAAGAGACATTGCTGGATAATTTGTTGAACTTTGCTGCCACTCCAAAGGGACTTCTACTCCTTCAACAAACTGGTGCTATCAATGAGTGTGTTAGCTATATGTTTAGCAGATTTACTAAAAAACTTCAGGTATGTTCTGCACATAGAAATTAATATTATTGCCTTTAAATTGGTATATTCTTAACACTATTAATCAATCCATTATTGGCTTTTTTACCCACCAGCACCTAAACATATTGGAGTAAATTGCCATAATCAATTCACTGTCTATAAATTACACAGCCCTGATATGTATGAAGAAACCAGAGACTTGACTGGTCCAGGAAGTGAAGCAATTTCCGTAGGGGTTGACACAAAAGCACCAGGTACCTCAGTGAAGTCTGCACTACACTGATCTTGAAGGTTTAAAGCTGCTTACTTTGATCTCAAATGTTTTGAAAAATTTTGTGAGAGCCGAAGAACCAAATACCAGTATTCCATCCTAGCTGACAAATACAAATGCTTTCATTCCTTCAAAATACGAATCCCATAATCAAATGGGAAGAATGCAAAGGTCCTGCCTTCACTCTGCACAGCACTTACAGTACCAGCGTACAGGCCAGCCATGATATCCAGCAACCTCGAGGGGATCCCACAAACCCTCAGGATGTCCCAGAGGGCAGCTCGATCAACTGAGTCAAACGCTTTGCGAAAATCGACAAAGGCTGCAAAGTAACTCTGCAGATATTCGCATTTGCGTTCCATGAGAACCCTAAGTGCCAGGATGCGGTCGATGGTAGACTTTTTAGGCTTAAAACCAGACTGTTTCAGTCACTGGTGGGTGAGCAAGTGATCACGGATCCTATTGAGGACGACCCTAGCAAGGACCTTACCCGGCACCAAGAGCAGTGTTATCCCCCTGTAGTTGCTGCAATCCAGGCGATCACCCTTCCCTTTCCAGATAGGGACAACAATTCCCATTTTTCAGTCAGTTGGGGTGATGCCAGTCTCCCAAATGGAAGCAAAGATTGCTTGCAATGCCAGGAGGACAGCCTTACCACCAGCCTGGAGAAGTTCACCCCTGATACCACAGATCCCTGCAGGCTTTCCCCCCCCTCAGCTGGTTCACCACCTGTGCAATCTCAGTGAGATTGGGTGGTTCACAGCTAATTGTAGGATCAGCCTCAAGAACCGTGCACCCAGAGATATCCAACGTCCTAGCCGCAGGATCAGCTTTGAACAATTGCTCAAAGTAGCCAGCGGGTCACAACTGCAGTGTCATCCGTAAAGACCGTTCCATCATCCGTCCTGACTGCAACTCTCCGAGGAACAGGTTCAGATGTGCGTAATGCTTCGATTCCTCTGTAAGCAGGACGTGGGTCACTAGACCACAGATGGTGTGCCACTTGCAAATGGATTCCTCTAAAAAACGCCTATTTATCTGTCCTCGAAGCCTTCTCAGTTCCCGGTACAGACCAGAGTTGTCATTCAGCCATGCGATGCAACTCCTCTCGATGATATCCAGGGTGCCCTGCGAGATAAAACACCTCCTTCTGGGAACACCGTTTCCCGCAGCCCCTGACCCTTTGCACCCATCAACCACCAAGCGAAGCTGCGAATAAAATGTCTCCCTCGTTGAGATATCACTCACTGCGGTCAGAGCATACACTGAGATAACAGACAAGGCACCCAGGGAGTGCCGTAATCTGAGTCTCATAATACGCTCATTGAAAGGAGTGATATCGGACACCATCGGAAGAAGCCAATCCGCTACAACAACAGCAAACATACTCCCCGAGTATGACAGCCATCAGACCGACCAGACCAATAAAAGGTATATCCACCTACAGAGATCTGACCAGTCCCCTGCCTGGGCACCTCAGAGAGTGCCGCCACTGAAATGCGGAGTTCACACAGCTCCTCCGACAGCAGAGGAAGATGATCACCTTCCCAGAGAGACAAGACGTTCCATGTGCCCACCTGTATGGGCCGTCTCAAATTGGGACCCAAGTGCTGCTGTGCAGCGGGCGACACCTCAGCACCACACCAGTTCTGATCCCTAACAGAACTGACCCTGTTGGCTCTCCAATGGTTTCGACTCTTCCAGGGATGGGGCTCCCGAGGGCTTTCCCCCATCCCCTTCGTGATGCGAGCAGCCTTCCTATGGGTGGCTGTAGCAGAACTACTCCTGAGGAGAGTAAAAAGAAGTCCTTTCTGTAGTCTCTGAGCTTTGTGAAGTTTTTTTATGGTGGCTGGACCAACATTTATGCATTTTTGAATGGGTGCGACCATATTGTTCTATCGTTGCTATTATTGTTTTCAGTCAAGTGACCTAGGGGGTGTTACATGGTGTATCATCTTCTCCTGCTTCTAAAACATAGAAGCACAGTAGTGTCTTCATGTTAGTATTGGGTTAATGCATTTCTCATGCTTCTTTTGATACTTTGATATTTTGAACTTTTTGACTTTCTTATTGACTCCTAAATTTTGGTTTTAGTTACTAAACTTTTTTGCTTCTAACATTACTTTTCTTTCTGAGTATTCTTTGGTTTGCCCTTTCATTTCCTAAATTGCTTTTTTCAAAAATATCCTTTTTTAGGATGTACCTGCGTTCCACCGTCAGGGATAATATTCAGACCAATGTGTACCCCAGATTTACTTTAGAGATTCTCAGATTATCTTGTTGGATGCCTAAAATAATGTAAATCCATCAAAACTTTAAAGTCAAAATTTCATTCCTATTTCCTTACATCACTATCTGCTACAAACAAAGAAAATAGAAAAAGAGTGCTTAACTCGCAACAGCACTTTCTGACAGCTTAAAAGAAATGCCTAGAAGCAGTTGTGCTGATTTTATAACATTTTCTTTGCTGCCCATAAGAGAGTTTTTCTCTTGACTGCTGTACATTTAATTCCATTATTCTCAGTAGTAGAAAATATATTTATTTACTGGCAGTCCATTGTAGGTAAGAAGTATTATTTATACTACAGAACTTCTCAAAATAGAACGGATTAATTTAACCATCCAACTATTCCATCAATGTATTTTTTGAAAATACTAAATCTTTTAGTGCATTATAGAGAGCCAGGGCCTTTCCTAGCAATATGAGATGTATGACAGAAACCAGCTCTATGTGAAATGGCCGACCCTTGCAGACCACACTCACCTATACAAGGCCAAGATAGGGTTTTTTTTAATGTAAATTAATTTTAGTAACCCTGACTATAAGAAGCAGATTGACAATAATAATAAAAATAATGATGTTATTTTTTTTTTGTTAGGTGAGTAGATGTGAAAAGTTTGGATATGGTGTAATGGTAACACAAGTGGCTGCAATTGCACCTGGTGTTGTGGCACTCCAGAGTTCAGGTATATATTTTTTGTACCGTATTGATTCAATATTTTTCTAAGTTACAGTAAATGTGTTTTTTATGGTAGACAGCATGTCATAGAGCCTAAGGAGTTAGCCTCTAAAGTCAAAGATCAGTTCTTGCCTCTGACCTACTGTGTGGCCAAGAGCAGGTCACATAACTTGCCTTTTCTGCAAATAAACAAATATATAAATAAAAAAAACATGTAGATATACCAAGTATACTTTGAAAATGCTTTGTCATGGTGTTCACCATAAAAATATTAAAGTTTTTTTTTTTTTTAATTCTTGAGCAAAGCCCTTAACCTGCAATTGCTTTGTCCTGGGTATGACATTAATTTGCAAACAGCACTCCAACTAGCAGGGAAAACTTAGGGGTTGGGGACAGTATTGGCACTCCAGCCACCATGAAAAAACCTCACACTGTTCCAGTTTGGTGGTGAGGTTGTCAACCGCAGCACTTGGGTCCCAATCCAGGTGGTTCGTCATGTGGTGGGTGTGGCAATACACTGTAATCAGAGCATGCTCCTCCTCCTTTTTAAAGCTTTATACAATGCATTTTATTTAACATTGTAACTCTTCCATTAATCTCCCTTAAAGCATTTATTATTGAGAACTTTAAAAAATTAAGCCATGCCTTCAGTATTTTTGTATTATTCTTTTGAAGCATTATGTGACAGTAATAATAATTTGTGAGCCAACAGTACTCACTTTAAAGTAAAAATAACATTTTTCAAGCAGTGTAATGTTATTTATTTTCAAAGATAATACCTTGGCTTATTTTATCTTAATTTTGCAGTATGTAGTTGAAAATGAATGTGCTTAATATATATGTACCATAGATTGTGTCTTTATGGGTTATTCCTCTGGGCACTCTGGTTTTCCTTCCACATCTCCAGGACATGTATATTAGGGTAATTGGCAACTTTGGATTGGACCCACATGAGTGAGTGTGGGCTATGGATGTGTGCGTAAATGTGCCCTGTGATGGACTGGTCCTGTCTCAGACATTAACAAACCATAATGTCTTTTAGCTCTTGAAACTAAAATTGTAGCATGTATATTTAAAATAAGTCAAGATATAGCACATTTATATAGCATGTTTAGCAACAACAGATTAAAACCAACACATAAAACATCCATCCATCCATCCATCCATCCATTTTCCAACCCGCTGAATCCAAACACAGGGTCACGGGGGTCTGCTGTAGCCAATCCCAGCCAACACAGGGCACAAGGCAGGAACCAATCCTGGGTGCCAGAAATAATAAGGGTGCCAACCCACCGCAGGACACACACAAACACCAAGCACACACTAGGGCCAATTTATAATCGCCAATCCACCTAACCTGCATGTCTTTGGACTGTGGGAGGAAACCGGAACGCCCGGAGGAAACCCACGCAGACACGGGGAGAACATGCAAACTTCATGCAGGGAGGACCCGGGAAGCGAACCCAAGTCTCCTAACTGCAAGGCAGCAGTGCTACCACTGCGCCACCGTGCCGCCCACACATAAAACACATGTTAGAGAAAAAAAAATATATAAATTGGATATAAACAATAACACGTAACCAAGAAAGACACCTGTTAAGTATACAATTACGGAATAAAACAACATAGATAAAACTTCAAAATAAAAACTTATCAATCAGTGTGGCCTAAAGGCAAGGGAATAAACACAAGATTTTAACGGTGGTTTAAAACTACCAAAAGTGAGACTGATCTTATTGCTAGGTGCAAGTTATTCCAGAGTCTGGGGCACATTTCAGCAAAATCACCATCATATCTAAGCTTCAGTTGTGTTCATGGAACAGATACGAATAATTGATCAGAGGACGGAAGAAGCCTGGAAGATGAATAAGGAAAGAGCAGATCAGTCAGTTGAGCTATAAAATTAAATGTAAAGTTTTGATCACAAATAATACATTTTTAAAATCCACCCTGTACCTCACAGAGAACCAATGAAAAGATTAGTCAAAACTCAACCAGCAACATTTTGAATTAATAGTAGGTGGGACAGTGATGAGTGGAAAACCATAATGTAAAGGAAATTACAGTAGTCTGAACAGGATGAAACAAAAGCGTGAATAAACTTTTGTAAATCATTAAAACTCAAAAGCAAGTAACAGCCCTAAGTTGGAAAATGCTGCTTTAACCACCATATTTACCTGTTTATAAAATCTGAGTCAAAAATGACACGAATGTTTCTAACACAAAGGGTAAGAAATAGCAAATATTTTTAAATTATTCAGTTACCTCTCTTTGACAGGTATTGTGCCTAGTAAATAATAATCACAGTAAGTGGTTATGTCATGTAACACTAGGCAGCAGTTTTAATATTATTTAGAGTTATATTCTGCCTAAATGTTATATTTTATGGTAAATTCTGGTTAATATAAACCAATCTATCTTATGAAAACTAGATGTAAAATGTCCAGAGCCTTAAGCAGATGGGGGAATATCATTGCATAATTTTCAATTCTGCTACTATAGTGGCTGTGAACATACTGCACATACTTTAATATTATAGAAAGAACCAAACACATAGAAAAACATTATCAAAAATCATCAAATAATTATATAAGATATATTTATAAATGATTTAAAGATATAGTTTATGAAAATCAATTAACATTAAAATGAAATGCATTATAGATTTGATTTGATTTTCTGGTGTATATGCCAACAATTTAAATAATTTAAAGATATCTAGAAATGCTTTTAACATACATACAGATCATTTAAAGATATTTTCAAAATTAATTGATTTAGAGATATTTTTAAATATTTCTTAATGATTTGGAGATATGAATTATAGATTGCTATAGGTTTTGGAGACTAACACTCTAGTTAAATAGTTTCTTTTTTTGCTTTGTTTTATCTTTACAAAAGATAATAATGTGTACCTGCTTCACAGTTTTATAAGCAAAAGAGATTCCTACATCATTGACAATTGTCAGAATTTGCTTTAATAAAATTATTCCAGTGTTTAATTATAATTAAGATGATAACAGTGTATCTATAAAGTAGAGAATACACTTGTATCTCTTTATATGTACATTTTTAATTTAATTTCCATTAATTTATTCTGTTAATCCCCTTAGGTTTTGTTAAAGCCATAGTGTTGGAATTATGGTCTGTTCTTGAATGTGGAAGAGATGATGTAAGGATTGCCTATCCTAAATCAACTCCTATGGACCCAATAGACAGAAGCTGCCAAAAGGTAGTAATTATTCCTAAACTGCTTTTAGAAAAATAATAATATCTATTTTCAGATGTAGACAATTTATCATTGACTTAATTATGTACACCATGCACATTAATTAAGCAGTATTGTTTCTCTATTAGGTAATTTAATTTACTGCAGAATGAATATTGTTATAATCCTGACATCAAAATAGCAAGACCATTAAAAAGGAATAGCAAGGCCATTAAAAATAACCATGTTAAACAGGCCAGAATCCTGACTGGCGTACCCAAAACTGGTCTTGTGTCAAAGCAAGCCGGACCCTAAGCAAATGGGATGCTCCAGGCCTGGCTAGGCCTCAAAATGAAGAACAGGCTTTCACAAGAAATGTCCAAATATCTAACAAAAGCCCCACAAGAGCAAGGATGACTGTTAACCCTTACCTTGTAGACTAAAGTGCAAATAAAGAATCTTTATAAGTTGAAACAAATAAGAGAAATATAATACTCAAATTGGAAAAAGAACTTGCCTAAAAGGCAGTCTGTTGCAACCAAGTATAAAACATAATCCAGAAATCAGAATCCTTACACAGAAGCAAGATAATCAGCAAAACCCGAAATAAAAGAAAGCAGCAATACTCACAAACTCATTAAACACACCTTTTTTTGCAAAAGGTACTCAAATCTCAAAACCCATTCAAGCCACAAATAAAACTATGGATGAATAACTATTAAGAACAGAGTCAAAAACAAAACAGAAAGGATCAAAATATAGGCAATAGCACATTTGACTGTTCTCCAAATTCTATTAAACAAAGTTTTGTATTGGAAGAGCTTCATAAACTATACATTTCTCAGCACTTTCTGTGTCATATGAGTGCACACTATCCATTAATAATGGAAAATGGTTCCAGTTATTAACCCGGTAATGGATGCAACATGCACGGTAGATGGTAGAAACAGGGCATGACATTTTTTCTTGCCTTGTATGTCCACTACAGGTTGCAAATATTTTGCAAATTGATAATCTTTCTCAATAAGTAAAGTAATTTTTGTTTGTGAAATCTCACTGGGCTATCCACAGTTAAAAATGCATGATACCACCTCCAACTACATCTTGATACTTGGCTTCCCTCTGGCTCTTATCCTTTCTACCCCTTTGGGTGCATTTCTTCACCCCATTATCCACCCCTGCCTTTTCTTCTAATGCCCAAACCACCTTAGTCTGTTTTTCCTCAGCACAACGCCAGTCACCTCCAAACCAGTCTTTCTCTAAATTCTGCATTTATCTTCCTCTTGCTCAGGGACACTCCAGCTGACCCTTCTCATCTGTTCCCAGCTTTGCTTCATGTTCAGCCTTAACTGGAGAAACTCTGATAAGGACTTGAAAAGAAGAAAGTAAAAAATTGTATATTAAGTGCTATGGAAAAAATATGGATATTTATATATATATATATATATATATATATACACATATGTGTGTGTGTGTATATATATATATATATATTTTTTTTTTTTTTTTTGGTTTTTGTGGAAGCAAAAATCCTGTCCAGGATTTTTTGCCATGAGTAAAGTGCCACATTTGTTGATATGTGTTATGAAAATTATAACATGCTAAATCTGTCTGAAATGCAAACAAATGGCTTTTATTGCTGGTTTATTTGGGTAATCATTTTATTAGTAAAATACATTTTGAAACACATGACACAAACAATAGAATTCAGCCAGCTGCCATGGCAAGTATGTTGTGAAAACATATCCTTAGAGAAAAATCATGTAAGATAGCAGCAGCAGGTATAAGTAAACTAAGTAGGTAGTTCTCAGTGTGATACTGGAGCAAAATATAACTCTGTTTGATAATTAAAGTAAAACTGTGATATTTTATAGCAACTGTAAAACAGCATGATAAACAGTTTAACAAACTGCTGAAGCAAATGGCAAAGCATAAGACAGAAGTATATGAGCAAACAAAAGATTACTTCATATGGTATGACCCTTCATTCTACCTCAAGTAATGCATCAGGCATCTTTAAAATAAAATTTGTTTAACTAAAGACAATAACTTGAACATATTAATATATTTTAATATTAATATCAATTAGTTACTCATCCATTCATCAGTCATATTGGGTCATAAGGACGTGGAATCTGTCTTGACAGCAAAAGGCAGGAACCAGTTTTGGAGTGCGTATCAGTGACTTCAGTATATTTTATCATAACATAACCTTGTCAAACCTGCTTACTTTTAATTCAGGATTGCGGTAGGGGGTATAGCCTGTCCTGGTAGAAAAGGGCAAAAGATAGGAAAAAACATTGGTCAGGATGCCAGTTACTTGCCTGACCCACTTACAATAATATCTTAACATCCTCACACAAGGCTAATTTTAGAGTTGCCAAATAACCTAACTGGGATATCATTGGAGATACAGTATGGTTAATATTATTAAAAATATACTATTGTCATATAGAAATGCTTCCACTTTCTGAAGGACAAGAGGAAAAGTGAAACGATTTAAGAGCAAATTTTCAAAATTTAGCACAGCACTATAAAAAGAATTCTGACTGGTGGTCATACAACAAGGCAATACTAAATCTGCTATTAAAATAATCTTGGGATCTGACTTACTTCCAGCTGTAGATAGTGTATAAAAAAACATCATTATTATAGCCTAATATATTTCGCTATTTAGGATCGTTTAAGATGTTAATACAAGTCCTCACAAACTTTCATTTTAAAAAATTAAGTGAAATGCATGTAACTAATGTCATGTATTTGTTCACTATAGAAAATTGCATAATCCATTCTCATGATCTATAATGTTAGCACTGTTTGAATTCATTTTTGAAACTTTTGTTGAATGTTAACTAATTTCTAAAAATTACAGCCTGTCCATTCACACTGAAAATCATCAACTGTGATGTTTTAAAAAGTGTAATGGCTCTTCAGCAATCAATCCCTTTTTAAATAACAATTTTTAAATTATTAGAGGTTTATTATAAAAAAAATACCAATTACCTTCTCATTAAGAAATCATTTATTTATTTTCCTGCTTTTAAGCATTTTTTGCCTTTTGCTCCAAGTAATAATAACAACAACCCATACATCCATCTATTTTTGTAAATCTGCTATCCCAATCCAGTTTGCATGGAAGCAGAATCAGTGCCAGAAACAAAAATAAAGTTTGGATCCCAAGTTCAGGAAACTTAAAAGTATGATAGCAACCATCCACAAGATGTAGATGCTAACATTTTACACGCCTGCTTCTTATTTCGACTTCATTTTCAGTTAAGTCTTGTTTGTACTTTGCTGAGAGCATTTTAATGAATTTAGCTTGAGATTCACTAGACGTGTGACATGTATTTTTCACATTTAGATTACTGTTTACATTGATTTTCATGACATTACTTTTCTCCATAGTCTTTCCTTGCTCTAGTGAATCTTTTATCATCATATCATGCTGTGTATGAGCTAATTGGTAAACAACCACTTCCTAACAAGCCAGAATACCCACTGCGAGAGATGCCTACTTCTATTATCGTAAGTGTACTTGCATACCATTTTCATCTGTTATAACTAATATTGCAGATTTTAAATTGTTGTTTTTGTGTTTTATTATATTGATTGTATAAATGCAAAAGTGTTATTTATAAATGTAAATGTTCTTTGATTTTTATCCATCCTTGGTATAAAGGCCCATATGCATTAAATATTTAAAAAATTGGGTTTATTTTTGTGACCATTAACATGTCATTACAAATCAAAGGAGTGGGAATAGTGGACATGCAGATATATAGATTAATTAAAAAATGACAACACATACCATTCTGAACAGAGAATAATTATATTTGTAAATGTACTTTGGGGTTCCTAGTTGTCCATTTGATTTTATAAATAATAGGATTTCAGAGAGTCAGAGCCTGTTGCCTGTGGAAGCAGACAAAAGGCAGGGACTATCCCTGATTGAAATGCTAACCCATCATATTTGCACACAATAACACACATATAATAAACACTTCATATCAGGTTTCCAATGGTACAAATAGATGTCTGCATTACTAGTCACAATTCCACATTAAAAGGAAGTTCAAAAATACTTTACATTTTATTATTATCATTTCTGTTAGTTTCTAAAATATATTGATATTAATATAAACTTTAAAAACAGCATACAGTTGTAAATTGCTTATGATTGAACTTCAGTATTTTGTGGTAGATCTTTATGATTCTAAACAAATAATTGAACTGAAACTTTGATTAATATAATTTTTGTGATTATACTGCACTGCAATAAATATCAAAATAATATCCAAGAATAAATTAGTCACCACTTATTCATTATTTTTTGTTTTAAGTTAAGATACAGTATGTATTTTATATAGCTTTTACTGTATATGTTCATTATGTTGGATCATTGTCTTACTTATGGCAGGAAGTAGAGCACTGCTTTAACGATAGATTTTTATCTATTATTTCTTTAGAGATTTTGTATGAGATTATCGAAAACACTGTTAAAATGGGAAACATACATTTACAAAATAATATCACAGTAAAAAAAAAAAAATCTGTGTGCTTACATGGCATAGAATAATAGAGAATATTGGGCCTCTCACTCTTTCTCTCAACCTTTTAACAAACACAGTCTGAGTAATAGACATTTTGCTGATAATTACCCAACAGCATACCGTTTCTACAAAGTGATAAGGTAATCTTACCTTTTATGTATTTGGCTGCTTTTCTCAGTAAAGGGTTTACAATGTATGAGGGAGAGGAGCAATCTGTATTGACATCATATTATTTGTAAAATTTCAATAAAACTTCCAGAATCAAAATTTCTGACACTTGTTTGAATCCTTCTGCTACCACTTCAAAACATAACCTAGAACAGAGGTGGGCAAGTGCGGCCCATGAGGTCTTTTTTTGTGGCTGTCATGAAAGTATCAGTGAAACAAGTGATTGTGGCCTTTTGGCTTGTTCACACTAGACGAAAATATTCAACGAAACAAACAATGTAAACGAAGATTCGTTTGGTCTCCGCGTTCATACCTGACGGAATGGTCAATGACAGCTAACGAAATACAGCCAAACTGAATGCAAGTTATGTCAATAACCGTCAAGCTAGATATTTACTGCAGATAGAGTACACGCGCACTGTAGATTTTCGCGAGTACTGCTATAATTATTTCACGTGGTAACTAAAGTGGCCAATCAAATGGCACCAAAAAGGGTTAAAGTTCAGCATGCTTAAATTTCAACAAAAGTAGTCAGATCCATCATTTCCTCATCTGATAATTATCATTGTGTTTTACTGGGCATATAATGCAGTTACTGCCGTCAAAGAAATCCAGACATGTAGACGATGAAAATCGACATTTCAACAGTGAATGGGAGTTGGATTTCTTCATGTCAAACCAAGGAAACTCCATGATGTGCCTAAGATGCAAGACGCAAATAAGAACATTAAGGAGATTAAATGCAAAACAGCACTATGAGAGTTTTAAATCACACATGAAGTACATCAATTTAAAAGATGAGGCCAGAAAGCAAGCGTATGATTCCTTGAACAAGAGCCATACAAAAGAAACATCCATGTTCGCCAAATTCAAATCATCCTCTCACAATCCAGAAGTTGAGGCAGCGTTTCTAGTCGCCTTCAAATTGGGTGCCGCTGGAAAACCATGTACTGATGTAGAGCTATTCAAATCATGCATGCTTGAAGTTATTCAGTGTCTCGAATCATCACAACTTCAAAAATTTAAAGATTTACCTCTATCACGAAGGACAATTGTGAGGCGCCAAGATGAGATCGTGGTTGACTTAAAAAAATCAACTGAACAAAATATGTCAAGAGTCCAATACTTTGTATTCTGTAGCGTTGGATGACTCCTGCGATACAACAGATACGGCACAACTGCTTATTTTCATCAGAACAATGTCACCAACATTTGACATCCATGAAGAGTTGTTGTCCCTAATCAGTCTCAAATCAACAACAAAGGCACAAGATCTTCTCACAGCATTTAACAAAATTTGTGTAGAGAAGAAATTGGATCTAAAGAGACTTGTTGCTATGTGTACAGATGGAGCTCCTGCAATGGTAGGAACAACTGACGGTTTTGTGACTCTACTTAAAGAACAAATTCACTCTCAATATCCCGAATCTCTCACATTATTGTCACTGCATTGTATTGTACACCAACAAGCTCTATGTGCCAAGTCTGCAACCTTGAACAACACATTGGAAGACGGCATTGGTATTGTGAATTTAATTCGAGCTCGAGCCCTCAATCATCGCCAGTTTAGAGAACTCCTCCAAAATGATGATTCAACTGAGAAAGAGGACGCTCGTGGTTGTCAAGAGGATCTTATTATAAATAGAATTTATGAATTGCAAGGCACTATCAAAGAGTTCTATGCATCCAAAGGAGTGGTTTGTAAACTCGATGACATCAACTTTTGCATGAACCTGGTTTTTCTCAGTGATCTTTTGAGTGAACTCAACAGTCTGAATAAGCAACTCCAAGGCAGAAATCAAAGCGTCTGTGACATCTGGCGGAGTATAAAAATTTTTCAGTGCAAGTTGAAATTGTTTCATGGCAAGTTTCAAAAGCAGTAGTTCTTTGAATTCTTTCCGTGTCTGAGTAATTTTGCCAGTAACCCATCTGTAAAAATACATTTTGATGAGTTCTGTGAAGTGCTCGGTTCATTAGTCGCTGAATTTGAGGCTCGATTCTCCAATATCCGTGTCAATGGCAATGATTTACGGCTGGTTTCAGAGCTACACCTGATGTAACCTGACAATGTGCCAGAGAAGTTCCAAATGGAATTGTTGGAACTTAGTGAAGATCCAAATGCTCAACACAAGCTATCCCAAAATTCCGTGGATTTGATTTCTTTTTGGCGTGATGCTCACATCTACCCCATTCTGTTCGAACGCGCTCGACAGATGTTAACATGCTTTGGTAGTACGTACATTTGTGAATGTACATTCTCTCGTATGAAGTACATTAAAATTCGATACCGCACAGTCCTGACAGATGACCATTTGGAAGGCTAGCTACATTTAAGAACAACAACTTTTGAGCCAAGTTTTAATGAATTGTCAACCAACAAACAGACTCAAAAAAAGTCATTGAAAATGGCAGAATTAATTTGTGTTATGGATTATTCTTACACTTTTATACACTTTAGGGTCAGTATAAAGTGGTGTGGCCTTGTTCGAGTTAAAGCAGTCGTCAGTGGCCTTAGTGCGAAAAAAAGTTTTCCCACCACTGACCTAGAAAACAATATCACATGACTATAGAATTTGATCTCTGTTATGCAACATGCTGCAGGATATCATAGAGGCTGCTGTTATAGTATACTATTGAATTTGCTTGCAGTCCACCCATTTACTGTCCCTGTCTAACACAGGAGCTTATCTTGGCAAAACTGGATGCCATTCAAGACCTTACTATTTACGTGGCATCTGCTGGTTGCAGGGCTCAGTGTTCACAATGAATTGATTTAAAGTTACAAATGAGTGTTGTTTTGTTATGGGTATCATAATATTCACAAAAGAATGATAATTTCACAGTATCTGTGTTCAGCAGTGTAGCTAACAAAACAGGAGATCCTTGCTTCTTACATTATACATAGAACAGAACAACCCAATCAATTAAATGACCTACTATACATTTAAGTACAACAGTCTAATGAAAAATAATTTGACTCCCACACAGAACATATTAAAATAAAACATATCTCATGCAATACACTACAAGCTTTAAAAAGCACATTTTGATAAGTTAGAGAAATTAGACCTATTGGGCAAAAACCAGTACAGGCAGTATCTAAACTACATATTCTTAATTCAGACTCTGGCAGCAATGCTAAACACATCTCCACAAGCCAAGAATGACCAAATCATGATCTTACTAATTTCATGCTAATCAGTTCAAAGCACTAGAAGTTCCATAATGTGCTAATTTTTCAGTAAATCTATATCCATTGCCTTAAAATGAATAATATTTGATGAACATAATGTGGTTAAAATTATTTTCTTTATCTATGTTTATCTTTTGAAGGATGTTATTGACAGATTAATAGTAATGAATTCAGAAGCCAAAATGCATTCCCTGTTTAACTTTGAACAGTCTCATACACTTGGACTCAGGTAAGAAACTTATTTTTCTATAATATTAGTACTAAATCAGTCCATTTCCTGAAGAAGCTTAACCCAGTTTTATGGGATACAGTAAACAGAATCCCTATCCATGTAATATCACAGTTAAGGCAGATGTTGCATCTGGACAGGGACCGGGACCGGGTCATTTGCATGGTACACTAACTTGCATACCCTTAATCGCTAATATTGAGACAATTTAGAGCTGACAATCAATCTGTTGAGAATTTGGAGGAAATTGGACCAGTTGCAGAAAAACCTACACAAACATAGGAGCAGTTTTCAAACTACACACAGACTGTGCTCATGCTAGGGTTTCAACCCAATCTCCTGAAGCTACTGTATGTAACTGTGTAATCCTTTGTTAATACAATAAAGCTGAACTTATTGAACAAATCAATGTAAGTAATCATAATACTTTGGTTTTGACTAATTGTTTTTTATTTAATTGTACTCTTTTCTTGTATACTGTATATGCACAGCCATGTGATAGTTCTTACATGTTTTAGTATGCCATACTAAGTAATTGTTTTGAGTCACAACAGTGTTTGTTTTTCTTTCTTGCATATATTTTTAAGCTGCCAGACTACATTTTACATAAAAAATATACATGTAGACACAAAGGAACAAAAAAATGAAAAAGAAATTAAGTTAAATTTATACTTTATCTATTTTACCTGTCCAGTTATAACAGCTACATTGGCAAAGGGACAATATTTCGTAAGTCATATGGTCTTGCGTAATTAAAGTGTTGAGCAAATTTTAAAGAAATAATAAGTATTTACTTACATATTATACTATTACATTTTTGTCAACACTAGGAGATTAAGGTAGGCTTTATTGGATGCCCAGATTTATTTTATGCTTCTGGAAGTACACCTGAACTGTGGCTACAAAGAAGTGCCTCGCAGTGGCGGCACTTGAGTAGTGGTGCTGTAGCCTAAGACTTATTTAAAAGCTGCCAGCCATACCTTGGCCACACCAGGTAAACATTTGTGAAAGATAAGCAGGAAATAATAAATAAAGCATACATTATAAAACTAAAGTTTGAATGAAAAAAATTAGTGAAAGGCATAAACTATGTTGGACCTCTCAGTACAACAATCACAATCGATTGCCAGGCCCAAATGATCTCAGTAAACAAAACACAGTGACAGGAAAAGGCCAAGGAGGAAATGCCAGGGGATACACTTCCAAAAGGATAGGCATGGGGTTATGCTACTTCTCTGGTATTACCCACAGCAGAGTAAATAACATGGGTTTCTGCCTATTTGATGTTAATGGGAAGTTAAGGGGCAATGGAACACCAGGGGACATGATAGAGAGTTGTAGCCTGGGGTCCCTGGAACAATTAGGCAGCTAATTCGTATGCCAAATTGGAAGTAACCTTGGGATGGGTTTTAAAACTCCCTATTGCTGATGCTTCAGGGAAAGATGAGTTGGGAGGAAAAGTTGGTGGCAACTCTTCAGTTAGCAGGAAAAAGCGATAGGTCAGTTTTGGGACCTAGATAGAGACAGACACTGAGAAAAAGGAGTAGTGGGAGGTAGTTTTAATTCCTGGTACTGTATTCTTCTTCACATGAAAATTATAGAGTTTTTCTCCTGTCTTGGGTGAAGACTGTGTCCACAATTTGATAAAGATATATTCTGTGGATGAAAAAACTGCATGCTATGTGCTTTCTTATTAATTATTAAACATATGTATGTTTAATGTATGTATGTTAACATTTTTAAAACATTTATAGAAAGGTAATTTTTTCTGACAATATAAATATTATTGTATTATTGCTTGGCATCAAGTCATTGCGGCCTAATTTTCTTCTGTGTAATGTTTTGGGGAGCATTTTATATTATTTTGTACAGGGCGGAGTATACAGACAATTATTTTTTAGTAATTTAACCTTTTTATTATATGTTACTAGGAAACTTATACAGCCTCTTTGCACTTTGTGTTTTGGCCTGCTTCCTTGATTTAGATGTTATTACCTGTCATTTTAACAAAAAGTAGTTTTTCTCTCAGATACTATGAAGTAAGAAGAGAAAGACATCTGTAAAGAAGCAAAACCTTAATACTATAATTAACTCTTCTCCAGATTATCTATAGTTCACTCTGACAAAGAAAAATAATGAAGAATCCAAACAGTGTATTCAGTCCAAATGAGCAATTTTATTTTTGGCCTGTAGGTGACAGAATTGGTTCAAATTAGATACAAATAATTAATGCCCTGGAAGCTTTTGTGCAACATCTCAGAGAAAGTGAAGAGAATTATGTCCTATGCTAAGCTGAACTGTATTACTTGAAGACATATTAAATAGTCAGAAGCCTGCTGTTTTGTTATTGGCTTCATTTTATTTAATGCACATTTTATTATGTTGTATTCATTAGGTTGGCGCAGTTTTATTCGGTTATAATAATATGAAACTGAAGAATTGACTTTACTATCATACGTTTGAAATGTTTTGGATGACAAATTCTTGCATGTTGGAGTTCATGCTTATGTTATATCATGCTTAGTATGTAAAGCACAAACTTGTGTTTAGGTTTGCAGTGTGTAGAGAAATTGATTGCATACTGACTTAATATAGCATAACGTATTCCAGGATGTTTTATTATTTTGAAGCCTTCAAACCCAATCACTGAACTGCAAAATCCCAGTTATATGATTGCACCCATATCTAAGTGACACTGCAGTGACACACACCTAGACCACCGCAGGGCCAAAATTTGACCATTCCCATCAGCTGAAAACAGCCTCGCCCCAAGTAGTATAAAGATAATTTTGCATACTACAAAAAGCTTCATTTTTCTAGACAAGAAATAGCACAACACATATAATGGTAAACTACAAAGAAATTGCTAAAGAAGACAAATAATAAGGTTGTTATAAACATTATAACAATGCAGTAGGTTACTAAGGGAAGCTTGTTATAAATCTTGCATAACAGCTGATGGGACTTTGGTCTACTGGCCCTTAAAACAAAAATGCCACTGCCACAGGTCAAATTCAGGGAGTGGTCTTCTATTCTGGGCTTCTCAGGCATTGAATGAAAACTTTTATGAAAGCTATGTAAAGAGCGTTATGTTCTGTGGAAGTGAGATATAGCCAATGAAAGTGGAACATTGGAGAGAACAGGGCTAAGAATGATCAGATAGTGGTGGCACGGAGTAAGAGGATTTAGTTAAGAAAAAGACTTGCTGTGAAGGTAATAGGTGTTGTCCAACCCTATCGTTCACCACATGCACAGAGAAAGGCAGAAGATGTTTTTGTGAAGAAAAAATGGATGAGATAAGATTTGGAGGCCAACAGCCAACCAGGGTATACCTAGAAAATGTTTGTTAAACTAGTGATAATAATCATGATGATTCTTCTGCTGGTCTAAATGTTATTAAATTATTCTACAGAACTAAAAATGTGTAACCCACAATCAAATGCAGTTCACTTTATCAGAAGTACAAGAGTGTGTGCTCTGCTGTTTATTTTGAAGTCTTGTTCCCTGAATTAGAAAAAGACATACAAGAATGAATTTTTTTTCTATGCATACATGACAGGTTGAACTGTCTGAAACACTAAACCTTCTTATATAAGCAATAAAAAAGTAAAGGGGGCTAGTGATAGTTTGAAAATTTCATGACCTATGCTAGGCAGAATAAGAGAAGTTAGTGTTTTTTTAAGTATCTGTACAAATAAGAAGAGTTCAAAAACATTCAGGGACTTCTTTATCCCTGCTGTTTCTCCTAGACATCCAACCTGCCAATCAAATGTGGTAAACAAGCAGAAAGAAACGAAGAAAGAGTTTCATAAGCAACTCACCAGAGTTAAATGTGCTACTGATTTTAGATTTTGGGATTGAAAATGTACACCAGTTGTATTTGTTCTTAGATGCAGAAAGATAAAGATTAAACATGTTTTTTACTTGTTATTGATGTCATACTCTTATAGATCGTTATGTAAACACCAAGTTGTAGATCTTTAAATACAATAACTAGGCATGCATTTCGCACTGAAGTGTTAAGTGACTTAAATTAGATCAGTCTAAAATGATTAAAAAATTCTGGATCCACATTGATTGTTTACCTAACATGGCAAACCACACTAATATGAAGTTTTAATCCTTTAAGTAAGTGTTAGCAGTTTATTTGACCACTTTTTTAAGGAAGATGATTAATGACCATTGTGTGAGATTGTACATTCCGCTCAGGGAAGAAACATGTTTACTGTATAAAAGTTACTTTGTCTTAGAAAACAGTGGAGATGTTATTTTCATGCAATAAAAGTACAATATAAACTGAATGCTCAATAACCTGAGCATCATACTTTAGCTTCTGTTGCTGTTTACAAAGCTTTGACAAGAAGAGATATTCCCTTCGTAATTCGGATGAATTGTCAGTCATTAACTGGCCCATTTCCAAGACAAGAAGAGAAACTAGCAAAAGTGTTAAAGAGAGGATCAATATAAAGGAAATCGACAGCCACCAGAGAAGGAAACTTTATCAAAATATCAATAACCAGATAAAACAGTTAAGTAAGTCATAGGTGCAAAATGCTGCTAGTGTCAAAAAATAAAATGTAAAAAAAGTAAAGAAAAAAGCACAAGTGCCAGGATTGAAGATGAGGAGGTTGAATTACAAAGGCAGATAAGGAAAAATATTTAATTTACTTGCCGCATAAGTGCATCTGATGTTCAGTTAAAAGTGCCAAGCATGGCCAGACACAAACAAAACAATGTAGACATAGCCAAAAACAAATTGCATTTATTTTCTCGGTTTCCATAAAATTGCAGTGGCCTTGTGTAAAGGCCTTTTCATGGCATTGAATAACAATTACTGGCCTTTTTTTCTTTTCCAAAGAGTTTGCCCTAATGTGATAGTTTTGAGAGTTGATTAAGCTTTTGAGTATACCCATGTGGAAACGTGAAATAGTCTACCGAGTCTTTTTCCTTGTTGAATACTTGAAAGGATTTTGGAGCTTAGCAGTTTGTCTGCAGGTTATAACTGTCTTGTGGAAGCTCTCCACACCCATAATAGTATCAAGAAGACCAAATATTTAAAAAAACAAAGCCCCTATTATAAATAAAACACAAGGTATGGAGCTTCCTGAAGTAGTTCTTGTTGTTTCTGCACCCCATGAACCTTCCATAGCCATAAAAGAACTGAGGCAGTATTTGGGCTGTGTACCTTATCAGGGCAATATTATCCCACTCCTGACTTTCAGGAACAATGTGCTACTGACTAATGGGCTGCAGCATTATAGCTGGCCTCTTGCCATTCTTCACAGAGCTCACTTTTAAAGGGCTACATTGTCCTAATTCTGCCAAAACTGGGAATATGTGAGGCCACTGTTGAAGAATGATATTGTGCCTTATGCCCCACCTCCCCCTTTACTAGATGATAAGGTATCCTATTGCTGGGTTGTGTGCCCTGTAGAACCCTTAGGTACCATTGCATTGATCTTCCCAGGTGGCCTTTTAGTTCTCTGTCCTGTACCAGTGGCTCTATCTGTTGTCCTTCAGAAGTACACAATGTGTGTGTATGTATAATAAGTGTGTGCATACAGTCATGGCTGAAATTATCGGCATCCCTGGAATTTTGCCAGAAAATGCATAATTTCTCCCAGAAAATTGTTGCAATTAGAAATGTTTTGGTATACACATGTTTGTTTCCTTTATGTGTATTGAAACAACACAAAAACAGAAAAAAAAGCCAAATCTGACATCATGTCACACAGAACTCCAAAAATGTTCCAGAAAAAATTATTGGTACCTTTTCAAAATTGTGGGTAAATTGTTTTATTTCAAGCATATGATACTCATTTGAACTCACCTGTGGCAAGAAACAGGTGCTGGCAATATAGCAATCACACCTGAAGCCATTTAAAGTGGAGAAAAGTTGACTCAACCTTTCTGTTGTGTGTCTGAGTGTGCCACACTAAGAATGGAGAACAGAAAGAAGAGCAGAGAATTGTCTGAGGACTTGAGAACAAAGTTGTGGAAAAATATCAACAATCTCAAGGCTACAAGTCCATCTCCAGAGATCTTCATGTTCCTTTGTCCACTGTGTGCAACATAATCAAGAAGGTCACAACACATGGCACTGTAGCTAATTTCCCTGGGCGTGGACAGAAGAAAAAAATTGATAAAAGACTGCAACAAAGGATAGTCCGAATGGTGGATAAACAGCCCCAATCAACTTCAAAACATATTCAAGCTGTTCTGCAGACTCAGGGTGCAACAGTGTCAGCTCGAACTATCCGTCGACATCTAAATGAAATGAAACGCTATGGCAGGAGAGCCAGGAGGACCCCACTGCTGACACAGAAACATAAAAAAGCCAGACTGGATTTTGCCATAATGTACTTGAGGAAGCCAAAATCCTTCTGGGCGAACGTCTTTTGGACAAATGAGACCAAGGTAGAACTTTTTGATAGAGCTCATCATTCTACTGTTTACAGAAAATGGAATGAGGCCTATGAAGAAAAGAACCCAGTACCTACAGTCAAACATGGTGGAGGTTCTAAGATGTTTTGTGGATGTTTTGCTGCCTCTGGCACTGGATGCCTTGACTGTGTGCAAGGCATCATGAAATCTGAAGACTACCAAAAGATATTGGGGCGCATTGTAGGGCCCAGTGTCAGAAAGCTGGGTCTGCATCAGAGGTCAGGGGTGTTCCAGCAGGACAATGACCCCAAGCATACCTCTAAAAGCACCCAGAAATGGTTGAAGACAAAGCGCTGGAGAGTTCTGAAGTGGCCAGCAATGAGTCCGGATCTAAGCTCGTTTGAACACTTATGGAGAGATCTCAAAATTGCTGTTGGGAGAAGGCACCCTTCAAATCTGAGAGACATTGAGCAGTTTGCAAAAGAAGAGTGGTCGTAAATTCCAGTTGAGAGGTGTAACAAGCTTGTTGATGGTTAAAAGAAGTGGTTGATTTCAGTTATTTTTTCCAAAGGGTGTGCAACCAAATATTAAGTTGAGGGTGCCAATAATTTTGTCCAGCCGGTTTTTGAGTTTTGTGTGAAATGATGTCAGATTTGGTTTTTTTTTCTCTGTTTTTTTTGTGTTGTTCCAATGCACATAAAGGAAATAAACACGTGTATACTAAAACATTTGTAATTGCAACAGTTTTCTGGGAAAATTCCAATGGTGTCGATAATTTTGGCCATGACTGTATAATCTCTCTATATAATTTTTTTACGTGACTATATATATAAGATACGTGATTAATTTTTTCTCCCTATGTGGATTTCTAGTTATCAATATGCAAATCGTTTCAGAGACCTTCACTTCTAATCCTATCATAATGTGTATATATATGTTATATACAGTATATAATTATCAGACTTGCACAAATAACACTCAGTGAAATCCTTTTAAACACACTTTATTCTTGAACTAATAGGAACAATTTTATAGTCATTTAAAGACACAGCAGACGAGTTAAGCTTCTTCAGTTGTTTGACTCTAGTTTGAAGTTCCTAAAAATGAAAAGATTTGAAAAGTGTCTTCTTTGGTGGTGTTGCTATAGAGGGGTGGGACCTCAAGCACACTGAACAGACTTTTATCTAGTCAGAAGTAATGTATTTGTATCCGCAAGTAGATAGATAGATAGATAGATAGATAGATAGGTACAGTTAGGCCCATGAATATTTGGACAGAGACAACTTTTTTCTAATTTTGGTTCTGTACATTACCACAATGAATTTTAAATGAAACAACTCAGATGCAGTTGAAGTGCAGACTTTCAGCTTTAATTCAGTGGGTGAACAAAAGATTACATAAAATGTGAGGCAACTAAAGCATTTTTAACACAATCCCTTCATTTCAGGGGCACAAAAGTAATTGGACAGTTGACTCAGAGGCTATTTCATGGGCAGGTGTGGGCAAGTCTGTTGTTATGTCATTATCAATTAAGCAGATAAAAGGCCTGGAGTTGATTTGAGGTGTGGTGCTTGCATGTGGAAGATTTTGCTGTGAACAGACAACATGCGGTCAAAGGAGCCCTCCATGCAGGTGAAAGAAGCCATCCTTAAGCTGCGAAAACAGAAAAAACCCATCCGAGAAATTGCTACAATATTATGAGTGGCAAAATCTACAGTTTGGTACATCCTGAGAAAGAAAGCAAGCACTGGTGAGCTCAAAAACGCAAAAAGACCTGGACGTCCACGGAAGACAACAGTGGTGGATGATCGCAGAATCATTTCCATGGTGAAGAGAAACCCCTTCACAACAGCCAACCACGTGAACAAAACTTTTCAGGGGGTAGGCGTATCGATATCCAAGTCTACCATAAAGAGAAGACTGCATGAAAGTAAATACAGAGGGTGCACTGCAAGGTGCAAGTCACTCATAAGCCTCAAGAACAGAAAGGCTAGATTGGACTTTGCTAAAGAACATCTAAAAAAGCCAGCACAGTTCTGGAAAAACATTCTTTGGACAGATGAAACCAAGATCAACCTCTACCAGAATGATGGCAAGAAAAAAGTATGGAGAAGGCGTGGAACAGCTCATTATCCAAAGCATACCACATCATCTGTAAAACACGATGGAGGCAGTGTGATGGCTTGGGCGTGCATGGCTGCCAGTGGCACTGGGACACTAGTGTTTATTGATGATGTGACACAGGACAGAAGCACCCGAATACATTCTGAGGTGTTCAGAGACATGCTGTCTGCTCAAATCCAGCTAAATGCAGTCAAATTGATTGGGCGGCATTTCATGATACAGATGGACAATGGCCCAAAAAATACAGCCAAAGCAACCCAGGAGTTAATTAAAGCAAAGAAGTGGAAAATTCTTGAATGGCCAAGTCAGTCAAATGATCTTAACCCAACTGAGCATGCATTTCACTTGTTGAAGACTAAACTTCGGACAGAAAGGCCCACAAACAAACAGCAACTGAAAGCCGCTGCAGTAAAGGCCTGGCAGAGCATTAAAAAGGAGGAAACCCAGCATCTGGTGATGTCCATGAGTTCAAGACTTCAGGCTGTCATTGCCAGCAAAGGGTTTTCAACCAAGTATTAGAAATGAACATTTTATTTCCAGTTGTTTAATTTGTCCAATTACTTTTGAGGACATGAAATGAAGGGATTGTGTTAAAAAAAATACTTTAGTTCCCTCACATTTTTATGTTATTTTTTTTTCTTCAACCCACTGAATTAAAGCTGAAAGTCTGTACTTCAACTGCATCTGAGTTGTTTCATTTAAAATTCATTGTGGTGATGTATAGAACCAAAATTAGAAAAAAGTTGTCCCCGTCCAAATATTTATGAACCTAAATGTAGATAGATAGATACTTTATTAATCCCCAAGGGGAAATTCACATGCTCCAGCAGCAGCATACTGATCAAAACAATATTAATTAAAGAGCAATAAAAGCTCAGTGCAAGTTAAAAAATGCAAGGTGAAAAGTGTGAGGTAGATATAGCAGTCTAAATATAATATAATAACTAACTACTTGTAAAGATTTTTTCTTAACGTGCGATACAACACTTGTGCTACATATAGTAATAAAAATAGATACACACCAGTAAAGGTGTTTGGGTCAGTGGCAGATGCTCCATTTAATGGCAATAAGCAAATAAATAAACAAAAACAAAAATACAAAGTTCATGGGGACCGAAAGGATTTTTTTCTCCTTGATTCATAGTTAAAAATCGTCATTGATAAGGCAGCTGCATCTCCATTGAAGACTGGCCCTATTCTGAATGCTAACTTTCTTTTTGGTGCTGGCACTGTGGCCCTCCAGGATCTGTGTTTGATATTTTTTCCCAAGAAGGACCCAGATGCAGTTGCTGGGCAAAAGAAGTCTGGTCTACTGTAGTTGATCATTACAACAATGAGGACAGGTAACAGCAGAATTTAACTGTACACTGTACATGTGGCAGTAAAGATGAACCTAAACCCAAATCAATACATAACATAGCATTCCTTAGCTTACTTAAATACAATTTAAGGTCATGGTGGTATAAAACTTCAAGTTCTAGTCAGGAAGTTATGCTGCAAAGGGCACCAGTCCATTTTAGGACACACTTGCAGATTTAATCACATGTGTGTTTACATACGGTCATTTTAGACAACCCAGTTAACATGACACATATACCTTTATGATGTGAAAGGAAGAATGAAGTGCCTGCTGAAAAGCCCAAACAGACATTTGGCAAATGTGCACGCAGACAGAGATTCAAACTAAGAATATTGGATCCATGAGGCAGCAGTGCCTGCAAACTGTCCTTCAAGAACAAATAATTATAGCAAGTAAACCCAAGAAAATGAATGGCAGTCAACTGACAGGTTTGCACATCCCTTTATCTGTATGTCAAAACATATGAAGTGTTAGGTCCAGTAGTCAAATTATAATAATACATTACTAATTTGTTGTGTATGGTATAATAAACATTCCTGGCAAACTTGCTAAATGCTGCTACCTGAAGGCTTTCTGCGTGATTCTTTTCCTGTAAATATCCTTAATCATTGTTTGACATTCTGCTCTGGTAGATAAACTTTTTCTTTACAAAAATATACAATTTACAGTGAAAATAACTGAAATGAATTAGGTGTGCTGGCTGTCATCATAGGTGATGAATTGAACAATTAGTACTTCTGACAAGAAAGAATGTGCAATGCATAAGAAAAAAGGATTCATCCAGTGAAGGTGGCCTACCTTGTTGAAATCAGAAAGTTAGTACCCGCAACAAAGTGTCAGCACATCCTTGTGAAAATTAGCACAAAGGGAACTACAGTATGAAAATAAAAATTAGCAGTTGTCTTGTTTCCCACCCATAATTACATACCTGTTTAAACTTATTAACTGTAGAACAAATGTCACATTGTCTTAAGTATAAAAAACACATTACAGAGACTGAGGCAAACATGGAAAGGCAGTTAGAGAAAATACTTGTCTTTGTAAAGTCTGGTGCACTATTCTCCATAGCAGTGATTTCCGTATACAGTATATCTCTTAATACTGAGAACTGTGCTATGAATGTGAAGGAAAAAACATTCAATACGAAGAATAAAAGCATACACAGAGTGCTGTTACAGCATGGTCCCACCTAACATTGGCCACATTCACAAACATATCTTAAGTGTCATAGAGAAATGGTCCCTTCATTCAGATTTTTGATCTATTACAGCAGAACCACAACATTGTCCCACTCCACAGGTGTTGCCCTCTCTGCATTAACAGCCTTTAACTCCTGTTGTGAAGAATACTTTGATAAGCTCTTCACCTTCTGGAGATATACAGGTTTGCAGTAGTTTTTTATAGCACTTGATAAACTTTATATTCCATAACCCCATCAGTCTTTAAGTTGACTCTCAAAAACAAAAAACAGAGTAAAGTTTATGTTATAGTCCAGGGGCTATGATCGATAAATAGATAGATAGATAGACGTAATTAACAAGACCATGGGTAATAAAAAATTTAAACGAACTAATGAATCTACTAAGAGTAGTTTTGACACCCACGAACTGCAGCAAATGAGAGAGCTTCACCCTGAACCCACATTAATTGTTCTATGTATTGCATTTAATGAGATACCCTGAAATACATTTGCTAGACTGATTACAAGCATTGTTCTGAGAATTATGTAAATCCACAAATACCCACAATAACATTATTTGTACCAGGCAAGAAATATTTCCTCATTGCTAACTTGTTCCACTGACAAAAAAAGTAAAAACAACGAACTGAATGTTTGACTTTGCAGCAAAAGGGAATTAGTTGAGCTACAGTTTCTGTATGCAATTTCTGTATGAGCTGCTAAGCTTGAATATTGGTGCCTCTGCCAGGACACACAGTAGCAATTGTATGCACATCTGATACTCTGCCAAATCAATGAGGTATGCAACATTGCTCATATATCACAACTTTACTTAATACTATAAGCACTGCAAGCCAGTGCTCATTTTCTCTGTGGCAGTCCTTCCTGTGGCAGTTACATCACTCCCCTAAGGAATACTTTGATATGCTGTACAACTGAAGCGAGATTCGGTAGATGATAAAAGAAAGACAGGTTTAATCAACCGTAAGGGTATTTCTTTGAGCTTGACTGATCCTTGCATCACACTTTTCCACCCACCTGCTCCATGTAAAGTTGATTTTCATGAACAGTTAGTATCTTGCATGAAGGGCAACATTGTAGATGAATAGACTGAAACACTTGCAAGCATATTACAAGGAAAAGGTCTCTGAAAACACAGGCCTTTTCTCTTTCCTATGCAATAAGTCAGAAGGCCACAGCATGGAATTGATGTGATGCTCATCCAAATCAAAAGAAGTAAAAGTACTAGATTTTATTTGTTGTGTTTAGTTTATAGTTGGACTTTGTGCATTCATCATTTTGCATATAGGTACAGGTTTAACTTAAAATACAACAGCATTTTGGTGCAATATTTGTAGGTCAGTGGTTGTAACACATTTTCATTAGGGAGACTTCAGGTCTTATACAGTAAAGGAGCACATGCAGAAAAAAGCAAAACAATTTTGCTAAAAGTGTGTGTTAATTGTCTATAGTGCACAAAAAAGTGTGCTTTTCCTTGGTACTTTGTCATCCTGCCACTATCCAACAATTTCAGCAGCTGTCTCCATATTTATATGCTTTTTACTGTGTCTCCAAAATTCACTTTACCTTTGGCCATGCCTCTCAGTTGCAGTGTCTCTTTATCACTAGTTATTGAACCATCACATGATCCCGGGTCTTTTGTGTAAGTGAATGTGCTTTATGTTACATTTCAGTATTCAGTCTGTTGGAATATTAATTTGTGTTTTTTGTTTTCTTTACTCCATTGCTCAAGTTTACTAATTATTTTTTATGTACACTAGCATTTAAAATTTTGGACTCGCTAAGAAATGTTCATGTTTTTGATAGAAATTGATACCTTTATTTATCAAGATACCATTAGATTTACTTAAAAATACAGTATTGGGATGCATGTTGTGCCAAGTAAGGGATCAATCCAAATGTCAGTCACTTTTCTGCAAGTCAGATTATCACACAATAAATCACCAGTCTCACACCTTATCTAAAATCATTTAAAGTCATGGACCTTGACTCTGTTTGGCACAACTGTGTGTAATTCTGGATAATTTCTTCCAATATTCCAAACAATAGAACTGTTTTGGGAAATGATTATACAAAATTAAAGATGAAAAGAAAAACAAATCACATCAAAATGAGTTGTGTTTTGGTCCTCCATAACATGTAATCATATGATTCAATGTATTTGATTTGTCTGCCTTTTATTTAATGAATACTGTTGATCTATGATGTGTATTACCTCAAGACAACATCCCTTCGAAGCAGACTTTCATGAAATCTATTCAGTTTCTTGTCATTCTAATTTTGTTTCCATAAAGATTGTCTAATTTCATCAGCAGTTACTGAATTGGAATTAATCATGCTCTCTTAATACAAGTTATACATGGGCCAGAGTTGAGGCCATTCAAAATTTGATGGCCTATCTGTGTTTTGACTATAGCTTTGCTTTGTACTTTAAACCATTGTCTCTTTTGATGAGGTGTGTCAAAGAAGCAACCAATATTGCTGGAATCAATGTATTGTAACTAGTGCAAAACAGAATTTTTTTAAAGTAAACAGATTCAGAATTCAGTTTAGTGCATGTGTTGTTCTATATCAGCTAGTAGATGAACACCACACTCTCAAAAGTAATTTAAACTGTTATAATGTGTTTATCTGTTTCAGAATTGAGCAGTAAAATCATGACAGCCATAAAATATTGCTGAAATATTTGGTTCTTTTGGTTGCCATATAGCATTGCATGTGTATGAACTGGTATTGTTATCCTGCTCGTCCTATCCTAGTTTAAAATGGAGTCAGTATAGTTGGAGTGAAATTTAATATTATATCCAGTCTTTAGCCCTGTGGTGGGCTGGCACCCTGTCTGGGGTTTGTTTCCTGCCTTGCACCCTGTGTTACCTGGGATTGGCTCCACCGTGACCCTGTAGTTGGAATATAGCGGGTTTGATAATGGATGAATGGATGGATCCAGTCTTTAAAAAAATGTCCTAGTGGTCATTGGTATTCAAAAGGAATTCTACCTTATTGATTGCTCAATAGGCCAGAAAAACAAGCCATGCTTGTTGCTGTACCCCAAAGTGATGTTAAAGTCTGCAACTCTCAAAATACCTACTATGCATAGATTATGTATGCTGAATGTTGTTGCAAAAATAAAAATGAAGAAATGCACAATAGAGAAAATACACATTTACAAAAGGCTTTAAAGAAATAACCAACATAAAAATTATATATATATATATATATATATATATATATATATATATATATATATATATATATATATATATATTTTTTTTTTTTTTTTATCTGACAAAGAAATATTGTTAAAGGAGAATGAAGTTAATAAAGTTCCTGACACAATAGGCTTCAATGGGGACCAATACTGAACAAACAACAAGCAATATCAAAATATCCACTAGAAACATCTTATTTAATCCATATATCAGATATCCAGTTGTATGCTTTCAACATCCCAAGCACATGTGTTTTAGATTTAATCTATACTAATAAAAGGCAAAGCCCTCACTCACTCACTCACTGACTCATCACTAATTCTCCAACTTCCCGTGTAGGTAGAAGGCTGAAATTTGGCAGGCTCATTCCTTACAGCTTCCTTACAAAAGTTGGGCAGGTTTCATTTCATAACTGGAAGCTATTTTTCTCCATTTACTGTAATGGAGTTTAGCTCGAAAACCGTGGGGGGCGGAGTTTCGTGTGACATCATCACACCTCCGATGTAATCACGTGAACTGACTGTCAACACAGTACGTAGAAAACCAGGAAGAGCTTCAAAAAGCGCTGAAGAAAACATGCATTATATAATTGAGAAGGCAGCGAAACAATAAGAAGCGAGCGACTGACATATACAACCATATTCATGAGTGCTGCTGCTTCGGAAACAAAGCACGGTGTAAACCTAAAGTTTAAATTAAGTTCATAGACAGGCTGCCGCTGGCGTTTGTCATGCCCACGGCTAATGCGGGATACAAGTTTAATGAGAGGACGCAGGATATAAACGAGAGTTTTGATCACTTTGTAACTTATTTTTAAAATTTTTCCTTTTCTTTTTCATAACTTCTTTTACACACTACTTCTCCACTGCGAAGCGTGGGTATTCTGCTAGTATTGTTGTATAAACCAAATTCTCTTGAATTTGGAAAGTGTGCTTAAACAAGCAGCAGTACTTTTCTACGGTCTTCCCATATCACAGACCTCATCACTGTTTTAAGGACCAACCTTGTTTTGACCACTTGTGTTTATAATCTTAAACGCGAGTATATACGGTAAATATTTGTTATGATAAAACATTTCTGTATGGTTCAAGTAGTTAGAGAGTGTTGCTTGAGAAGCAGCCACCAACATTTACCATCTTCTATTAAGGAGAGGTGCTTGCGCTGTGTGAATATACCAAGGGTAGAAAAAGAGATCTAAAATTTTTTTTGATGATAAATAAAATTAGTTCCAATAATTTCAGTTCCATTAGAAGTATTTTTCCATTGTGCACATCTCATTTTTAAATTCCATGTGTTACAAATTTTTAAAAATGCAATATGTAAATATATGAGTGAGAGCAGAAAAAAATGTAACTGAGATGCATCTGAATTTTAGCTTAAATAATTTTAAAAAATCTTAGAAAGTTGTGTCTAGCTCCAATTATTTTGCAGACTTCTTGAATTTTGCGTAGGCATAAATCAAGCAGCTGCTATTTTTCAAAAAAGTCTTTTACCTCATTTAAGGAATTTCACAGCTTCCACAAAAACTAACCCTTTTAAATGCCCATAAAAGGTATTTTGTCACAAACAGGCTCGGTTTTGGCTTGCTACAGTATATATTCGTGCAGAAAGCAGAGCATTCCCTGGCTCTCATTTAAGTAAGTGATGTGTCCTACTTTTAAAATTGAACTGTTTCTCACTCAATTGACCAGTCCTCCTAAATGCCCTTGCATCATTATCTGCCCAATCGAAAGCTTCAGTAGTGCTCACACATTGTTTAGCTCCATGTTTTCCAGAGGTTTCTATATATAAAACAAAATCTTAATTTTGAGAAAGCTTTTCATTTACATTAACAATTTGGACAGACATCTCCCACTCGTGAGAAGAAAAAGATTCATGGCCTCCTAATGAAAAGTGAAAGTACATATTTGTCCCACAATTGTTTGGTAAAACGCAATGACTCTGGTTGCTGTTTTATTTACATGTTGCAGTTTAGTTTTTCTCTGAGCACATGCTTCCAGAATCACAGATCAGGCAAAAGGAAAATGCTATATGTACAGATATATAACATATTTAAACACTACAGCACCCAACATTGAAGTCACTATAATTTCCAAACTGCACCAAAAACACACTCACAAAATATAGGTTGATCAATAATTTGGAATCCTAAATATTTGCAGGAAAATTAAAGCAGCAAATATTTCATTCTGTAGAAAGATATTATTTTCCTGTTCCTTCTGAATGCAGAACCATCTCTTTAGTGTGCTATACACTAACATTGAAAACATCTCCATTTAATAAAATTTAAAGTTATCATTTTGAAAACATTTGTTGGTTGAAAGATCAAATTTTTAAAAAATCCAAGGGGTGCAGCATCAGGATATGTAGATAATGTTTGAGGAAGATGTAGAACTCCACATGCATTTGCACAAAAAGTAGTGTTTGGGATGAGAGAATGGAGTTAACTTTGACTTGCTGCCTGTGATTCATAAAAAGATTAGATAACCAGAGGAACAGTTTTCAATTAATCCTATCAGTAAGAAATTGCAGTTGCATAGTAATATGTACAGTCCTACAATCTATTAATAAAACCTTGACTTGATTTTACAGTCTAGTGTAAATAACAGGGTATTCTCAGCTATCTGTAATTCTTGACAAGAATACTTGTTTTTGGGTTTGAAGTCCCAATTTAATCACTGTTATAAATATTTCCCCAGACCTATACTGTAAATGAAAAATCACCCTTCTACTCTGAAAGAAATGTGTATTTATTTAGTACGTGTTTAAGGTGACTTCTTAACATGGAAACAAGACTACATAGATATCTTAGATAAAGTAAAGCAGAAGTTAACTAGATATTTCTGCACAAGGTAGATATATAAATGACTTATCACGTACAACCCCACATCAGAAAAAGTTTGGATGGTATGGAAAATGCAAATAAAAAAATGCAGTAATTCTTAAATTTACTTTGACTTTTATTTCATTCCAGGCAGTATGAACTCTAGATATTTCATGTTATATCTGGTCAACTTTATTTCATTTGTTACTATGCATCCATTCATCCATTTCAGGCGTGCAACACATTCAAAATTAGTTGGATGGTAAAGCATTCACCATATTGTAATGTCACAATTCCTTCTCACAACACTTAGAAGATGTATTGGCACTGAGAATACCAAGTGATGAAACATTTAAGGTGTGCAATAGTACAGGGTCATCGTTGTTACATTTTTCATTTCAAAATTCTCCCCAGATTCTCTGTTAGGGACAATTCAGGACTGCAGGCAGGCCAGTCCAGTACCTGTACCCTGCCATGTCTTTGTAATGTGTTTTTTGTTGAATAATGCATTGACATCCCTGAAAAAAGTGCCTTCTTGATGGCAGCATATGTTGCTCTAAAATCTCAATGTACTTTTCTGCATTAATGCTGCCATCACTGAAGTATTAATTACCTTTGCCCTTGTGGCTATATCAGCTATTGATGAATAACGGTTCTTGATACTGTGCCATCTGAGGGATTGGAGATCAATGGTGTTTGGTTTAGGGTTGCGACCCTTGTCTTTTACGCACTGAAATTCCTCCAGATTCCTTGAATTGTTTAATGATATTATGCTCTGTAGAGAGAAAATATGCAAACCCCTTAAAATCTTTGTCTGAGAAAGGGTTTTTCTCTTATTTTGCATCCATCATCTAAATTAACAAGAACCAGAGCAGGTTAATCAAATGCTAGTCCATTGCAGGGCACTCATATAGTGCAAAAAGAATATTTGATTAACTTGAAATTAAAAATTTTAATAAGTGTCTCACAGATTTGTTGACAAACTGGAAATCCTTTGCCTATTTTTACTACTCAAAGACTCAAAGCCTTTTGTACCAAATCATGAGCCAATTCAGCACCGCCAAACCATGTCTTTGGATTGTGGGTGAAAACCAGACCAGCTGTAGGAAACCCCCCACAGACGTGAGGAGAACATGCAGACTCCATACAGTGAACACCTGGGGCTAAAACAATAATTATAATTCAAAACAGACATCGATTTCTGAGGTTTATCACTGCTGGTGGGAATGCTTAAGTAAAACCAAGAAAAAGAATTTGTTGGGGTGTTGGGAATATGATGCTTTTTGGAAGCTTAGTATGAAACATTACTTAACTTTGTCATTTGACTCATGACACCAGTTAAGTAATGAAGTGTTTAAAAATGTAATTAATTAATGCAGCTTATTTTCTTTGTCTTAACATTAAAAATTATGTCTTTCAGATGAGCTCCACTATTACCAATGCACTCTTTTAAATGAGTTTGAAAATAGTTTAAAATACTGTGGTTTCCAATTAATAGTTCAATTAAACGAAAAAAGTTAAGTTATTTCTAAAACATATACACACTACATACACTATGTGTACTTTATTTGGGTGATAGGATACATCTTGCTGAATAATTCAGTGAACAGTCCAGTCTGAAATGTTTACTGTAACTCTATTGACTAACATCATGCTGAATATCTGCTGCTTGCCTCATTCTTTTGGTATTTTCTGTTGTTCTTGCAGTTCTCAGCAGTCTAATAAACATGTCTTTTACACTAAAATTAGATATGTATCAGACTACTTTAAAATAGTGTGATGAAAAGAACATCTTCCTTACTAAGGATGTTAACCTTAATACAAAGTCTTCTTTGCACCTTAGTTGAAGATTTAGATTCAATTTATGCCATAAAGGCAAACACGTAATGAGGGACCAACCATTTAACTATGATCACTGAAAACTCATTTAGTATCAAACACTGCCATGGCACTATTGTATACCCTCACTCTATTGACTCCCCACTCAACAAACCCCCCAAAATAATCACATCCTTCATCCATACCTGTTTTTTTCATTTTGACATTTCAAACTAGTGCCACAGTCCCTCGAACTCACAAGTTCACCTGTCATTTTCTCCTTTCTCCTCCTTTCTTATACATGTCTTTGTTGTCTGTCTTCTCAGTTGCATTGTTTCACTGATTGTGAGATGGGAGATATTTATTACATTTTAGCGCCACAGAAACAAAAGCACTTTGTGATGAGTTGACTGCATTGTTTCCCTTGCTGCACTGTTGTGAATAGTACTCTAAATAGCAGGCGGTTTATCACTCGATACAGAAATCTTACTTGGACAAACTTTGTTAATTTTACCACACAGTTAAGTGGCAATCCATCATATACTTGTCAGTTGCAGCCCATATTTTACGGAACACTCCTATACACAATTTTCCATGAGTAAAGCATTAGATCAACTCCTTCTTTTTCTAGTGATTTGGCTTTTGTTGATGGTTATTGCAGAGCAATTTTAAATTTAAGTGTATTCTTTTGAATTTAAACAGGTAATCATTAGGAATAATGTGAAATGTAAATACATATTATTTATATATACATATATACAGTGGTGTGAAAAACTATTTGCCCCCTTCCTGATTTCTTATTCTTTTGCATGTTTGTCACACAAAATGTTTCTGATCATCAAACACATTTAACCATTAGTCAAATATAACACAAGTAAACACAAAATGCAGTTTTTAAATGATGGTTTTTATTATTTAGGGAGAAAAAAAAATCCAAATCTACATGGCCCTGTGTGAAAAAGTAATTGCCCCCTGAACCTAATAACTGGTTGGGCCACCCTTAGCAGCAATAACTGCAATCAAGCGTTTGCGATAACTTGCAATGAGTCTTTACAGCACTCTGGAGGAATTTTGGCCCACTCATCTTTGCAGAATTGTTGTAATTCAGCTTTATTTGAGGGTTTTCTAGCATGAACCGCCTTTTTAAGGTCATGCCATAGCATCTCAATTGGATTCAGGTCAGGACTTTGACTAGGCCACTCCAAAGTCTTCATTTTGTTTTTCTTCAGCCATTCAGAGGTGGATTTGCTGGTGTGTTTTGGGTCATTGTCCTGTTGCAGCACCCAAGATCGCTTCAGCTTGAGTTGACGAACAGATGGCCAGACATTCTCCTTCAGGATTTTTTGGTAGACAGTAGAATTCATGGTTCCATCTATCACAGCAAGCCTTCCAGGTCCTGAAGCAGCAAAACAACCCCAGACCATCACACTACCACCACCATATTTTACTGTTGGTATGATGTTCTTTTCTGAAATGCTGTGTTCCTTTTACACCAGATGTAACGGGACATTTGCCTTCCAAACAGTTCAACTTTTGTCTCATCAGTCCACAAGGTATTTTCCCAAAAGTCTTGGCAATCATTGAGATGTTTCTTAGCAAAATTGAGACGAGCCCTAATGTTCTTTTGCTTAACAGTGGTTTGCGTCTTGGAAATCTGCCATGCAGGCCGTTTTTGCCCAGTCTCTTTCTTATGGTGGAGTCGTGAACACTGACCTTAATTGAGGCAAGTGAGGCCTACAGTTCTTTAGACGTTGTCCTGGGGTCTTTTGTGACCTCTCGGATGAGTCGTCTCTACGCTCTTGGGGTAATTTTGGTCGGCCGGCCACTCCTGGGAAGGTTCACCACTGTTCCATGTTTTTGCCATTTGTGGATAATAGCTCTCACTGTGGTTCGCTGGAGTCCCAAAGCTTTAGAAATGGCTTTATAACCTTTACCTGACTGATAGATCTCAATTACTTCTGTTCTCATTTGTTCCTGAATTTCTTTGGATCTTGGCATGATGTCTAGCTTTTGAGGTGCTTTTGGTCTACTTCTCTGTGTCAGGCAGCTCCTATTTAAGTGATTTCTTGATTGAAACAGGTGTGGCAGTAATCAGGCCTGGGGGTGGCTACGGAAATTGAACTCAGGTGTGATACACCACAGTTAGGTTATTTTTTAACAAGGGGGCAATTACTTTTTCACACAGGGCCATGTAGGTTTGGATTTTTTCTCCCTAAATAATAAAACCATCATTTAAAAACTGCATTTTGTGTTTACTTGTGTTATATTTGACTAATGGTTAAATGTGTTTGATGATCAGAAACATTTTGTGTGACAAACATGCAAAAGAATAAGAAATCAGGAAGGGGGCAAATAGTTTTTCACACCACTGTATATATAATTAATTTTTGTTAAAAGTTCTTACTGAGGTATTTCTTACAGTGCTTTTTGTCAATTTTATGTTATCCCTGTTTAAAGTACACAGATGTGAATGTATATGTACAGAATTTTGGAGAATGGGAGGATGGGACATCCCTGTTCAAAATAAGCAGACGTACATAGAAATGTGAATGACTTTGAAGGGTGAGGTTGGGCTTCTCTTTTAAAGTCTGCAGATATGACTGTATATTACAGTTGAGATGCTTGTGGAGGACCAATTAAGTTTAAACTTGCGCCATTGGTTCCAGCTTGTCTTTGATCTGAGGACACCTCTCCCATGTCCACTTCTGTATTTCTCCCTTTTTGATTCTTGTGATGCAACAGTTATGCTCAAAGCCATGTCAGCTGGCACTGGCACTGGCACTCAAGGTTTATAGGATGCTTGCTAACCACTGAACTCTGCATCTTCTTTGAGCTTCAATGAACTTTCTCTTTCCATTTCACACCTCACTGTACACGATAATCATGATAATGTCTTTTTTTCCCTGTTGAGGATACTTTCCATTTAAAAGTTGTCCATCTGACCTTTATCTTATTGGTGCTTTGCATGTGGATTTCAAATTTCCTTTGTTTGCATAAAGCCCATTCTCAGCACATAGTATGTACATTAGCATGATATTAATAAATATTGACAAGTTGAAAAAACGGGTTCACTAATTTTGTTTCTCCTATAACAAACACCAAATTTCAATCAAATCAGTCAGAGCATTTTTTGGATTTTGGGGTATTGGTTTTTATCCTTAAATATTGCTCTATTGAAATGTCCTTTATTAGCATATATTGTACCTACTGCCCTAGATGTACCATCCTGCCAAATTTCAGCTTCTTAACTTACCGATAAATTATATTTTTGTTCATAAGTGAGTAAGTGAATCAACTTTGCATTATATATAGATTTGCACTCATCTTTTGGGATTCCATTAGAAATGAACATTTTCATTATATGTAATGTTTTAATCTTTTTATTTCAGATTACTAAATATCCTGTGCTGTAATTTGGACACATTGCTTCTTCTGGAGTCACTATACAGTATTTCAGAAATAATGTTAAATGCTCAAAAGGAGAACGTTGCAGAATCGTCTGAAAAAGAAGGGTATGTATTATCTTTTTTAAAAAAAAAAAAGCTAAATATTTTTTAAATGTTGTTCTATCATGTGAAAAATGTTCTACTGGTTGGTATTAGAAGAATGTTATATATATTTTAAAGTGATTGTAAAACACAATTTACAGTATTAAGCACTTTTATTCTGAACACCATTTCTGTTTATAATGAAGTATGTGAGTAAAATATTTACTGTATATAATTTAAAGAGTGGCTATACTAAGGATCACAGAATGAATCCTGTGTATATAAACAGTAGCATTTACTACACAACATGAAAATTTCATTTGCCAGTTAACACATTTGAAAAGACATGTTAGTTCCTAACTCCTTTTAAAAAGTCTGTTACTGTACTGAACTATTATTTTTCACATCACAAATTATTTGCATCATTAGTCCAGCAAAACCATATTTATTTTAAATGATATATTTTAAATGATGTTTATCAAATATATGCTCATTAAATTTTTAAAATTGCTATTACTGTTAACTTTACCTTTGTGAATAAAGTAAGCTTTAAAAGAATATAGCTCCTTATACGCAACAAATATAAAATGTTTCAAGATCAGTCCTCATCGATTGTAAGGAATCATATATTAACTACTGTTCTTTACTGTCTACTGTATATAGTCCCATATGAGGCCATATTACATATTTGGTTGAATTTTGAAATAAAAAAACTTAATACAACTTTGACAGTAAACAAACGAAAAAAATGGCAATTTTATGAAAATGTTAATGTGGAGTTGTAATTTAGTTCATAAATTGAAAAATGTAAAAAAAAAGAGTAAAAGGTCTAGCGCCTATAGTGTGCAGAGTTAGATGTCTGAGTGCCTACTAGAACACACCGTTCTCCTAGACTGGCTTGATCTTTCTGTTTGACGACTGATACTTTAGCATTTCTCTTATACATGCATACTGTGCCCTGATGGTCATTTCTGATAACAGTGATATGTGCTAGTATGGGTTGGACTTAAGTAGTCTGTACCACAGTTTTCCATCACTCTGTTCCCATTTTTGCCCCAACACTTTGTACTTCATTAATTCATATATATATATATATATATATATATATATATATATATATATATATATATACTGTATAAACATATACACACATACAGTATATATATTATAAAGCCTTAAATCCTTCCAAAGTAAACAGTATTGCAATATATTTGAAATAGAAGTGTTTGAATTCTGGAAACACCTTAAAAAGCTCTGGTTTGGTACACTTTAAACAACCTTCATATTTGGTCTTGCAGTGCTTTAAACAAGCATTTTATCAATTATTCTGCAGCAGCAATTTTTATTTTTATTCAGTAATAATGCCACTACAGCATAATGTGTATAACCATTGCATTAATCTTCTAGTATAATTGTTGTTTATACAGTAAATTATTTTAAAAGCATAAGCCAAGTCTGACTTAAATCACACTTTAAATTATTGTAATTACAGGAGTCAAGCCTGACATCTCATTTTCATCTTTGATTCCATTAATATTGCAAGTCAAACAGAGCCAAAAGTATAATGTAGATGGGGCTACAATATATACTAGTCCAATTTTCAGTTCAAAATTGATAAAATTTGTCCTTGAATTATAGTTTAGCAATTAGTTTAGAATTATTATAGTTTATTATAGTTTAGAATTAGCTAAGAGTAAGAAGCCAGTAAATGATCAAAAACAAGAGCTCTTTCCCTTGCGAAAAATGCATCTTTCCAGTTTACTTGCTGCAGATGACACATGTGACAAGTATTGTTTTGCATGGGATCTTGTGTATTTGTTTATGAATTCAAATGCAATATATTAAATTACAGTTATCAGTAAATATTTTAATACAGGTTATATTAGGTTTGTATTGACACTGTGTACTTGATTGAAAGAATATTATAGTATGGGAATTAATAAACTAGCAAACATCTGTCATACAATATACTGTACTGTAGTTCAGTATGTACACCTCCAATCCTTTGTACACATTTCTACAGTGTATGCCTTTTGATTCTGACCGTGTCTTCTGATTTCAAATATATGACAGTGGCAATTATAAGAAGCATTTTTGCCTCCAAATTTAATTCAGCTTCTTATCTTCACTCATTGATCAGTCAATGCTATAGTACTGTTTCAAGGTTTTCTGGTCAGTAGGTATTTTTATATGGTTCTGAAACTCTTTTACTAAGCTTTTTGTTTTGTTGTACTTGTTACAGCTTCTGCTATGATGTGTGTATTTTGAATACTTCCTCATTTTTACCAATGTCTCCTTGTCCTTTGTATGTCAGTCTCAATATTCTGTATTCATAATCAAGTAGTGCTAAAGGGAAGGTGTGTACTTTGTTTTGGTCACAGATGAGCAGGATGTGCCATTTATGTATAAATTATATTGAAAATTAGCCTTAACTGTGAAACTTTTTTTAAGGTTATTTATAATTGATGGTCTTTCTGTGGAGAGAAACCATATTCTTGTGAGGATGAATGTAGTTGGAGGTTCCTCTGAACGATTTCTACCTCCCAGGACTTTACGAGAGGTAAGAATAATCATTTTTAAATATTACAATTGGTTGAACATATTTTTAATAGGTGTTATTTTCCTAATGCAATAAGTTGAACTTGAACGTCTTTACAAATGTAAACATTCTTGTAGCTGTATGCATTGTCTACAATAGACCTAGTCTGAAACCTAATTTCACATTAACAGTAGAATTACCAAAGCCTATGAAAAAACTTGTAATCCCAGCCCACCTTAAATCCATTCACACCCCTCCGTCAGCATCTTTTGTGTTGTAAATGTGTCGATAAGCAGCAAGCAGCCTGTTATCCCATTCCCACGTCCACCGCTTCAGCTCAATCCGCAAAGAAGGTTCTCAGTGCTCAGTGTTTAACTTGGAGTGAAGTGACTGGAGTTGTAGAGGGGTAAACTATATATCGTCATTTGGAATACATACCAACAATCTATGTAAACACATGGTTAAAACAGAAACGCTGACAGAGAGGTGCAAAGGGATTTAAGGTGGTCCGGGATTACGGGGTTTTTTTTGTAGGCTTTGGTAATTCTAGTGTTAAATGTGACATTTACAAAATTTTCTACTTATGTAATTAATGCAAGTGTAGATAATGCATTTATTAAAATATTCTTTTTTATTTACTGCTCACCTTTCTCATGGGCTTATAAAATGACTTAATATAAATCCATACATGCAAAAGTATAAAGTTTCTTGATGCATAATGAGTGAAAATGAGGATTGAACTGCCAGTCTAGTGGTTTAAAGTCTAAAGATCTAGCCACACTGCCACCATAACAAGAGTTGACCCAGAAATTTTATGAAAGGATTTTTATTGATGTTTTCATTTTGAGCATTTTTATTGTTATGATTTTCAATGCCATAGTTTGCAGAATCTCAAATTTAAACATCATGTGTATCTTATTTTATTAGAAATAAAAGGAAGAGAATAAAGGAGGGTACATTCTCTTTGTCTCATATGTAGTCTGTTACCCAGGCCCCATTCCAGCTGGGCTACATACAGTGCATCCGGAAAGTATTCACAGCACATCACTTTTTCCACATTTTGTTATGTTACAGCCTTATTCCAAAATATCATATTATGTGGGTGACAGAATGCTATGTTTCATCTCTACTCTTTTTACTTATTTCAGTCCCAGTTTAAAGTGTTGTAGTCTTTGTTTTATTCCTGTAAATATTTTATATGAAAATCAGGTGTTCACTAGTTTTTTAGCTTTCAAAGACCTGTGGTTTTCTGAAGCTGCTGTTACTTGTGCATCTGGAAAGTATTCACAGCGCATCACTTTTTCCACATTTTGTTATGTTACAGCCTTATTCCAAAATGGATTAAATTCATTTTTTTCCTCAGAATTCTACACACAACACCCCATGAAAAAAACGTGAAAAAGGTTTACTTGAGATTTTTGCAAACTTATTAAAAATAAAAAAACTGAGAAATCACATGTACATAAGTATTCACAGCCTTTGACCTGAAGCTCAAAATTGAGCTCAGGTGCATCCTGTTTCCCCTGATCATCCTTGAGATGTTTCTGCAGCTTAATTGGAGTCCACCTGTGGTAAATTCAGTTGATTAGACATGATTTGGAAAGGATAGCATTCTGTCACCCACATAATATGATATAAAGAGAACAAAAACTGCCTTATACCTCAAAGCTAGTGTTGATTGTTGAAGATTGCATGCTATGTATATGAAACACTGGTTCAGAAACAGTACTAGGTGTTTGAGTTTTCAACATCCATTGGAAGTATGACAGCTATTTGCTACAGCAGGCAAAGTTCCGTCTGCTATATTTCATGTTGGGAAAATTAATTTATGAGAGCATATGCCATATAAAACATATTCCAAGAGAATGGAAGAAACTTCCAGGCTAAATCCTAATTCTTCCAGCACTAAGTGGGACTGCACTCTGCTTCTTTAAAGGTTAACCCCAAGCAGTAATTTGTTTTCCTGAAGAAAGGTTAAAGTTTTCCCAGTTAATGAAAATACTTTCAGTGAAACTCTTTTGCTGATAGGACAGAAGCCATTTAAATCAAAGAGCAAATAATCTGCAACAACAAGATAAGTAAAAATATTGCAACCAGCATAAGACAGCATACAAGATGGATAAAGCTTACTAAAATATTAACTACTAAATGTAATGTGAACTCCTAATTGTGTTAAGTATCGGAAAAGAAGTAATAAACAAGAATTTTTCAGTAATATGTCAAAAATACATTTGTTAAGTGTGAGATTGAAAAGCATACAGAGTTAAATATGTCCAGGAGACTTTACACAACCCATTAATTTTAGCCAATGCCGCTGCGATATTCTCTGGCCTCACGACCTTGAATTGGATTAGTATTCCAATGGAGGGAGTATACAGCCAACTGCTGGCCTCATGAGGAGGTTGCATAATAGAAAGAATGCTGTTAGTGGATGTAAACATTGCACACTCTCATAATAGGGCTGTGACTCACAGAAACTCATGAAGACTCTACTGCCTCTGATGAAATCAGGTCTGATTAGCTTTTTGATAATGTAACTCAAAGTGAAGTATAACTTAATAAAAATTACCCATGGTAATGAAAAGATGCTGTAATATATGCATAGTAAGTAATTCAGAACAGAATAGCTAAAGTTTTTTTTTTTCTCTTCTAAGCATTTTTTCTTTTTTTTTTTTTAACAATGAAATATTTAAAAAAAACGCACTCTCTGTCACTTTTGTTCTTTCTTGTCTGTGCATCTGTCCTCAAAGTACATAGCGTAACATTCTCAAACTCTATCTATCTATCTATCTATCTATCTATCTATCTATCTATCTATCTATCTATCTATCTATCTATCTATCTATCTATCTATCTATCTATCTATCTATCTATCTATCTATCTATCTATCTATCTATCTACAGTGGAATGCAAAAGTTTGGACAACCTTGTTAATAGTCATTATTTTCCTGTATAAATCGTTGGTTGTTACGTTAAAAAATGTCAGTTAAATATATCATATAGGAGACACACAAAGTGATATTTGAGAAGTGAAATTAAGTTTATTGGATTTACAGAAAGTGTGCAATAATTGTTCAAACAAAATCAGGCAGGTGCATAAATTTGGGCACCACAAAAAAGAAATGAAATCAATATTTAGTAGATCCGCCTTTTGCAGAAATTACAGCCTCTAAACGCTTCCTGTAGGTTCCAATGAGAGTCTGGATTGTGGTTGAAGGTATTTTGGACCATTCCTCTTTACAAAACATCTCTAGTTCATTCAGGTTTGATGGCTTCTGAGCATGGACAGCTCTCCTTAACTCACACCACAGATTTTTAATTATATTCAGGTCTGGGGACTGAGATGGCCATTCCAGAACGTTGTACTTGTTCCTCTGCATGAATGCCTTAGTTGATTTTGAGCAGTGTTTCGGTCGTTGTCTTGTTGAAAGATCCAGCCCCGGCGCAGCTTCAGCTTTGTCACTGATTCCTGGACATTGGTCTCCAGAATCTGCTGATACTGAGTGGAATCCATGCGTCCCTCAACTTTGACAAGATTCCCAGTCCCTGCACTGGCCACACAGCCCCACAGCATGATGGAACCACCACCATATTTTACTGTAGGTAGCAGGTGTTTTTCTTGGAATGCTGTGTTCTTTTTCCTCCATACATAACGCCCTTTGTTATGCCCAAATAACTCAATTTTAGTTTCATCAGTCCACAGCACCTTATTCAAAATGAAGCTGGCTTGTCCAAATGTGCTTGAGCATACCTCAAGTGGCTCTGTTTGTGCTGTGGGCGGAGAAACAGCTTCCTCTGCATCACTCTCGCATACAGCATCTCCTTGTGTAAAGTACGCCGAATGGTTGAACGATGCACAGTGACTCCATCTGCTGCAAGATGATGTTGTAGGTCTTTGGTGCTGGTCTGTGGGTTGACTCTGACTGTTCTCACCATTCGTCGCTTCTGTCTATCCGAAATCTTTCTTGGTCTGCCACTTCGAGCCTTAACTTGAACTGAGCCTGTGGTCTTCCATTTCCTCAATATGTTCCTAACTGTGGAAACAGACAGCTTAAATCTCTGGGACAGCTTTCTGTATCCTTCCCCTAAACCATGATGGTGAACAATCTTTGTCTTCAGGTCATTTGAGAGTTGTTTTGTGACCCCCCATGTTGCTACTCTGCAGAGAAAATTAAAGGAGGAGGGAAACTTACAATTGACCCCCTTAAATACTCTTTCTCATTATAGGATTCACCTGTGTATGTAGGTCAGGGGTCACTGAGCTTACCAAGCCAATTTGAGTTCCAATAATTAGTTCTAAAAGTTTTGGAATCAATAAAATGACAACGGTGCCCAAATTTATGCACCTGCCTGATTTTGTTTGAACAATTATTGCACACTTTCTGTAAATCCAATAAACTTCATTTCACTTCTCAAATATCACTGTGTGTGTCTCCTATATGATATATTTAACTGACATTTTTTATCGTAACAACCAATGATTTATACAGGAAAATAATGACTATTAACAAGGTTGCCCAAACTTTTGCATCCCACTCTATCTATCTATCTATCTATCTATCTATCTATCTATCTATCTATCTATCTATCTATCTATCTATCTATCTATCTATCTATCTATCGTGAAACCTCAGGTCACGACCGTAATTCGTTCCAAAACTCTGGTTGCAACCCGAAGTAATTTCCCTCATAGGATTGTATGTAAATACAATTAATCTGTTCCGGACCGTACAAGCTGTATGTAAGTATATTTTTTTCAAAAGATTTTTAAGCACAAAAATAGTTAATTATACCATAGAATGCACAGTGTAATAGTAAACTAAATGTAAAAACATTGAATAACACTGAGAAAACCTTGAACAGAGAACACTAACATTGCAAGAGTTCACGCTATAGCCTTACGAACCGCTCTCTGTAAACACTTTTTTCAATGAGTTTTAAGCACAGCAATGGAGCAATCGGATGGTGCAAAAATTGCCAAGTGCTTTTATTAAAATCAACAAAACAACATTTAAAAACAAACTCCAAATTAAAGTGCAGTGCTTTCAGAATCCTTCAATAAATACATTATCCCGTAAAAACAAATGAAGTGGAGGTTAAAATCCAATAAAAAAAAGTCTTCATTAAATGCAAAGAAATTAAAACAATGCTCGAAGCAGTCTCTTTAAAAACAAGCCCGGTGCATTCTTTAACTGCCTTATCGCGCTCTCTCTGTCTCTCTCGCTCGTTTTCTCACACTGCACAGGGAATGCACAGTGAGAGACTGAACACGTGCAGAAATCATCAGCACTTACGAACCGGAAGGGAAACTGGCTTGTTTGTCACCCGAGTGTGTGGTCGTGAGCAGATGCAAAAGTTGGCAAACTTTTTGGTTGTAACCCGATTTGTACGTGGTCCGAGACGTTCGTGACCCGAGGTTCCACTGTATCGCCTATTCTGGCAACATGGGGAACAAGACAGGAAACAAGCCTGGACAGGGCCCAGGCCATCAAAGGGTTAACGTACACCTACAACCATACATGGGCTGTTTTGGTAAAGTGGATGAAAAAAACTAAGCATGCAAAGGGACAATGTGCTAACTTCATATGGGAAACAACAGGGCATTGCATCTGTGAAACAGCAGCACTGCTGTTTTAAAATATTGCCAATATAATTACAGCAAAACATCTTCGTGTAATGAAAGTATCACATGTTCTGCTAAATACATTTATGGAAAAGACTGCCTTATATTCATGGTGATTTCTTTCAAATTATTGTTTTGGTTTTCATTTCAGGGTAGTGACCCATACCCCTGGCCAATGTTTTCGTCATACCCCGTGCCAAAATGTTACATTAAGGAGATGCCAAAAAAAACTCTTAAACAAGGTAAATAACATTTTGCTGAAACATTTACCTATAATGCTACTGTTTACCACATTTACAAAAACTGTAATACTAAGGTTGTGTGTTGTAAATATAATATTGCTCTTGAAAGGCGTAGAGCAGGGGTAGGCAATGTCGGTCCTGGAGATACCGCAGTGGCTGCGGGTTTTTGTTCCAACCCAGTTTCTTAATGAGAAGTCAATTATTGCTCAAGTGACATTTTGATGCTTTGTTTCAGTGGTCTGACTTGTTAACGTTCCCCACCCTTAATTGCTTGTTTTGGTCGTAAACAGTTTTCATGGCTCCTTATTAAGATGTAAATGACAAAGCAGCCAGCAGTTCTTCATCTAACTTGTTTCCATTTACACCTGTGTGGATTCACCATGCGCCATTTGGTTTAATGAAACACTTAAGAGAAAAGTGACACAGACTGAAAATTATCTGTTTTAGCCTTCAAATCATTTGGGTGATATCCTTAGAAAGGAAAAAATCTACAATATAATAACCTTACATTGCAGACTAACAAGCCATAAAATCAGATAAGGTCTGAGATTGGCAAGGATTAGTTTCTAACTAACGAATTGGGTTGGAAAGAAAATCTGTAGCCTCTGCGGCTCTCCAGGACTGACACTGCCCACCCCTGGCTTAGAGAAATAGAATTGGAGCACTCTACTTGCGAAGACTAGAAACAGAGTTATGGTCCATACTACAGTCTCGTTTGGTGATTTCTAAAGAGCTTTTTTCATTAAATTTCCAAGATTTTAGATGATCTTTACATCAATAAACTACATGGAGTAAGTATTTAGATATTTTTAATTCTTAGGTGTGCTTTCGTATTTTTTTTTTGCGCAGCAGAAGTGTTGCTAGTTTATAAGCCAGCATGTAGCATTAGCATTAATAAAGTAAAAGTAATGCTATCATTGTATATCTTTTACGCTTGTGGCAGACACAATATTGAAAATTCTTCATTCTCTGAAATCACTTTTTCTGTTACAAAGTCAATGCAAGCCTGAGTCTATCCCTACAATATCCCAAGACTAGACCGTAGATAAGTGACCACTCCATCACAGGTAACATTGACTCATCCCCCATTCGCGATTGTTGACCTTCTTAGGAATTTTCTAACCTGTGCATATGTAAGATGTGTAATAAAAGCTGGAACTAATAACTAACTGTCTTGCCTTAAAAAAGAAATTAGTGTTGATTAGAGAAGCAGTGTAATATCTAAGTACAACCCAAAAAGGACACTGAATGAATATTTTAAATAAATGATTTCTAAAAATTCCATACATTATGACATTTTAAACAGACATTTTTATCACACAGTTTTTTAAAAGAGATCATAAGGTCCAAAAGAACAGTATAGTGAAATTCCTTCTTCTTACTGTCATTTGAAGCTTAAAAAACTTCAGCTAGATCTTAGTAGTACCAAGGCATATCTAATACAAGTGTCCCATGAGTGCTGGTAATAGTGAATGATTAGAGCATATCAGCCAAACCTTTTTGAAAACTTCTTCAGGGACAGTTATGTCTCCATGTCACTATTAAAATACGAGGGATGTTCAAAAGTTTCCACACTTTTTTTTTAACTCTATTTATTAAGAATTTCAAAAACAAATTGCGTCACTTTTTTACATAGTCATCTTCCTTTGCGATGCAATTTTCCTAGTCACATGACACTCTCAGACATGACCAATTACTACTCCTCCTGCCTTCACTATTTCCAACGAAAACATAAAAGTACAGAAACTTTTTGAATGTCCCTCATATTTTTATAGTAGAGATTTTTACAAAAAGTTTTCATTTCATTGACAGCCCCAAGAAATTTAATATTATTATTAATTAACATTTAAAGCAATGGAGTAATCTCTTGGAAAAGAATTGTGCTAGCTTTCAAAAATCATAGGTCCACTGGGTGATGAATTGTTTCATGTGGACAGACAGCCATGATGACAATAGGTTGTTTCTTATTTTATGCATGTCCACCTACAAAGAAAGTCTGTTGATGGTTTATTTATTTTTTTATTTAATCAGTCTTTATTGAAAAACACCATTTGAGGAAGCAACAAAGTAAAATGCAAAATAATACAACTAGTATCCAAATAGTTCAAAATACTTCAAAATCCAGCTACTAGAAAGATTCCTGCAATTAGTATGATTCGTGTGACTCATATGACAACAAAAGCTCCACAGTCCATTTGTCTTCTTTTTAAATTTTTAGTGAAATTCAAAGTAAACAGTTCACACAAAAAATGTTGATAAAACACACAAAAAGAAAATAAATTAGTCTATGATGTTTCATTTTCAGCTTAAGAGTTTTGATTGCTTTTATTAAAGTTTCTTTAGGCTATCATGTACACTAAGAAGGAGAACTAGGTACATAACAGTCAGTAAACATATACCCTTAAACCTTTCTGTCTAACGGTTCATGGATCAATCTGAGAGCATTCTACTTACTGCCTAATTGCAGGAATACAACAGAGCATTAAGGTTATTCCATTAACATGTTTGTTTGTTAGGGGGAAACCAGAATCTTTCATTATCTACATTACTATTCGGAACCTACATTCTATTCAAATTAAGCAAAAACTTTTGTAAATATACCATTAATATTAGCTTAAAAAGTTTGTCTCTTAACAATATTACAGTCTCTAATAGGCTCTTATAGTCTAAAACCATGGCAGATTTTTCTTTGTGTAGTATTAATAAAGTAAAAATAAATGGAATAGGTAATTAATAGATTGAAAAGAGTTATAGAAGGGTTAGGGGCAACAGAAAATATTAAGGGATAGAAAATGTAATGGACATACAGTACTGTGCAAAAGTTTTAGGCAGGCGTGAAAAAAATGTTTCAGTTTCATGTCATGGCAAGATTGAGCACAGCAACAAGACACAAGGTAGTTATACTGCATCAGCAAGGTCTCTCCCAGACAAATATTTCAAAGCAGACTGGGGTTTCAAGATATGCTGTTCAAGCTCTTTTGAAGAAGCACAAAGAAATGGGCAACGCTGAAGATCGTAGACGAAGTGGTCAGCCAAGGAAACTTAGTGCAGCAGATGAAAGACACATCAAGCTTATTACCCTTCAAAATCGGAAGATGTCCAGCAGTGCCATCAGCTCAGAACTGGCAGAAACCAGTGGGACCCAGGTACACCCATCTACTGTCCGGAGAAGTCTGGCCAGAAGTGGTCTTCATGGAAGAGTTGAAGCCAAAAAGCTATGCCTCCGACGTGGAATCAAGGCCAAGCGACTCAAATATGCACGAAAACATAGGAACTGGGGTGCAGAAAAATGGCAGCAGGTGCTCTGGACTGATGAGTCAAAATTTGAAATATTTGGCCTTAGCAGAAGGCAGTTTGTTCGTCGTACTCATTATTGTCAGCAAGCAACAGTGACGCATGGTGGAGGTTCCTTGAACATATGGGGCTGCATTTCTGCAAATGGAGTTGGAGATTTGGTCAGGATTAATGGTGTTCTCAATGCTGAGAAATACAGGCAGATACTTATCCATCATGCAATACCATCAGGGAGGCGTATGATTGGCCCCAAATTTTTTCTGCAGCAGGACAATGACCCCAAACATACAGCCAAAGTCATTAAGAACTTTCTTCAGCGTAAAGAAGAACAAGAAGTCCTGGAAGTGATGGTATGGCCCCCACAGAGCCCTGATCTCAATATCATCGAGTGTGTCTGGGATTACATGAAGAGACAGAAGGATGTGAGGAAGCCTACATCCACAGAAGATCTGTGTTTAGTTCTCCAAGATGATTGGAACAACCTACCAGCCAAGTTCCTTCAAAAACTGTGTGCAAGTGTACCTAGAAGAATTGATGCTGTTTTGAAGGCAAAGGGTGGTCACACCAATTATTGATTTGATTTAGATTTCTCTTTTGTTCATTCACTGCATTTTGTTGATTGATGAAAATAATTGATTAACACTTCCATTTCTGAAAGCATTCTTTGTTTATAGCATTTTTTCACACATGCCTAAAACTTTTGCACAGTACTGTACATCAGACTCTTAAATTACAGTTAAAAGTTGAATAACATTACCAGGTGGTAGATGGCCCTGACTGGGCCTTAAAATAACAAAAAAGCACAAAATCTGTTTAATATGCCCTTTCTGATCAGAATCCTGAAAGTATGCATAATCTTGGCATCAACCAAAGCCTGTTTCACTATTTGTACAGTAGTTGCTGTTACTAGTGAACCACAAGAACAAAAGATGCAATTTGTAGTGTATTTTATATATTTTGAATGTTGTCTAATACTTATATCATTTATGCTGTACAGAATTTTCAATATCACTTAAATAATGGAACTTTTTGTCATAAAACATAGTTAAACCTGTGTAAATGAACATACCTGTAAATGTGACACATCATCTTTGCAAGTTACTTTATTTTCTCCTTAAATCTGATATATTAGAACCTAAAAAAACAAGGTATGATGCCACATTAAATATAGCTGAAGTGAAATACATATGCCAGAGTGATTTGGAATGGTTTCTTACCTTCCTAAGACAAATGTTATTTAACTGTGGTGGTTTCTGCTTTCAAAAGTTAGGTTTGGTAGTTTTCTTAGTTTGAGCCCTGGCATATTCTTGAGTTTGTGCTTTTTTGTTTAACCAAGTAATCAATGTGAGACCATCATTTTTTGTTAATCAACTGCATGCTTAATTAGGCCACTTTTTTCTGTTCTTATCGTAAATTTACTCATTAAGGAAATATAAACTATCACTGGATAATTGAAAAGGACCCATTTTCTTCTTTTAGGTGTCTGCTTCATCTTAATGACATACTCATTAAGACCTGCTGTTAATTGTTTCAGAATTGTTAGTAAACAGCCAGTTTCAAAGAGCATGCACTACCATAACTAACAACATTCTCCACAAAGTAGTCTCTTATTCCAATTCATTAGCATGTGCCTGTTATGAAGTTCCTGCTTGACAAAAAAATAAAAGAAACAATTGAACAATGTTGTAATTAAAATTGCACGAAAGCTAATTTACTCTTTCTATAAAAGACTCCAAATTGCTCCTGAATCTAAGTCAGCTTTCTTGCCTGAAGAAGGGGCCCGAGTTGCCTTGAAAGCTTGCATATTGTAATCTTTTTAGTTAGCCAATAAAAGGTGTCATTTTGCTTGACTTTTCACGGCATACTCAATAAATCTGTAAGAGGGTACAGTGTTATCCTGCCCTACACACTCCAAAACAGTCACAAAATAAGTAAAATTATTTTGACATGCATGCTGTCATACCGAGTTCGGATCTTGTTTTGGCTTTACACAAAGTCACATTGTAATGACAAAAGCGTTTCTAGGCCCAGAACGTTAAGCGCAGTGTTAGTTCAGGGCAACGGGGGAGTGGAGGAGGGGGGGCAATCATGCTTGAGCACAGCACGTGCCTAGTGTGAGTAAACCCTTATTTTACTGTGCATGGTGTATACCTACTTACCTACATACCTCCACAGACTTCAGTGCCATAACTGACGCTCCCTCACAATGCAGGTAATGTGCCTCATTCGGGACTCCGACTATACTTCCTTAGAAGGCTGGCATCCTTCAACATCTGCAATAAGATGCTGCAGATGTTCTATCAGATGGTTGTGGCGAGTGCCCTCTTCTACGCGTTGGTGTACTGGGGAGGCAGCATAAAGAAGAGGGACGCCTCATGCCTGGACAAACTGGTGAGGAAGGCAGGCTCTATTGTAGGCACGGAGCTGGACAATTTGACATCCGTGGCAGAGTGATGGGTGCTGAGCAGGCTCCTGTCAATCATGGAGAATCCACTGAACAATATATCTTCAGACAGAGGAGAAGCTTCAGCGACAGACTGCTGTCACTGTCCTGCTCCACTGACAGACTGATCGTTCCTCCCTCTGGTGTGACTCTTTCACCCGGGGGGGGGTAAAAGTTAACATTATACAAAGTTATTGTCTCTTTTACCTGCATTTTTATCACTCTTTAATATTGTTTTTTATCAGTATGCTGCTGCTGGAGTATGTGAATTTCCCCTTGGGATTAATAAAGTATCTATCCATCCATCCATCCATCCATGAGCAACAGCTCATTTAACACAAAGTCAAACCAACGGTACCCAAGGATTTTCCAGAGAGACACAGTACCAAAGGAGTCCAGTCTTCGTCTCAGGTCACTGGATAGCGTCCATGTCTCGCAACCATATAGCAAGACAGCAAGCACCAGGACTCTAAAGACTTGGACCTTCGTCTTTTTGCATAGATATCGGGAGCGCCACACACCCCTTTCCAGCGACCTCATGGCCCCCCATGCTCTCCCAATCCGTCTACAAAAACAGTCTAAAAATACAGGTTGTCAGAAATTGTAATCTGATAAATTAGATTTTTTGATTTTACTTTTCTTCTTTGACTAAGAATGTTATTAAGTGCATACTAAGGATTTTTGACTGTGCATTTGAACATTTTTGTAATTACACATGCAGTACAAGTCACATTATAATTTATCCTGTTTTATAATATAACAATTTACATTGAACTTAAATTAATTAATGATATGTTTTCCTAGAAACCAAAAATACTAGGAATGCTTTTTGAAACAGGGGTGGAATGGTGGATCTAAGGCTAGAGATCTGTGTTGGCAATCAGAAAATTGCCAGTTCAAATCCTATAAATGGCAGAAGTGACTCTACTCTGTTGGGCCCTTGAGCAAGGCTCTTAACCTACAATTGGTTTGTCCTGAATATGATATTAATCCGCATCCGGCCGTGCAAGCAGGTCCTCCATCTTACAGTGAAAACTTGGGGGTTGATGGCAGAATTGGCACTCCATCCACCATAACAAACGTCACACTGTTCCAGTGTGGTGCTGAGGTGTCACCTGCTGCACTCGGGATCCTAATCCAGGTGGTTCATTGAATGGTGGATGTGGCAGCATGCTATACGTGCATGGTCCCAAACTTTCTCTCTCTGTCTCTGTCCTCTTTATGAAACAGCCAATAATCAGTATTTATACAATATGTAAAGTAACATGCACTGCTGTGTACTATATGAATCGCAGTATAATATGTTATGATGTTAATGTGCCTTACTTAAAAAAATCAATTTTATACATATTTACCCATACTGAAGATTTATTTTAGTACTTTAGAACAGGATCAAATCCCATAACACATCATAAATTCCAATTTCAAACCCAGAAAGGTGTGCTAGTACATTGCAGAGTACACTTTGAAATATGCAATCTCAATTACTTCTCCAGAGCTACTGTAGAATTACCAGATAACCTAATGTGTGCATGTTTGGGGAGCAAATAAACTCCACACTGGTGGAGAATGAGCTAGTGTTTGAAACCAGGATAATTAAACACAATTTCTGAGCAGCAAAAATACTTATTAACAACTGTAATATGTCTTGTTGAGTAAAAACCTCTGTTGGATATGTGATAATAACCATAATGATTTTAATGGAGAAACCTGTATTTGTTTGTATTATCAATTTTTTCATTTAGACAATGACGTCAGTAAATTTTTGTTATCATCAAGGACTTCAGAAAAGCATTCAAACTGGCTTGATAACTGCAGGAGAGTGTTTTTCAAAACCATGACAACTAAACCTGAATTACTTAAAATCAATGGTGAGTGTTTACCAATAATCTACTGTAAATACACTGGCTTATATTACTTCTTCAGAGGACATTTTCTGTCTGATTTTTTCTTTAGAATTATATTAGTTATTATTGCATACTGTTTACTGTATTTTCATTATAAGATTCATGTTGCTTAATTGAAATATGAAGGTACTTCTATTTAATTCTAATAAAGATATAATTTTTTTATTGAATCTGAAATCTACATTACTTGGTTATTGTGTTTGTACAAAGTAAAATTTTTATATCACGTAGGATTTTTTTTATAGTATTTAATATAATCGCAACAAATATTTGCTTGAACTACAAACATATATACCAAGGCAGCCAATACCTCATGTTCCTCATGGATTTTTGTGTAGCTTCACAGAAGGTTTACTCCTTATTCCAAGTAATATAGGCAACCTGATGAGGTCCACATGACAACAAAAAAAATGAAAATACACAGATACAAATAATCTAATAAACTGTAAAACCTCTATTATTAATTTTATTAACGTGTTAAAGTTAATATAATCAAAATTTTATACATTTTTTTCTTTAAGGACTTTTAGGGTTTGTCATGTTCATTGTATCATCATAACTTGGACTGCTGTTCATCCATTTCTTTTGTACACCTACTTTTCCAGATTAGGGTCATGGAGAGCTGATTCTTATTCCAGAAACATGAGGTGCAAGGCAGGAGTCAGACCAGGACAAAATATGAGTATTTGAAGGGGCACACTTACTTTTCACATACAGTACATGCTCATTTATTATTAGGGAGGGAGAATACAGTATTCCCCATTACTCTAACATACATTTGTAAGAGAAAATGGCAGTACCTATACAAAAATACAAAAGGCAGGGAGACAGTGAAGACTCCATACTGCAAATGATGTAGTCAAGAACTGAACCGATCTTTGAGAGTGTCACTATGTTGCCTTACACCTTTATTCATTTATCTGTTTAAAGTACATTTGAGCAACAAAACACATTTTCTTATGCAATTTGTTTTCATAAACAAGGAACAGTTTGATGAAACTGGATATTCTTGTTTGCACCATTATTATATTTTCTTTTTGAATACTGTTTTTATTGTTGGCTGTCCATAGTTAAGCTAGCACCCTGTCACCAAACTGTAATGTTCATTCATTCTTTTTCTAAATCTGCTTACTTCAGTGCGAGGTTGCAGGAGGCTGTAACCTACCTGATCTCAATTTCATGCAAGGCAGAAAGAAATTCTAGGCATGACTTCAGTCCATTTCAGGACTTCTGTCTTACCTTCTATCCTCAAATCTATACTCAAGTAACACGTTTTACATCATCTTTATTCATGTTCAACAGTTCATCAGAATTTTTCAGGAGTGTGCCAAAGTGTTTAATTTACACTGAATGTCATGATGTCAGATGTATTATAAAGTGATTCTGAATTTATTCTTTTAGAAATTATTTCCTGATCATGCTAGTCCTTATATTCAGTTACTTGGAATTTCTTATGAAGGTAATTGAAAATCATGACATTTGGATTCTGGCAGTTTGATTATTGGTATTGAAATGCAAAGCATGGTTGCATTGTACTTATTCTTTACCTCAAAGTGCTGTGAATAACCATAGAATATTGCTGATTGCTATTATGTATCTAGTGTTTCTAGAAATAAATGTATCATTTTACCTTATTTTGAACAGCTTTTTGTCACAATATTATACTACTTGTAAAATCTTTTATATGCTACTTCCTCCTTTCAGTTTTGGCTGACTTACTTGAAAGATTTGTTATGAATCTCTCTTCAAATGCATCTGAGTGCTTTTTTACCTCTACCGACTATAAAGGTTAGTGAGAAAACATGATACTTACTGAATTGCTTCATTGTTTTGAATTATCTTAGCTATGTATTCTGTGAGCATCTACTTATAATACTACAAGTACTTGAGTTATAATTCATTTGCTTCTTGAATACCACTTGAAGACTTTCAGAAAGTCTATTCTTATTCAGCTGTTAAAAATGTTGTATGTTATAATGATACAGTATATGGTGCAAAAACATTTCTGTCTTTATTCAGTGGTAATCATTTTGCATAGAATTTAACATAATAGGAATACAAAATTAGAATTCATCTAGGATTTGCAGATAATTTCATTTAAGCACATGGTGTCTATTAAGAAACTTCCCACTATGGCATTTTTTTATTTGCTGCAAAGAAGCATTTCAACAAGTAGTGTCTACTGATGTTTCCTAATACTTAAGCTTCATTAGAAGGATGTGATAATGAATTGTGGCAATGCTAAAAATGACTGCCATGTTTACAGGAAGATATATATAAATAATGCTTTATTCTGTTTCAGTACATTAGTGTTTTGCCTACAAATAGGATATCAGACCACCTCTTGTTCCCAGATTTGATAACCTATCACCTGTAATTAAATGTTGAATACAAAATGTGTTGTCTCATAAATGAACCTGTTCTCATGTTTGAAAAATCACCTTGACTGTTACAACAAACTATACATTAATCCATCCGTCAATTATCCAACCCGCTATATCCTAACTACAGGGTCAAGGGGGTCTTCTGGAGCCAATCCCAGCCAACATAGGGCACAAGGCAGGAAACAAACCCTGGCCAGGGTGCCAGCCCACCGCAGGGCACATACACACACACATATACCAAGCACACACTAGGGACAATTTAGAATCGCCAATGCACCTAACCTGCATGTCTTTGTACTGTGGGAGGAAACCGGAGCACCCAGAGGAAACCCACACAGACACGGGGAGAACATGCAAACTCCACACAGGGAGGACCCGGGAAGCAAACCTCGGTCTCCTAACTGCGAGGCAGCAGTGCTACCCACTGTGCCACCGTGCTGCCCCAACTATACATTAAGAATTAATAAAATTATGTTTTCTTTTCTTTTGTTTCTTTTGGTAAAACTAGATTAATGTCTGAAAGTTTACAAAACATACTGTATGCCATATACTTCTATGACTGTGCTTGTCAGCTCCATGCTACCTGTACCATCTGGGAGCCTCTAGAACTTACCACTGTCGATAATGTAACCAAGGATGAGCCAGGCAAATGCTCACATAACAAGGAGTAGGTGTAGCAGTGCTCATGTGCTTTATTAAAACAATCAAAAATAAAGAGTCTTAAAATAGTGCAGTGCAATTTTCATAAATAGATAAATAATCCATTAAAAAATGTAACAGTAAAATCTAGAACTAAAATGAGAGACCAGCACAATCATTAGGTCCTTAATGTGCTGCCAGAGAAGCCCAGCACATTTCCCTCTTCATCTCCCTGTCTCACCCATTGCCAGCACCACCCAACCCCCTTCTTAGCTGCCTCAAGCAGCTACAGCCAGACCGCCTGGGATCAATTATCCTCCCATCATCCTTTATGCTCCCCTGTCATACCTCGAATCACAGGGTCAACTCCACCTCAATCACACCTGACTCTAACTCTCCCACACTGGCTGTTAGGCTCATCTAGCCTCTACATCTGATGTTGTTCTCACAGCTCTCTGTTTCTACACTCTTTGTTCTTTCTCTCCCCAACTCTGTCCCAGCAAGCTCCATTTACAGTATACTGCCTCTCCTAATGGGGTGCAGATGTGAGACAGTGCTCCTTTCAAGGCAATAATGAAGCATCTAATCAACGCTTGCACCTGCACATACATACTTAATCAGCAAGGTGTCTCCTCCACCCCTGGAGCACAGTGCGATCAAACACACTCACCCACTTATTTATTTAAAATTGGCCCGAAACCACAGACCTTCTATCACAACTAATACATTCCATTTATGGTCTTAGAGGATATGCTGTGATTTTTTTCCATATACCAGAATTAAAAATGAATCAATATCATAAAACTATAGACTTCACTCAAATGTATTGTATTATTACCTTTCAAGTAACATCTGTTACATGACTGTTTATATACTACCAATGTTTTTACATAGAGCAATCTTTCCAAATATTTGTTCAGTTTCAGCAAATTTTGTTAATTGTAAAACTGTCATAATCTGGACTTTGTTTTGTATTTTTAAAGACGTTTCCTTGGCCAATGAAATAATGGAGATATCTTTTTAAGGGGTTTAGAGGCCAAGGAATTTAATGGCCATATGATGAATTTTTTTTTTTTTTGTAATTTAGGTTTTTTTTAGGACATTATTTTTTAATTACATCTCTCCACAGCATTCTTTTGTTTTTATTATGAGCACCGCCATTGTTTACTGTTTGTGATTCAGGCTGCTAGGCAGGACAACTGGTAGTGTGTGATGCGTGATGTTATTACTACAATGATACAAAGGTCAGCGTCATCTGCTCTTTTCTGTCTAAAAATGAAGATACATTAAAAACAAACTATGTTATTATTGTTAATGATATCTGTGGTAACAATCTGTTTTCTGTTCTTTCATAGGTTATTTTGTAATTATTGACACTCTCTTGATCTATGATTTTGTCTCTCGTCCTGGTCTTTGTTGACTTAATTCCTGTCCTTCTGTTTATGACTTTGGCCTTTTATTACAATTGCAATCCATCTTCTGATTCCAGCTTACTTTAAACTGCAGTTACCCTGTGAAGTCAGAGCACTGATAAATGTGGAACCCCAAGGTGGAATAGTTACATGCTCATATTAGTGTTTTAAAATCCACAAATGGAAAACAAAGACAAAAGTGAATCACTTTAAAAATTTTTTTTTTTTTTTTGACCTAAATTGTTCTTGGCTTTCTGGATTCAGGCACTTAGAGAAACACAAGAGGTTAACAATAAAAAGAAAAATATGAACAATATGGAAAAAAATGAGATAAAAGGAAGATGTATTTCAAAAATAATGTCTTCAAAAATGCCCCAAATTAAAAAAACGACATGACCATTAAATTCCTTGACCTCCAACACTTCCAAAATTGATATCCTATTTATTTTTTAGGGCACAAGGGAAAATCCTCCAACAATATAAAACAAGGTGAACATCATTAAAAAATCTTTGAGGCATCATTGATGTAATTAACAAGAATGGTAAAAATCTTTTCTCCATGAAGATTATAGTATTTTAATGAAATGGATGTGCCATATAGTACAGCTTTTTCCTGACTGGTGCTAAAAAAGGAATAAGACAGTAGTCTACTTATGGTTTGTACTATTTTGAGAAAACCACATTTTGAAAAATTTACATTGCTGAAAAAAATTTAGTTTTGTTTGATTGTTAATTGCAGACATGATTCTTTCTCACACCACTACATTTTCATGTCATCATTCTTTACCAAATCACCTTCCATATACAGTACTTGGTCTCAATCAGTGTTTAAGGATATGGGGTTAGATGGACTAAAATAATCAACTGCAGCAAGAAGAAAAAGGAGTCCACAGTGGTGTTTTTCGAAAAACAAATTCAGTAAATTAGGTGGCCATGCTTTAAACAAACATCTGTCAAGTAATAATGAGTAAAACTAGTCTTAGGTGACTATGAGCTGGCATCAGGCAACATTAGTTGTGTTAGAATGTTCTAAACTTTGGCCCAACAGTCCTAATTCAACTCTCTTAAGATTTCTGTGGGTAAGGTTTCTTAATGATTATTTGTATTTTAAATATTTCACTTCGTGTAGTATATTATTTTTATTTGTAACCTTTTACAAGAACAAGTCATTGGTGTTATTTTTTAGGTAGTGGAGCTATGGCAGATTTTTGTCTTATTACACCTTAATTACACCTACACTTAAACATATCTTGGAGTGGTATGTGGGCACAGTGTTATATAGCAAAAAGTAGAACTACTAAATAATTTTGTTACTGTACTTAAGCATATTTTGAGAATATTTTGAGTATAAAATTTTCAAAGCATTTTCAAACGTTTTGCTGTATTTTGCTGGCCATGTTTGTTACTGTGATATTAAACCTGAGAATAAATAATCTATGCTAATACAATGCATCATTCAGTCAATTATCTAAACTACATGTTTCCCTTGCTTTAGAAACAACTACTTTATGAAAATTCATGTGTATGAAAGATGAAAATGTCTGCTCAGTGATTCATGTACACCTCACTGCAGGTTATATAATGGGGCGAGGCTGAATGTTTGAGGGTGAAGATGAATGGTGACGTGTAGACTTCAATCTCAGTTATTTTCATGGCTGATGCAGTGGCATTCAGAAGCTGTCCTGGTAGCAGTCTGCCAAACAAGACGGGGGCTAAATACACTTTCCAGTGAGATAGGCTGGTGCATTCACATGCTCACCTTGTCTCGTTGGTGGCTTATGTCTTCCAGTATTATCCAGGGTATCACAGGTTCAAAACAGTCTGCGAAAGTGTTGGTAAACCCCAAGAAAAAAACAAATGGCTGTTCTTTTGATTTTAAATTTGATGAGATTAAAGTCTAGGTCAGTATTTCCAAACCTTGGCCCTGGGGACACACTGTGGCTGCAGGCTTTTGTTCCAACCAGATTCCTAATCAGTGACAACATCTGATAACACTGATCTCCTTTAATTAGCTGGTATTATTTTTATTTTATTCTACATTCAGAAAAGCACAGCAGCATGATTTTTTACAATTATAAGACATTTAGAACTGTTTCTGCTTTGCTATAGATTTAAATGCTTAACTCTCTTTTGTTGATTTCATTATACTTTGCCCTTTCTCTGTACAGTTTTTCCCCTTCATTGTATCTTATTAATGCCAATTAAAAATGAGCAGAGCAGACACCCAGGCAAACAGCACTGAATAATCAAGTAAGTACTTTAGCATCAGACCCACTAATTAGTAAATAATGGATTAATTAAACAATACAAATACCTAGAAAAGCAGAATGAAAATAAAGATGAAAATATTGTTAAAAAGAAAAAAAAATATTCCCATATAACTGCTGAGTACATTTTTATATATATAATTTTTTTTTTTTTTAACCAAACTTAGTTTTCTAATTTCTATATTGTTCCCAAAACACAGAACTTGGGAAATAACACATCACTTCATTAGCCCAGGAGTCCAATTAAAAATAGAAGCTGGTTGTAACAAAAACCTGCAGCCACAGTGTGCCCCCAGGACCGAGGTTGAGAAACACAGCTCTAGGTAGTGAACTTTATTAAAAATTATTTAATAAAAGGTAATGTCTTACTAGAGTTTGATAACAAATAATAATAAGAATAATGAATTTGTAAACCTTTCTGAAAACATGTTTCCACTTTTTCATGACCAGTTATTGAGTATAAATTGATGGGCAAAAATGCATCTTTTTAAGATGAAATCTACAGCAGAGTAAAGTGTGCAGAAAATTAGGGGGTCTGAATACTCTCTGAATCCACTGTTAATAAAACAGAAAGATACTACTTTTACTTGTACTTTTAATACTTAAGTGTACATAAGTTAGATACTTATACTTCTACTTGACTAGTTTTCTAGTCATATTTTACTTTTACTTAAGTCACTTTCCAGAAATGTAACTCTACTTTGACTCAAGTAGGGCTATTGGGTACTTTATCCAGCACCGAGCACAAGGTACATTTTTTTCCTTAAAATACAAAATATTGGAAGAGAAACTGATTCTTCTGTCTGTTTTGCCAGACCAGGAGTACAGGGAGATGAGAGAAAACTTTGTGAAAAAAACAACATTTGGGTCAAAAGCCAGAAAGATAAAAGAAGTCATCACCAAAGCCCAATACTCTAAAATTAAAGTGAAAAACAAACAAAAAGTCCTAATTTCCTAATTTTCTTTGACGTAAATTAATTTGTTTAGGAATACGTTAAACAAAAAAACAGCAGATTTGATTCACATCATAAAGTCTGTAGGCCCTTTCAAGAGGCTTATAATCAAGAAGGAAAAAAATAAATATATTTTGATCTATCAATATGTTGGGGGCTGCGGTACCTTCGTGTCCTTCTGGACCTGCTTGATTTCTTCAAAATCCTTCTTCAACTCTGGGTCACTCACATTTTTATGGTTCAGGTTTTTGTACTACCAGGTGGAAACAGCAGGCCAAAGATATTGCAGAAATTTATCTTGGACTGGGAGATAAGAAGGAACATAGTCATAGAACAAAGTGTGGGTCAAACGTCAGAAGACAAACCATACCAATAGTCTGGTCCCAATACGTTAGCCAAACATCTACCAAATCTTCTTTTTGAACATTCAGAAACTTGGACAATGCTGATTTCACGCTGCCATCTTAAATAGTGATGACATCACGCCATAATTGCCGGCTGCTACCTGGTAGCAATTTTGTAGTGTTGCAAACAACAACATGTTCACAGTCATCAGAAAAGTACGCAATATGTCGGCAATGATAAGTGAAAACAGAATACATAATGGTGGTGCAAAAACGAAATAATATCACATTAAAAATTATTAATGTTTAAATAGACAAAAATTACAAAGTATGTGTGAAAATACATTTTATACACTGTGACAGGGGGCGCTATCGCTCCCTTGAACCCCTGTCCAAGACTCCAGACACCAGATAAAAGTCCAAAAGTTGACTTTATTTATTATCCACAGTGCACAAAGCACCCTGTCCACCACTATACTCATTAAACAAACCACAATAACTACAATAATCAATCCTCCACTCTCGGACAGGTTGCCCTCCTACCACCCAGCTCAGCTCGCCGTCTGGGAGCTGTCACAGTCTTTTTATAGTCCCTGACCCGGAAGTGTTCCAATCCCCAGTTCATGTGACCTTTATCACTTCCGGGTCAGATAAACAGTCCTTTTCTTCATCCCGGAAGTATGTCACTTCTGCTGTTGCGCTGTTTATGACGCACTTCCGGGTTATAGGGCACATATGACTCTCTATTCCTCCCTGCAGCGTCCTCTGTTGGCCTCTGGGGTATCCAGCAGGTTTGTAAGGGAAAACTCCATGGTCCATGATTCCCTGCTGGCATCCGGGGCGCCTCCATGCTGCAGGGAGAGCTCCATCTGGTGGCCTGGGGGTATTGGCCGTGGTGACAAGCCGGCCATAGACCACGACAACCTAAAACTATTAAACTGTAACACTGACAACCTTTTGTACAATATAAAGGATAATAAAATTACATGACTTTTTTCATTTTGAAATGTTCTACATGTCACAGGTGACTTTTGGTCCTATCTACATACCAAATTAAAAACCCGTTTTAGATACAGTACAACAGAACTTTCAAAATCCAAGCAGACTAAGTGCAGGTTCTCATAACACTGAAGCATAGTACATAAGCATCAGTTCATTCATCAGCTTATCTATTTTCAAACCTGCTTATCCAGGTAATTGTCACAAAATGTCAGTGCCTGTACTTGGAGTATTAGATACAATATGGAAAACAGCCCTGAACAGGGCCAAATTCCATTTAAAGACACATTCATGCATACCTACTCTCATTTATATTGAACCAATGTGCATTTACAGTCAACCTAATAATGCTTTTTGTGAAATGTTAAAAGATCACCTGAGTACTAAGAGGAAAATCCACACAGACATAGGAGGAATGTCCAAACACCATTCAGACACTGTCTAGACCCAGGATTTGAACCTAGGACTGTAGGTATAACAGTCTTGCTAAACACTGTGTGACCAGCACACATCAAAACCTACATAAATCTGACAACTTTTTTCCTTCTATCCTGTAAATGTTTTACCCAATTTTGCTTCCTCGAAGAAAAAAATAAATGTGTGGAAAATATTGATTTTTTTTTCTTTAACAGTACATTTCTAGAGTAGAAATAAATCATAACATGTTATTAAGTAAAACAATATTTTATGTTGTAAGGTAGCAGTCCTTTCATCAATTGTGACGACTGACTACCCATTAAAATGGACTACGTAAGAGGATTGAAAAGTAATTGGGGAGAATTCCTTACTGTATAAAGAAACTTGCAATTTAGTTTCTTGCTGATATTTATCACCCGCGTGACACAGTAGAAAAAGGGAGACACTTTAGCTTTTAGTTGGTTTAACTATAACAATTTTATTAATAAAGCATAAATTCCAAACATCCTTGCAGCAAAGGAGGACAAGAAGTTCAAACTTGTACAGTACTTGTAATGTAGTATGATGATTATTTTTAGATGAGTGATGGATAGAGGAGATAGATTGTGAAACACACCAAGAATGCATTCTGTTTCATTTTTTGGTGAACCATCTAGGGAATTGCTGTCATAGTCTGTTCAGTCCTTTTCACTTTACTGACCTTATTATCTTTTACTGTAATTGATGGCTAAAACTTGCCCACTGTTTCACCTAAAATGAAGATTTCTGTAACAGTACACATTGATATTTAACCCTACAAGGCTAAGTTAAGCAGTTTTCAGAATAGTCCGCTTAAAAAGGTAATATGTTCAAAAATGAAAACATACAAAATGAACAAATCTTATAGTGTTCAGTTGGTGTTAAGATGATTATTGTGTGCCAGGAAAGTACCCACACCATTTCACCACCACCAGCCGGTACTGTTCACAGAAGGCAGGACGGATTCAATGATTCATGCTGTTTATACCAAATTTTGAATCTACCATTTGCACATCATATTGTTATAACTGAAAAAAAATCATAAAGTAAACAACAGTTGAATTTGAAAAAAATAATTATAATTAAGTTGGGTATTATAGGATGGTTAATGCTGCTGAATCACAGCTCCACCATTTTAATTCCAGTCCTGTCACTGGCTATGTGGAGTCTGCATGTTTTGTTTGTGTATACAGTATGTGCGTGTGTGGGACTTGATTCATAAGTTTAAATTGACTTGGTTTCAGTTAAATGTGGGGTGTGTGCATGAAATTGCTCAGCTATGGACTGCTGTCTCTTTTAGGGTTAGCTCTGCTTTATGTCTGATAGAGCAAGGAGGATTAGCTCTGTAATGGAATAAGCAGCTTCAGGATATTTACATTTAGAACGGCAAATGGAGAAAAAGCATTGCATGCAGCAGAAGAAGCCGAGTCAGTTTTTTTGGAGATGCTGAAGCATTAGGAACAAAACAAAGAAACAGAAGATAATCTATGATGTGTAAGTGGGCAGTTCCTTAGTTCTTTTTATTTCATGAGTAAATATGGTAGCTCCTTTCTGTTGGGTACATGTAATTTTTGAGAAAGAGTTGGTCAAATTGCACCATCATTGCATATAGTATAACTTTTTTTTGATTTTATCGACTCTGATTTACAGTATTTCTTAATTGTTTTTCTGTATTCCAAAAACTTAGGAGTAACTGCCTGAACAAAACAGTATTTTATGTTACCTTCATAACAGTACAGGAAATAAATGTGTATGTATATAATGAAATACTAGCCATCCCCCCTGCGGCTTCGCCCGCATAGTAGTGAAACAGGACAATCTTTTAAAATCAATAAACAAACAAGTATCATTAGCTAAGTGGAGGCTAAGTCCATTCCAAAACTTGGCCAGAGGTACAGCGATTCGAACGGAGGCTGGCGTGTGAGTGAGGATGGCCCCACCCAGTGCCCCACTCCTGACCAGGCTTCCTCCTCCCCTTGGCCCACAGCCTCTGTCTCAGATTAATGTGAATTTATCACTCCTGCAAGTGAACTATGATGCTAAGCGCGATGAGTGTAGTCGCAAAATCAACCAGAATGTTCAAGCAAATTCCAGAAAAAAAAAACAATCTAAATCTGTTAAGCAGTTCTCTCGTTCACTAGCTAAGCGAATGTAAGATATGTACTGATACTGGTGAGTGAATGAGGAGGGCCCTGTCCCCCTCTTCTTGGCCCGATGCGTGTCTCTCGGATTCGTGCAAATATATCGGCACTGTAAGTGAACTATGAGACTCAGCGAGAAGAGAGAAGTCACAAAATCAACCAGACTGTTGAAGCAAATTTTTGAAAAAAAAAAACTAATCTAAATCCGTAGTTCTCTCATGAAAAGCAGACAGACAGACATTGGATTTTATATATATATAGATATATATAAAAGGGTCAATATATATATATTGGGACAATACACCAGTGTCAATCTATTCAACAGTTTTGTGGAGCTAGTTAATCCATGGGGAGCAGAGACTTTGCTCAAAACACAGGTCACCCAGCCTTGTGTGGGTGCCAGCTCATTGCATGACAAATTTCACCCACCAACCCTCAATCTCTCAACGTAGAGTTGACAATTAAGACAACACAGATCTGTTTTAGTTGTGGAAGGAAACCTACCACATCTAGAGGCAAAAAACAAAATGCACACATACCTAGATACAGTGGGAACTTACAAATTAGAATTTACAAAGTCAACACAGATAGTTTTATGGCTTGATTTAAGACTATTCTCATACAGCTGTAAAGCAGCAGCACTAACCACTGCACAATCCTGCTGCTGCTGTAGACACCAGGGGACACTATAGCTCCCTAAACATCTGACACACACAGGCCCTGGCATAAGTCTCAACAACTAAAGGGTTTTTTAATTGTATGAAACTCTTTCAGGAACAGTTTCCCACACCACGAACACAAACACAGTGCCAATAAGCAGTAGACACACTTTTTGTCATTGTCTACCTCTTCTTCTGTCTCTTTTCTCTTTCTTTCTCTCTGTCTCTGCCTCCTCCATTCGTCCTGGAAAACTTCCTTCTCCTCCCAACTGTTGCTATCAGAATTGAGGCAGGCTTTCTTCCACACTATTGCTGTCCCGGCTGGGTAAGGTTCCTGGCCATCCTTCATACTGCTTATTGCCATATACACATATTGTACCCCTGATACATGCACTTCATCTCAAAGGCCAAGTGATGCTAAATAGAAAAAAATGTGGTCACCCTGCTGTAATAACTGTGAAAAGGGTATCAAGTTTTTTTTTCTTTTTACCAGACAGTGCAATTTTCTCTTATTGGTGACTTTTACATTACTATTTATATACATACCATTGTTTCTGATTTTATGCTATCCTTCCTCAAGTTTACTAGGTCCTACTTTGAAGTGCAGGTTTTATTTTTGACATTATTTCTTTGGTTGTGATGCACATAACTAAAATTCTGTCTGCATCAACACAATTTAAGATCGGCAGTTAACCTTTATGGAGTTGTTTGCATGCATTCTGTAGCTAGTGAATGGTCAGGAAAATCATTATTCAACACACATCTTAAACTCTCACTTCCATTAACTGCAAACCTCAAAAAATGAAGAAATCATGCTGAAGCATCTTCTGCGACAGGAAAAAACTTGTAATAGGTAATCCATTTAATTTTCATTCCTCCTAGGAAATTTAGGAGTCGTATTTTCACTTTATTATCATACAGTTAAGAAGAGCATAAAATACATATGAAGTCATTAGCAGAGAATTATGAGTGAATGCTAAAGAGCAAATTGTAAGAGGTAATTGGGTTTTACTGAATTTATTTATAAGCTTTTATCCTCAATGAAAAATGTCCAGGGAGTAAAGTGGCAATTACATACTTTTAATTTTTTGCAGTCTCTGTGATCTCAGTGATACGAATTAATGAAGAAATTGAAGAAATTCAGGTTTTTTTTTTGTTTTTTTATAATGAGGTTAATCGTTACTTTGATTCTGAACGTATTTAACTCTAAATAGCAACACTTTAGTTTTCTTTTTGTACAGGTACTTATTCAGCACATTTTAACAATAGAGGAATCCCTTTATACCTGAAACAATTCCAGTGAGAGATTCAAAAACATATACAATAAGTACAAAAATATACAACAAAACAAGAAGCCTACTGCCTCTCTGGGCCATTCCAAACCACTCACTGTCAACTCCATCGGACCTGGTTCAGTCGTGGAGAATCCACCTACTTTAAAGATCCTTCACATCTTCTACGACTCTGTGATGAGCAGTGTGATTTTCTATGCTGTGGTGTGCTAGACTGGTAACATCACTTCAAGAGAAGTCTGCCAAATCAACAAGCTAATTTAAAGGGCAAGCTTAATTACTGTATACTGTAGGATACAGATTGGACCCCCTAGAGGTTGTAGTGAAGGAGAGAATTAAAACAGCATTGAGTGCCATTATAAACAATTCTGCACAACCTCTCTCTGACACACGAACACTGAGTACTTTCAGCCAATAAATTATTCATCAGAAGTGTGTCAAAAAACATTACTGGGGACCCTTTATACCAACAGCAATACACCTGCATAATCACCACTGCGACTGTGACTGCCAAGTCAGAAGTTTACTTTCTTTTCAATTTTTGCCCCTTTTAGTTATTTTGGCATGTGTTCAGACAATAACGTATCTATCTATCTATCTATCTATCTATCTATCTATCTATCTATCTATCTATCTATCTATCTATCTATCTATCTATCTATCTAATAGTCTGCTGTAAAAAAAATCCAATTTCCCCAGAGGACAAATAAAGTTACAACAATCAATCTATCTATAGATAGACAGATATAAGTTCTTTTGTTCCCAGAGGGAAATTCGACTTTTTTTAGAAACTCTTTAAATCAGGGGTGCTCAATATGTCGATCGTGATCAACCAGTAGATCGCAAAGGTAGTGCAGGTAGATCGCGTTGCATTCAAAAAAAAATTTTTTAAACGTTAGTCTATCATATATCCTCCCTCTGGCATTTGCCACTTGATGGACATACAGGGCGGTCAGTCTGAGATCTCTTCTCTTTTATCACACTGGTCATCCCGCACACACGATCAAACGCGTGAGCTACTGCAAAACACCGGCTGTGATCTAGTTAGCCTTTCAATTTATATCGACTAAAGAAGGGATTTAAAAAAAAATTGTCTGGGGAGGGTACATTTTCTCACAATGTCACAATCAAAGTGCGTTTGTCTGATCTGTCAATCTATCATTGCTATTCCAAAAAAGGAAAATGTGGAAAGGCATTTTCGGACTGTTCATAAAAACTACGAAGCTGACGATCTTCCAAAAAGCAATCTGAGAAAGGGAAAGGAGAGATATTTTATATATATATATATATATATATATATATATATATATATATACCTGTATATATATATATATATATATATATATAAAACTACCTACATTAAAAATTCATTTCGACCTGGTCATTTTAAAAGTAGCTCAACAAGCCGAAAAAGTGTGGGCACCCCTGCTTTAAATTAACCTAATCTAACTATCTAAAGCCTCAACAGAAACAAAAACAAGCATGAAACAAAGTTCGAATTAAGGAATTCTTCAGTGTAAAGTCCACACTTGGGCCTCTTAGGAGACCCACTCATTGAATAATGGCAGGGTGAAAGTTGCTGTAGTGGTCAGGAAGTTCTGTCGCTGTCTGTTACGACCTACTGTAGACTTTTGTTTTTATACTGTAATTTGGTGTTTACCTTAATTGGGTCCTGATCTAATTACCCACTTAAGTTTCTTATTAATTAACTCACCAGGGTTATGGGTGGGGTGTAGGTTTATAAATTAAGCTGCTTTGGGTTTTAGGTGAGAGAGAGAGAGAGTGTGTGTGCGTGTGTGCGTGCTTGTGTGTGTGTGCGCGCGTGTGTTTGTGTGTGGAGAGAAAGACAGAGCAAGGTATAGAAAGTTAGGGTTGGATGGTCTGGCTTTGGGTTGCTTATCTATACTAATAAAAAGCAAAGCCCTCACTCATCACTAATTCTCCAACTTCCCGTGTAGGTAGAAGGCTGAAATTTGGCAGGCTCATTCCTTACAGCTTCCTTACAAAAGTTGGGCAGGTTTCATTTCGAAATTCTACACGTAATGGTCATAACTGGAACCTATTTTTTCATCCATATACTATAATAGACTTCTTCTTGATGCCCATGGGAGGCGGAGTTACACCTCCCACGTAATTTAGTGCCTGCCCATATAAGGCCGTCCGTCAGCGGCAATCCAATAGAAACACTGCCACTAAATATTCACGGGTGAAGGACTGTGCTTATGCAGACGAAGATGAGATGGTCAGGGTGGTGTTTGGCACAAACTCAGCGAAACTGCGAGAGAAACTTTTAAGTGCCGGGTCTTAGCTAACATTAAATACAGCCGTGGACATTGCACAAGATGGCACCAGCACAGCTGTGAACTTTCGATGCATGTACACCGAGCGGCTCACGTGAAATGACGCAGTGCACAGACAAAAAGCAACAGTTCCAAAGAGTGCTGAACAAAAACCGAATTACACAATTGAGAAGGCAGCAAAAAAATATGAAGCGTGTGATACATATAAGCATATTCATAAGTGCAGCTACTGCGGAAACAAAGCACACGGTGGAAAAAGTCAATGTCCCGCTAAAGGAAGACAGTGTAAAAAAAAGCCGTGCATGCAGTGGGTCACGTCTCAGATAAAGAGGAAGACGAGCTGTTTATTGATGCAGTAAGAAACGAATCGATGAATGAAACCTCTTATCTTTACAACAATTGACATACACGGAATGTAACTTGAACACATCCTACAAATACGAACCTGATTGAAAGAAATAATGATAATCAAATCCTCGATGACAGCAACACTCCTAAATTTCACAAAACAATTACTGTATATTGACACTCATGTTACGTTATTTTTAAAATGTTCCCTTTTCTTTTTCATAACTTCTTTAACACACTACTTCTCCGCTGCAAAGCGCGGGTATATATATATATGTATATATATACCCCGATCTACATATGCTCGAATAGATAAACCACACGCTGTGGCGCAATGGTAGAGCTTTCGCCTCTAACGCCGACGACCGGGGTTTGATTCCCGAGAGGGGGTGCACTGAGTATGTATGTGTGCTTTTTTATTCATTTTACCTTCGCATCCCCTTGGTTTGAGATGTATGAAAAAAATATGAGGTTAACGCAGAAAGACAGATCACCAATAGAAGCTTCATGAATAATGGATACTTTATTCGCCGTCAATGATTGTTTTGGTAAAGCCATATTCAGTGTATTTATTAGATGAACGGTAAAAAAGTAAGAGCGAGGGGAGGGTGACTTATTGAGGCACGCAGGCAAAACCACAATAGCACGCAGGCTCGATGTACTGTAGTGCGCGTCAACTCGATGTGAATTGCGCGATCACATTCGAAAAAATATATCTTTTCAAGTTCTATTTAGTCCATATGTGTCAAACTCAAGGCCCGTGGGCCACATCCGGCCCGGCGTGTAATTATATCTGGCCCGCGAGATCATTTTATATACTGTATTATTGTTATTAATGGCCCGGGGATATGAAGCGCTGGTAACACAATAAACTACAGATCCCATAATGTAGTGCTTCAGCCGCCTTGCCGAACACTTACCGCATTAATCAAGTCTAGCTTATGATGCTGCAAGTTATTGCGAAGCTAGCCCACACGATGCCGAAGAGAAAAGTTGATTCTGAAAATAGAGCCTTTAAAAACCGATGGGAGGCTGAGTATATGTTTACTGACATTGCCAGTAAACCCGTGTGTCTCATTTGTGGAGCTAATGTGGCTGTAATTACAGAATTTAATCTAAGACGGCACTATGAGACAAAACATCAAGATAACCTGAAAGACCTGAATGCAATGCACAAGATACAGAAAGCAGAAGAGTTAAAGAAGAGTCTGACACTTCAGCAGATGTTTTACCCGTGCAAAATCACAAAGTGATTTCAAGTGAAGCTACTTTTATGGGAGACACAAATGCACCAGTGCAACTTGCCCCACTTTCCCTGTTGCCAAGTAATGTTGAACCAAGTCGGCACTACGGTGTTCCCAAAAACGCATATTTGTGTGTGTGTGTATATATATATATATATATATATATATATATATCTATACTAATAAAAGGCAAAGCCCTCACTCACTCACTCATCACTAATTCTCCAACACACACATATACACAGAAATACATATATATATATATATATATGTATTTCTGTGTATATATGTGTGTATGTATGTATGTGTGTATATGTAGATATCCATCCATCCATTTTCTAACCCGCTGAATCCGAATAGGGTCACGGGGGTCTGCTGGAGCCAATCCCAGCCAACACAGGGCACAAGGCAGGAACCAATCCTGGGCAGGGTGCCAACCCACCGCAGGACACACACAAACACACCCACACATCAAGCACACACTAGGGCCAATTTAGAATCGCCAATCCACCTAACCGGCATGTCTTTGGACTGTGGGAGGAAACCGAGCGCCGGAGGAAACCCACGCAGACACGGGAGAACATGCAAACTCCACGCAGGGAGGACCCGGAAGAACCCGGTCTCCTAACTGCGAGGCAGCAGCGCTACCACTGCGCCACCGTGCGCCATATGTAGATATGTATATATATATATATATATGTATATATATATATATGTATGTATATATGTATGTGTGTATATATATATATATATATATATATATGTGACAGCAACACTCATCACTCACAACAGTGACAAAACAATTACATTGACAATCATGTTACGTTATTTTTAAAATGTTTACTTTTCTTTATCATTACTCCTTTAACAAACTACTTCTCCGCTGCGAAGCGCGGGTATTTTGCTAGTTAAAGAAATATAATTGTAAGCTAGCCATCTAAGCAATAAATGCAATTAGTTTGTATCTCGCTGTAAACTTTGTGAAGTTAGACAGCTATGTTAGTGTGGTTCTTCTTCCTTGCTTGTTTTGCGTAATTTTCTCCATATTTTGTGTGTTGTGTTTTTTTGACAATAAATGGAGCCTGTTTTTGTTTAGGTTTTTGTGTTTTGTCTCCCTCTCTCTCTCTTACTCGTGTACGGCCAATTTATATATTCCTAGACTTTTTGGTAGGCCATAACACTGTCTCTGTCAGTGTACTAGTTGTTTGCTTGTTCAGGTTCCATGGGAGCCTCCTAAAATTTTCAGGGTATAAGGCCACAACTGAAAAGACCCAGAGTTGACCAGGTCAGTGGTTGTGGTGCTTCAGCATGTTTGGGGTTCAGTGGTTGCGGTATTCATGAGTGTGGCAACACTTTTTTGTAGATAATGTTGTTTTGATGCAATAAACTAGTCAGTGTCTAACTAGTTTATCCTCACACTAAGTAAAAATCTAGTAGTGGTGTGGCAGAGCCTAACAAATATTTCTCCTAGACAAATGCATAGTAAACAGCAAAATCAAGCAATGCAACATCATGATGATGATGATGATAATAATAATAAGAGGAAGAAGAAATCAAAATTTACATTCTGAGTGAAAGCATGATAATCTCTAAGCAGGTTGTTTACATGAGTTCAAAACATATTAAATACATAGACCTCAGCGATGCACTGAATATTATTATGCTAACTATAAAAAAAATGTAAAATTCCAACATAATCTAAAAAACATTTCAAATAGATAATATGATGACCTTAGCTCTCCATCCAACTCTGTCTTCAGTGAAGCCTTTCACATCAGGTTGCTGTTCTTACATACAGTATAGCCAAGTCCTGGATTTGCTTTTCATTTTTCTGACTTTGCCATGTTGAGCTAGAGAGAGAGTTATTTCATCCAGGTTACAATATTGTTAAAACTTGCAGAGATCGTAGCTGATAGATCTCCGTGTGGCCCTCTGGAGGGAAAGACAGGTACAGTTGCGTATTATTGGTAGAGAACCAGTAAGAAAAACCATGGGACACAATGATAGAGCCTACTTAGATGTGTATATAGAGGACTGATCTTTGGGCCACGCCTGTGCTTGCCTGCTACACTCATGACATCTAACCACTCCAGGACACACAGTAGGATCTGCCTTAAAAGGTAGAACTAAAACTACCCAAAGGTAGTCCCAGTGATTCTAAGGCTAGAGTGGATCTGGTGGTTGACTGCATCAAATGAAGAGGAGAGATCTAGCAGGATAGCGATAGAAGACATGTTGGAAGCTCTAGCTTGCCATAACAAAGGGAAGTCGAGCCATCTTAGAGGAATGGCCAGAATGTAAGACAGGCTAAATGGAGTCCCATCTCTGTTCGGCTACATTTTCTCATGTAAGTTCAGGTTAAAAATATGACCCAATGGGAAGTACCATAGTTATTTAGTATATCTATAAATTGAATTGTATGGGGAAGACAGGGAAACCTAAATATAGTAAATTCCAACTTAAGGCTAGTGGAGACAATTAACCATACAAAAGGTAGGCACATTTCTTAGACATTAATAATCACCCAAAGTAAACTGTGTGTAGACTGTGAAAAAATGTTTAGGTATTCAAAGCTGAATAAGTTTAACACTTATTACTTTAGTTTTCATTTCTGACTGAGATATTTTTTACAAAGTATTAAGTGGCAGTGGATAAATGCTAATGGAATCTAATGGATATATTCAGGATGAATTTACTTGGATTTGAAAAATGTGTTTTCCCCTTGACTGAATTAAAAATATCTGCAGATTATTTTCGATCACTTGATGAAGGATGAAATGTTGTGTTTTTAACGTATTTTAGATTATCCTGGTAACACTTCATGAAAGGCATGAGCTAACCTAGGATTAAATTGCAGTTTGTCTCCACTTTGGCCAAAGTGAAGTTTGAAAATACACAAAAACTCTACACCTGAAACCTTTCTAAAAGCACAACAGGCAGATGCAGAAACATAACCAAATAATGATAAACCCACTCATAAGGTGTCCTAATCAAGGGTTCGCTTGAAGTTCTGAACAAAATGTCAAAATAACCATAAACAGTACCTCAAGGTGATGTAGCAGCCATTTAATCGAAAAACAAAAAAAAGATGTAATAAAATTAAAGCTATTATATAAGAAACAAAAGTAATTCAAATATTTATACACTTTTTTCATTAATGCAGGCTCTGATTCAAGTGTGAGGAATCAAACCTTTACTGCTGTGGAACTTCTTGGGATCAAAATGTCAATTAGGTGAGTGTTATTTGAATATTTGACAAATGTATATTTTGTTATATTATTTCAATTTTACAGTTTTATTTTGCTTTGCTAATGTAATTAAATAACTATGGTTTGTACGGAAAATAACAAACTTGTTTGTTTAGCAGTATAATAGGGAAGCCTGCTGTCCTTGAAGATCTTTGAATGCTTGATGGTATATGTCCTAGCAACTGTCAGAGATCCAGAGGTGCCTGATCTTCAACTCATGAAAAGGCAGACCAAAGAGTGTTGGCAATAATAGTTAGAAAACCATCTTTTTCCTAGCAGAAAATGAATTATCTCATATTGAGAGAATCAGGTCTATGCTGCCATTTTGAGAGTGAGCTCTAAGTGTGCTGCCAGAGTTACAGACATTACTTCATATTGTATTACATTACAGTCCAGGTGCTCTGACTTCAGGAGTGGGATTGTTTTGTCCCTTCAAAGCATGCAGCCCTGTTATCACCTTAGAGATCCAGCAGTTTGTGATCTACTCACCGCTCAAGGGAACCAGGGACATCAGAAGCTACAAAGGGGGAGACCTCTAGTCAGTTGTCTGTAAAGCAAAAGAAAACCTTCCTTGTCTTTCTAAGTGTTTTCATTGGCTGGAATTATCTCCAGGAATGTGTATAAGGTTGCTTTACTGTATTTCTCATTGAATGCTCATTGATGAGAGAAAATAACTTGACGATGAGAGATTCAGAAATAATGAAGTGAGTCTATATGTCTTGCATATACATGAATGAAGCATGTTTATTTTAGGTCTAGATATTACGTTATTTTAATACTATTTTTACCTGTAATTTCATTTTTAGATTAGTTTCAGTTTAGTTTCATGAACGTTTAGCCATTCCTGTTTTGTTTTTATTTTCGATGACCTGCCTCAAATATTTTTAGCTTAAAAATTGCTATTAAATGAAGATTAAGAAATACACAGTGAATACATAGCAAAGGACTGTATAAAAATAGAGATATACCTATAAAAGTAAGGCTGTTTATGCTCCAGTAGTTTTTATAAAGAATTATGTTATGAATAATCTCTAAAATGTGTGTCACATGCTTTGTATGAGTGTCTATCTGTTCAAGGAGCAGGCTGTTTACTTTGCCAGAATTAGGCATTTTAAACTTTGGATCAAATACTTTACAGCACCTTTATGAAGATAGTAAATTCTTACAATCTGATAGAAATTAAAGATTTAATAAAGGGTTATTATTTAGGCACAGACAATTCATTCATTCATTCATGACAGGCAGTTTTAAAAAAATGACCTGTGTAATTTAACCACACACTTATTTAAATGCTGTATTACACACAATTAGATTATAAAAAATCATTCAAACTTTAATTTAAAATTGCTACAAATTATAACTTTATATTTGCATGTAAAAGCAAAGTCACATTCTTGATTTGAAAAAATGACTACCACAAAGGTTTTTAATCCATTTACTTATTCATAATCCACCAGAACACAACAGAAATAAAAATAAGACACAAAAAGTTTGTTAACAAAAAAAGTAAAAGTAATAAAAGAAACTGAGAGGAAAAAATTGCGAACAGCAAGCAAGGATAAAACACGTTTCCTCTTACCATTAATTGAGCGGTGTTAAAGACTGAGTCGATTTGGATCACATCTAGTTTCAGAAGTTACTGAAAACTGTTGGACATCTGTAACTCTGGTTTTTTTTGCCATTGGGAACTGTGTATTATATTTGACTGTCTTTACTTTTATTTGATGGGAAGTTTGTCTGATTGTTTTCTCTGTTACTTAGCTTTCTGTTACTTTCTAACACAAATGTGTAGCTTGCATGTAATGTAATTTACCTAGTATTCTTTTGCTATAATGTGCAAACATATAAAAAAACTGCAAACTTTGCTCACCAAAAAGAATAAAGTTTATACGAAGCACTTCCTTTACCTTGTTGCTTTGGTACTTTTTCTTCCACTCATTTTTGTTCTTTATGGTTCTGTCCAATCATAATGTATCATGTTTTTTAATTTTTTTAATTTTTTTTTTATTTCAATATATGTCATATAGAAAACACCTTTAAATGTACAATATGTATCAATGTTTAAATTTTTTTATTATTTAAGTTTTTCAATTCTGTATATGTTTTATTTTTTCAGATATGGAAAGAATTTGAATCTGATAAAAGAGGACTCAGAACAAGATCTATGTCTGCTGATGAAGCATAGTCAGAAATTTTTATTGCAACAGAAAGCTAAACTGTGTTCACCACTTTGTATCCTTTAAAGTTTGAAATATGGTATTTGTTCCTAACTGAATTAGGAAAACAGATGAGGAAAATGAATGCTTTACCTTAAAATATTCTGAAGTTTATTACATAGAGGACTATCCTCTACCTTGCACAGTTTATGAGTGTTTTATTAAGTTAATAATGCAAAGTGTTGTTTAAATTAGATTCATATACTTATTGTTATTCACATACTAAAATACATTTCCACACTTTTATACAGTGCAAAAGATAATTAATAAAAATGACATATATAGTGAAAATAAGATGGTAGATTTATATAACCAACATACCATCTGTCTATAATTTAAATAAATTAGTTTATTTAAAACTATATGTGCATATATGTATGCACATACTGTTTATGTTTGTGTATGTGTATATACACTGTATATAATAATTATTATTAAATTATGTAGTATACATATCTGACTCAACTGATGAAACCTAAACATCCAAAACAGTGAATTTCTTTCTTTCCATTCATCCCTTCACTCTCCTGCTTATTCCAGTACAGGGTGCCAGAATCTGTCCTGACAGTATAAGGTGTGGCATGAGGAAGGAACCCATTTCCTAGACCCTAAAGTATGAAATTGTACTTACTTATGAATCAAGCAATTCCCAAAATAAGAAATATCCAGCAATAATTATATTAATTTGAGTACAGATACACATGATTAAAAGCATACTTATTGTATCAATACAGATACTTTACGTTTGCGTTGACCCTCTGCAACTAGAACAATTCCAGTGAGCTCCTTATTCGAGAAAATTGTTCAAGGATTAGTGATCCCAAAACAAAAAATACCAAATGTGATGTAAGGACACAACAAAACAAAACTCTTTTGCTACTCTTACCCCACCTGCAGATGTCCTGGTTCAGGGTTACTGCTAGTGTAGCTTGTCCGCTTGTCACTCTCAAAGTACCATCAAAGCAGTTCCTTCCTCTCCTTCTGTCTTTTATGTTCAGAGAAAATGATTTTGGTGAAACAACTAAAGGATAGGGAAAAACATGTATATTGTTTAATTTGAGAGCGTTCTGAAAGAGATGAATGGTGCAGATGATGGCATGACTGACAATATGATAAAAAAAAGTAAATAAAAATAAAGAAGATAAAATTACTTAAATCTTGATATTTTCTCTTATCTCTCTGTTTCACATTATGCTGACCTGTTTCTTCCCTCCAGTTAGACTTTCACCCCAACCTCCTTTCTCAACTCTGGTCACAAATTGTGGTCTGCCCTAAGGCAGTTTTAAACACAAACACCCCAAACCCCACCCAAAGTTCATTGTTACCAGAATCACTTCTGAGGTTATGAGCTGGATTACTTTGACTGTAGATACTCCAAACATAAACTGCCTCGTGGTTTCTGTTTGACCCAGAACCTTTAAAATCCCTTGAAGGTGTGGGTTTCCAAGGTAATTCGTCAGCTTCCTATCTTAAAGAGGCAATGGTCACACTCCTTCCAGCCCTGCTATGTATTAGCAAGAAGGTCTTGTGAGCTCTTTCCAAAACACTGTAGTCAATTTTTTTAGTTTTACATTAGTATTACTGTAGTGAAACTAAAATAAACAGGAATTTTAAAATAAAATATAGGAACACAAAACTACAACTTGCTCTTATGACTTGTGGTGCTGCTGTGCCCCCGAAGCCTTTTGTTTCCTTAAAGGGTTGGCTCTCCTGGCCAGCCTCAGAGCTACTCCTTCTCTTGAAGGAACAGCACCATTTCATGTATCCGCTGTTATCTGATTTGGTTCAGCAACAGTTCACTCCAAAAATAAATGACAGTGTGTTGTGAGGTATGCTCAGCAAATACTTGTCCGTGCTCTTCCTTCTGTTGCAGACCTTTATGCCCATAGTTTCACTAATTATGTCAAAAGGGCATCTCACCCAGGTCATCACTTGTTCCGAAAACCCCCCTCTGGTAAATGCTTTAGGTCAATTAAAACTAATAGTCACCTCAAATGTTTCTTCCTCAGTGCCATAACGCTTGAATACCAGTAAATTCACCTGTCTTCCTCGCTTAGGAATGTTCTCTTATATATTTTATGAAGGTGTGTATATGTACACTATATATACATATAGGTGTGTGCATGAGCATACATACTATACACTCACACCTTCACTTGCACATCATCATTTGCACATCTCCATTATAATTGCACTATTTTGAAACTGTTTATACAGTAAATCATGTTATTTAACTTATTTTATTTGTATGTAATGTTGTTTTATATTATAAGCAGCTTCAAAGCTACCAAGCTAAATTTCTATACATCAATTACTGGCAAGTAAAAAGTGATTCTGATATATACTGTATGTATTTGGGACCATGTGCATTCTAGTCTCTGAATGACAGAGTACAAGTTATTTGCCAGGCTTCCTTGGATTCACTTGGAATGAGAAGTGCGTGGTGCCAGCTAGTGGCTATGTGCTTCCATCTTTGGCCAAAGCGGTCCTTGCCTCTCATTGTTAAAGGGACAATCATTCTCTTTAAGATCCACGTTGAACCTTATATACTTTCATCCAGGCCACAACCCATCCATCCATCCATTATACAACCCGCTTTATCCTAACTACAGGGTCATGGGGGTCTGTTAGAGCCAATCCCAGCCAACACAGGGTAGGGCACCAGCCCACCACAGGGCACACACACACACATACACACCAAGCACACACTAGGGACAATTTAGGATCACCATTGCACCTAAACTGCATGTCTTTGGACTGTGGGAGGAAACCGGAGTACCCAGAGGAAACCCACGCAGACATGGGGAGAACATGCAAACTCCACGCAGGGAGGACCCGGGAAGTCAACCCGGGTTTCCTAACTGCGAGGCAGCAGTGCTACCCACTGCACCACCGTGCTGCCCCCAGGCCACAACCATTTCTTCTTTATACTGGTACTGTTGCATTTTGCTCTTCCACACATCCAGGGCATATACAAACCATCCTACTGATAATTGGCCATGCACATTCACACTCGTGTCAGAAGGACCAGTCTCTGCTAATGGTGTACATTAGTTGTCTCTTTCACAACCCTGGAGGCTTTCTGTGGGACATGTATGCTGTATATAGTGTATAAACCAATGTATGTTGACCTTTCTATGTATAATACTGAACAAGTAATATTTACAAACCATTATTATTTCCTGAGTGATTTCAATATCACTGCACTTAAAAAATGGTAGTTGGAGTTCAAATATTTTTTAATGAATAGTGGTGATCTTTAACAGCTTTTCTAAAATAGTATATTAGAACAGATGGCTTCCATGTAGTGTTGAAAATCACATAAATGATGTTGCTGACCTTTAGATGCCAATATAGATAAAAAATAGTTTACTGCAGTCCTCATCCTATCCATTGACGTCTTAAGAGAATAATAAAAAAAAGATTAAGATGACAAGATGTGAAATTTTAGAGCTGATATTCCTTGACAGTGTTGTACAGGTTATCTGCAGGAAAGTTACCCTGGCTATGACTGGTTTGTATCTTCAGTTTTTCTTATAATGGCTGGAGACAAAGTAAGAGCACTGAAATTTCTGCTGCGATTTTCAGAACTTCTTGTTTCTGCATTTCTTTGGCTGCCAAGACTTCATGCTTCTGTAAGTGGTGAAAACCTGCATTAAATAAAATGATTTGTTTCTTCTATGCTGTGAAAATATAAAAAAATACATATTTCCCTTAATTTCCAAACCAGTCAAAATTTCTAATTTTAAGCTATTTGGTGTAGGCACATACTATAAGTGAGAGACAAGTTCATTGTTTAAAATATACATATTAGAATAAACAAGTGCAAGGGTTGTCTGTCAGGGATGGTTGAGGAAAAAAGAAGTGGTGGTACTTCATATTGGTTTGGCTGATGATTATTGAAACTATTCCGGGGTTTGTGTTAGGGGTTGGGTTGCCCCCCTTGGAGGTCCAAAGGCATGATGAGTCAGAAAGTTATAAAGCATGATGATATGTAGAAATTATTCAGGATGGACTGTTTAGTCCCTCTTCAAGGTCAAATAGCGCAGTGATATATAAAGGGACTATAGGGGAAAGTGGGGCGATCCCGCTTGGAACTGGAAGAGCTTGATGAAATTATAGATCGTTTTTCTTAATGCTGGTTGGTTGTGGGACAGACTGTTGGTATGCATGCAATAAGAGCAGAACAGGAAAGTGCTGGTATTGTGTGTCAGTGAGTACTGAGCCACTTCAAGCACTGATCCCAGTGTATCTAAACAAATCTTTCTTTAAAAGAACTGTTTTAAAAAAGTGTATTTTTAAATTGAAAGAGATAAAGATGAAACATATAGTTACTTCACAACTGAAAAGTAAAAGTTGACTTGACTTTGCTTCATTTTCACTTTTGTTCCTGGGTATCAAATGTTAATACTTTAGAAGGACCAATATAGCACTTGTGGGATATGGCCTGGAAACAGACAGGTAGACATCATTTTAAGCACCACACACATTTATTTACACAACACTATTTACAGTGACACAGCACACAACCCACTTTCACCCCCAAAGTCCAGGCCTCTCACAATGCCTTTCTCTCTTCAGGTCCGCCTCCACTCCTCTCCTGACGAGCTCTGTCCTTCTTCCTCCCGACTCCAGCCTTCGAATTGAGGGAGGTGGCACCTTTTAAACCCACCCGGACGTGTTCCAGGTGCCTCCCAATGATCTTCTGCCGGCACTCCCTGGTGTGGCAGAAGTGCCGGCCACGCACCCGGAAGCACTCTGGGTGTCCATGATTTTTGTCCCCTCAGCACTTCCGGGTGTGGCGGAAGTGCTGAGGACCAGGGCTCTCCTGGCATCTGGGTGCCCCCTGGCGGTGACCACGGGCCCCTATAGAGTTGAGCTTCTAAGCTCTGTTCCCGTGGTCCCGTGGCGTAATCCTTTCTCCGGTCCTTCCAGGCGTCCCGGCTGGGTACCGCCCCCAGCCACTTGCCACACACTGAATACACATAAGCATAGCTTGCACTGAACAGCAAATTCTAAACTTCTTTTTCTTTATATGTTCTACTGTGTTCACCAACATCATTTTGTCTTCCTTTCCTTAATCTATACTAATAAAAGGCAAAGCCCTCACTCACTCACTCACTCACTCACTCACTCACTCACTCACTCACTCACTCACTCATCACTAATTCTCCAACTTCCCATGTAGGTAGAAGGCTGAAATTTGGCAGGCTCATTCCTTACAGCTTACTTACAAAAGTTAAGCAGGTTTCATTTCGAAATTCTACTCATAACGGTCATAACGGTCAACAACATCCGCCATGTTGAACTTTCTTATTCATGGCCCCATCTTCACAAAATTTGGTAGGCGGCTTCCCTGCGCTAACCGAAACCAATGTACATACTTATTTCGGTGGTATGATGCCACTGTCGGCCGCCATATTGAACTTTCCAACGTCACTAATTCTCCAACTTCCCGTGTAGGTAGAAGGCTGAAATTTGGCAGGCTTATTCCTTACAGCTTACTTACAAAAGTTAAGCAGGTTTCATTTTGAAATTCTACACGTAACGGTCATAACGGTCGACAACGTCCACCATGTTGAACTTTCTTATTCATGGCCCCATCTTCACAAAATTTGGTAGGCGGCTTCCCTGCGCTAACCGAAACCAATGTACATACTTATTTCGGTGGTATGATGCCACTGTCGGCCGCCATATTGAACTTTCCAACGTCACTAATTCTCCAACTTCCCGTGTAGGTAGAAGGCTGAAATTTGGCAGGCTTATTCCTTACAGCTTACTTACAAAAGTTAAGCAGGTTTCATTTTGAAATTCTACACGTAACGGTCATAACGGTCGACAACGTCCACCATGTTGAACTTTCTTATTCATGGCCCCATCTTCACGAAATTTAGTAGGCGGCTTCCCTGCGCTAAGCGAAACCGATGTACGTACTTATTTCGATGGTATGATGCCACTGTCGGCCGCCATACTGAACTTTTCAACAGTCTTTGTTACTTATGGGCCTATCTTCAAGAAATTTGGTACGCGGGTTCCCAACGCTAACTGAATCCTACTTACGTACATATATACGTCCATAGCCTGCAGCTCAGTCACCGTGTGAGGTGGCATTGGGTCCCCCATCCCAACGCCTCCCATGTTGTTGGCTGCCTGCCTATATAAGGCCGTCCGTCGCTCCGGTCTCTACATTCCCTTCCTTGCTTCGCCACGGGATTCACGTCTCCCTGCTGATAACTACAGCCTTTTTATTTAATCCACAGCTTCTCCGCTGTTTTATTGTTCATTTATTACGATTATAGTTATTGTGCAGGTATTTTAGACTTACTTTACATTGTTCAGGTACCCATTTCCTTTATTATTCCAACCTAACCCCCATTAACATGTCTATTGAGGTGATAACCATCGATCAAAGAACTGTCATTTACCGAGTAGATTACATGCCCGGAGATGGCACGTATCTTTTCCATTCTCCTTGTTACATATTGCACGACCATATCAGGCTCACTCTTGATATCTGGAGGAACATTGTGTCTTATGTATTGAATGACTGGGACAGGTTCAAGGTGTGGACTGATGACGGTACAGGAGATAATTATACTACACAGGAGCCTTATAAGAGTAAAATGCTTAAGCCCTTCACCTATGCATCTGCATGTGAGTTGATGGCTGCCGCTGAATTATTCGGTTGTCGCTTTCAAGTGGACCGAAATGGCCAAATATTTTACACCTTTGGACAACCGCCAATGCCTCTTAAACATCTTAGATTGACAGGTGACGATTTCAGTAGTGGACACTTTAATGTTTATGAATGTTTAAACTCTCAAAAGCTGGATGTGAAGTTATCGATGAAACTGGTTGTATACTTACAACGCTTGACAGATGCTGAATGTCACTTCAACACAAGCCCTACAAATACTGTCGTAATTGAAACAAACCATGAAACTCAAACCGATTATGACAGTAGCAATCCAAGCTGTGAGATTTGAAACAAAATTACTGTTCACATGGCCAACTGTACTTGCATGCTTAAGAGTAAGCTCAGCGCACAGCTTGGTCATATTACAACCGGAGGGCCGAACTCACAATGTGGTATACAAAGAGATCCTTAACAAATAATTATTGGCATATTTTCCCTCAGTTTAAAAAAGTTTAATTTTCTTCTTAATAAAACTTTTAAGGCAGTACTTCACCGCGGGAAGTGCGGGTATTTTGCTATATATATATATATATATATATATAGATATGATATAGATATAATGTGTGTGTGTATATGGTGTATATATATATAGATATATAGTGTCAGGGATGCCAGGGGCCATGACCCGGCCGGGACGCCAGGAGGGACCGGAAGAGGGTCAGAGCCCTGCCTGGATCACGTGGGGTTTGCCTTCCGGGTTGCTTTGGGGGCCACGGGTCAAGGGCATGGAAGCCTTTACCTGTAGGGGCCCGTGGTCACTGCCAGGAGGCACCCCAGTGCCTTGGGGACCTGTTACCCCAGCACTTCCGCCACACCAGGAAGTGCTGGGGGGAAGATTTATGACAGCGCCCGGAGAGCAGCCGGGAGGACAGCCGGCACTTCCGCCACACTGGGGCGTGGCCAACAGAAGATTGCCGGGAACACCTGGGGCTCATCCGGGTCCTCTATAAAAGGGGCCGTCTCCATTTATTCGAGGCTAGAGTCGGGTGGAAGGAGGACGAGGCAAGAGGAGCTGTGGAGGCGGCCCGAAGACAAGGCATTGTGGCCAGGACTGTGTTATTTGGGGTATTGCACTTTTGAACTGGGTCTGAGTGACCATTGAATTGGGTCTGAGTGACCAATATTGTAAATATTGTGTTTAATAAACGTGTGGTGGTTTTAAGACAACATGTCCGCCTGTCTGTGTCTGGGCAAAGTTCACAATAGATATACAGATAGATAGATATAGATACATATATATATAATGTGTGTGTGTATGTATGTACAGTATGTATGTGTATATATATATATATATATACAGAGAGATATAGATATATATAGATATTAGATAGATATATGTCTGTGTATGTATGTATGTGTATATATATATATATATATATATATATATATATATGATAGCAACACTCATAACAGTGACAAAACAATTACATTGACGATCATGTTACGTTATTTTCAAGATGTTTCCTTTTCTTTATCATTACTTCTTTAACACACTACTTCTCCGCTGCGAAGCGCGGGTATTTTGCTAGTAATAATAATAATATTATTATTTTATTTATATAATGCCTTTCCCATGTTCAAGAGGCTTTAGAACAAAATGTTTAATATACTAAAGTGTGGAGACATTACTATGTAGTATATGAATTAACGTTCCCCTAACAGTGTATCACGTGGTATGTGATAGTGCTCCAGGAACAAGATCATACAATTAGATTTTCAGACAATGAACAGATGTCAGCTATGAACAGAATACATTCTTCCTTGATATGAGTGTGGCATTTTCTAACTAATCTTAAAACTGTACATTGCATTCTGCTGATATAGACATAATATCTACTCAAAGATATTGACTTTTATCTTTGAGTACACCCTTCTTATTAGAGAAGTTTTCAACCAGTCACCTCCATTGTCCCTATGTTTTGCCTGTATCCTGTTCTTAAGCCTTACTGGACTAGAAAAAGACAAGGCAAAAAGACACGTCAGAGAAGACCAATAGTCTATTAAGTTTGTATGGCTAGCTGATAGCTAAGTTGTCACAATATTTCATCCAGATATTGTTTAAAAGTTGTCAAAGTTTCTGCTTCAACTACATGACTCCATAGTTTGTTTCAGATTCCCACAATTCTTAGTGTACAGAAGTACTTCTTGGCTTCAGTGTTAAATACACTTCACATTCATTTCCACTGTTGTCTTTGAACACTTGAGTCAATATTTAGTAGAAGGAATGCTTCTGGATGCACTTTATCAATGTTTCTGAGAATTTTAAAGACCTGAATTAGGTTCCCACAGAGCCTGTCAGAGTAGGACATGCCCTTCGGACCTAGAACGTACCTGTTTGTTCCACTCTGTACATCTTCAACTTCTGCTTTGTCTAACTTGTAGCATGGAGATCAGAACTGAATGCAATACTCCAGATGGTCTCACATGTACATTGTATAGTCTATAGATAATGTTCCTTGATTTATATTCAAGAATTTTCAATGTGTCAATATAAACTCCTAAATACTTTTTTAGGGAGACCCGCCTGTAAGACAGTGTTTCCATGTTGTATTCATCATTAATATTTCACTACCCTGGAGCACTGTACTATTTTCTGCATAAAACTTATTTCTCCAAGTTTTGCTCAGTTATGAAGATTGTGTAGTCATTTTGAATTATTTTTACTGCCTCCTCAGATAACTGCCATTTCTTCAATATTACCATCACCTGCAAATTTCACAAGTTTACTAACTATACTGGAATCTATGTCATTAATAAAAATTACAAAAAGAAAGGGTGCAATAATATACTCCTGCGGAGGATGACTTAACCCAGCATGGAGCTTTGACATCTTAGGTGTATTCTTTTGTTTTTGGCTAATTAACCAACTTGAAATCTGGTTTTGTAGATTATATCTGATGACGATAGCTTCCAATTTCAAAATTAACATTCATCTGCCTCAAGGTTACCATATCCTCATCCTTTAATAGCTGTTTTTGAGATGGAAACCAGATGGAACCCCATAAAAACAGTTTTATTTTGCACAATGAGAAGAATCATAATACTCCTTCAATAAAACAATTCTATAATGATATATTGTACTAGTTAAAACTGGAGAAAGTTAAATATACATTAAGATAAAAGAGATACACAAATTTGTCAGTATATGCCATCCATTGTAATTCTATTCTCATTTAACATTCTTTATAGCAATTAGCGGGCATGCAATTCTGTAAGACATTTAAATGTTAACCTGAACTACAGTATACTGCCATTTCTAAACTCTCCTTTGTTATTTTCTCCTGTTTAGAAGGGAAGTATGGCTTAAATATGACTGTTAGATGAGTGGCTTTCTAAACTTCAATTAATTTATTCTTGTTGATAAGTATATGTCCTCATGATTATTTCATGGAGAATATGTCAAGGATCCATTTTAGGCACTGTTTTGTTTTTAATTTATATTGTTAATATTATTTAAATAAGTAAACATGGAGATATTTACCGTTTATGCTGATAACAAAGTTTCTAATACCTTTACATACCTCCTTTGGTAAACAGCAATTATGTGTAAATATTATAATTCCAATTCAGTGAACTAAATTTAATGTACATGTTTATGGGGCTGCATGGCAAAATTATGATTATGTTGTCACCATCACCATAACCTTGCTGTTAGGCTTGTGAGTTAAATAGAGAGCTACCCTTTCAAGTACTTTCCCCCTCTTCCCCAACCCCCCCTCAGGCAAACTACATCCGCCTCTTTCCGACTCTGGCTTCTTACATGGTAGCAGACGGCTCCCTTTATTCTGCACTTGAGAGTGCTTCAGGTCTCATTAGCGAAGTCTGGAAACACTCCCAGGTGTGTTGAAAGCCCAATGTAGGGCTCAGCAGCTTCCACAGCTCCCCCCTGGCAACATCCATGGAACCCAACAGGGCTAAGCCAACAAATACCAATTCCCATTATCTCTGTGGGAATCCAAGGCGCTGTTGTAACCCAAGGGGGCTGCCAAGTAGCAGTTCAGGGGAGATGGATTTCTCCCCCGTTCCTCCTTTTAGATGCCAGCTGTCCCTTACAAAATATATATATATACAATATATAAATATATAAAAATAGCAGAATTACAAGAAATAGCAGAAGACAATATTAAAAGATATATTAACATCAACTACTGAACACTAAAAATCTTCTTCTTCTTCTTTCGGCTGCTCCCATTAGGGTTTGCCACAGCGGATCATCTTCTTCCATATCTTTCTGTCCTCTGCATCTTGTTCTGTTACACTCATCACCTTCATGTCCTCTCTCACTACATACATAAACCTTCTCTTAGGCTTTCCTCTTTTCCTTTTCCCTGGCAGCTGTATCCTTAGCACCCTTCTCCCAATATACCCAGCATCTCTCCTCTGCACATGTTCAAACCAATACAAGCTCGCCTCTCTGACTTTGTCTCCCAACCATCCAACTTGAGCTGACCCTCTAATGTACTCATTTCTAATCCTATCCATCCTTGTCACACCCAGTGCAAATCTTAGTATCTTTAACTCTGGCACTTCAGTTCTGTCTCCTGCTTTCTAGTCAGTGCCACCGTCTCCAACCCATATAACTCTTGCTGATGCCCATCTGTCACAAATTACTCCTGACACTCTTCTCCACCCATTCCACCCTGCCTGCTCTCTCTTTTTCACCTCTCTTCCACAATCCCCATTACTTTGTACTATTGATCCCAAGTATTTAAACTCCTCCACCTTCACCAACTCTACTCCCTGCTTCCTCACCATTCCACTGACCTCCCTCTCATTTACACACAAGTATTCTGTTTTTTTTCCTACTGACCTTCATTCCTTTCCTCTCTAGAGCATATCTCCACCTCTCCAGGGTCTCCTCAACGTACTCCCTATTATCGCTACAGATCACAATGTCATCAGCAAACATCATAGTCCATCACCATTGGAAATAAGAAAGGCTCAGAACCGATCCCTGATGTAATCCCACCTCCACCTTGAATGCATCTGTCACTCCTACCACAGATCTCACCACTGTCACACTTCCCTCACACATATCCTGTACAACTCTTACATACTTCTCTGCCACTCACGACTTCTTTATACAATACCACAGCTGCTCTCGAGGCACCCTGTCATGTGCTTTCTCCAGGTCCACAAAGACGCAATGCAACTCCTTCTGGCCTTTTCTATACTTCTCCATCAACATCCTCAGAGCAAAAATTGCATCTGTGGTGGTCTTTCTTAGCATGAAACCATACTGCTGCTCACTAATCATCACCTCACTTCTTAACCTAGCTTCCACTACTTTTTCCCATAACTTTATGCTGTGGGTCATCAATTTTATACCCCTGTAGTTACTACAGTCCTGCATATCCACCTTATTTTTAAATATTGGCACCAGTACACTTCTTCTCCACTCCTCAGGCATCCTCTCATTTTCCAAGATTCCATTAAACAATCTGGTTAAAAACTCCACTACCATCTCTTCTAAACACCTCCATGCTTCTACAGGTATGTCATCTGGACCAATGGTCTTTCCATTTTTCATCCTCTTCATAGCTGTCCTTACTTCTTTCTTGTTAATCCGTTGCTCTTTCTGATTCACTATCTCTACATCATCTAACCTCTTCTCTCTTTCCCTCGTTCTCTGCATTCATCAGCCTCTCAAAGTACTCTTTCCATCTGCTCAACACACTGTCCTCGCTTGTGAGTACATCCATCCATCCATCCATCCATTATCCAACCTGCTGAGTACATTTCTATCTTTATCCTTTATCACCCTAACTTGCTACACATCTTTCCCAGCTTGGTCCCTCTGTCTAGCCAATCAGTACAGGCCCTTTTCCTCCCTCCTTAGTGTCCAACCTCTCATACAACTCATCACATGCCTTTTCTTTAGCCTTCGCCACCTCTCTCTTCACCTTACGCCTTATCTCCTTGTACTCGTCTACTTTCTGCATCTCTCTGACTATCCCACTTCTTCTTTGCCATCCTCTTCCTCTGTATACCCCCCTGCACTTCTCCATTCCACTAACAGGTTTCCTTTTCCTCCTTCCTCTGTCCAGATGTCATGCCAAGCACCCTTTTTGCTGTCACCCTTACTACATCTGCTGTAGTTTCCGAACTGTCTGTTAACTCTTCAGTACCACTCAGTGCCTGTCTCATTTTCTCTCTAAACTCAACCTTGCAGTCTTCCTTTTTCAACTTCCACCATTTGATCCTTAGCTCTGCCCTCACTCTTCCTCTTCTTGATCTCCAACATCATCTTACAGACCACCATCCTATGCTGCTTAACTACACTTTCCTTTACCACCATTTTGCAATCCTTCACATTGACTTTTCTGCATAGGATGTAATCTACCTGTGTGCATCTTCTTCCACTCTTGTACGTAACCCTATGTTCCGTCCTCTTCTTAAAATATGTATTCACCACAGCCATGTCCATCCTTTTGGCAAAATCCACTATCATCTGACCCTCTTCATTCCTCTCCTTGACACCATACCTACCCATCACCTCCTTGTCTCCTCTGTTCCCTTCACCAACATGTCAATTGAAATCCACTCCAATCACCACTTTCTGCCCCTTGGATACACAGTTCATCACTTCATTCAGCTCACTCCAAAGGTTTTCTTTCTCCTTTATCGCACACCCAACTTGCAGGGCATATGCACTAACAACATTCATCATCACACCTCTAATTTCCTGCTTCATAATCATTACTCTGTCTGACACTCTTTTCACCTCCAGAACACTCTTGACATACTGTTCCTTCAGAATAACCCCTACTCCATTTCTCCTCCTTTCCACACCATGATGATTACTCCCTTTCTATTTAGTCTCTTGCACACACAATATATCAACCTTCCTTCTCTCTATCATATCTGCTAACTCTCTCCCCTTACCAGTGATAATGCCAACATTCAAAGTTCCTACCCTCAGTTCCACGCCTTTTACCTTCCTCCTCTCCTCCTGCCTCCGGACATGTCTCCCCCCTCTTCTTCTCCTTCTTTTTCTTCAGCCAACAGTAGCCCAATTTCTGCTAGCACCCTGGCTAACAGTACTGGTGGCGGACGTTGTTAACCCAGGGCTCGACCGATCCGGTATGGAAATTTGTATTGCTGTGCGCATATTGATTTGGCAAAATTTTACACTGGATGCCCTTCCTGACATAACCCTCCCCATTTATCTGGGCTTGGGACCGGCACGAAGAAACACACTGGTTTGTGCATCCCCGGTGGCTGGGTTTAAATGAATATTCATAAATTTCCACTTTTTTTCCCCAATGGGCAAAATGGTAATGATGACCACTAATCAAAAATAGTGAGATGTGCAAGTTCATGAACCCTTTAAACTGCATCATAAAAAAATCAATCAATAAGTTGCTTATAAGAGCCTCACAAATAAAAATTCCCGAGCTGCACAGGTACACAAATAAGTAAAGGTATGCTGAGAACATTGCAGGGTTAAAAGACCTGCCCAAGCAACCCAAAAACAGGCTAACTACACCAGGAATGATGAAAATTTCACATGCTCCAAAAGTGCTTATTTTTCTAGATAAGAAACTATGAACATATCGTGGAAAACTTGAAGAATCTGATTACAGCCAGCTAAGCTTCATTTTCCATTAACATTTTAAGAATATGTTCAATTATTGAAGTGAGTGTACTGCTTATTTATTTTCTGCACAACAGAGCCATCTGCTAGTGGATAGAGGAGGCGGTGCCCCACCTTCTCTTCCTGCAACGATGCCGCAGATCACATTATCGTTCATTTCTGAGACAGCAGACAGATAGCTAGAGGAAGCTGCCTGAATACATGAGGAGGTCAATTAAAACAATTTAAATGGAATCAGGAAATTAGTTGGAACAACAGCCAGCAGCCACTGTGGCCATCCACAACAAATTTACCAATCCCTAGCAAACCTTGAAAACATTAATTGTTTCATTGTATATTTATAATGCTGTTCATTTTTTTTATGCATGACATATCCTGTATATTGTGAATTTGCTTTTTAGCTGATTTATTTTGTCTTATTTTTATTAATATTGTGCCTTTTTAAAAATTCCTTTTATATATAGTGTATATATATTTTACTGTTGTAGTTTATAGACTATAATTTAAACAGGTTTTTAGCATTTTTGTTACAGGACTGTTTGTGTCGAAACTACAGGTTCATTCAAATAATAAAGTATTGTTAACTTAAAATTGTTTCAAAATATAAGGTTTTTAAAAGGAATAGATTTTTTTGTGGTACATTCATTTATGCTTTCATTTTTACAAAGCTCATTATAGTCACCAATCAACAGACTTTCCTGCACTGAACTTGCCCTGGTTACAAAATTCAGCTAAAGTCAAATTTTATCTAGTATAATTTTCTTTTTTCTCACTTATTATTTAGAATATAGACTCCTTTTAATACACTACTATCAAACCAGTGCTCACTTAGAATTCTTGTTACAAAATAATTTAACAGCCTTGCTAACACTGATGAGGCTCAGCTCATTAGTCAGAAATTGAGACCATTTCTTTTTTGTGTTTCCTTCTCGACAATCATCAGATTTTTTTATATCATTTTTAATCAAAGCTGTATAGTTTTGAGAGTCACTTAAATATTAAGTTCATCAACTGAACTATTCCAATAGCATAGTCTTTCATTCAGATTTGGTAAACTCCTTTTGAGAACACTGATAATAGTTAGCCTTTCTACTAATAACATTCCTTGCATTATTTCACTAAGAGTCAGTGTATTGCTATTTGCTCTGCTGATGTCAGTGGTGGTACAGAAGCTGTTGCCAGTTATCCTCAGGAAAACTATAATGTTACAGTGAAGGTTTTCTAAATTTGATTACAGTGTTATTGCTTTCTGTTTATATAAGTTATACAAGCAATTTACAATACCACTTACAAATATGAAAGTCATCTGGTGTATTATTTTAAAACTTCCTTGCAGAAAATACACTGCCTTTGTTACTGTGTGTTATCTAATATGGATTAATGCAGGCTAAAAAAAATACAACTCCAGTCATATTGCCTCGGAAGAAAAAAAAAACTAATAAAATAGCAAATGCTCTTCTTTAATTTGTTCCGTAAATATTTGGTTATATGCATCTATCCATCTTCCTGCATACAATTAAATAATAGTAAAGAACAATGCAGTAATAAAAACTAATTACATTATAAGTGCAGTGTCTCTATACCTTCAGAATGAGCATAGGTAGCTTGGAATAATGCTAAGCACAAACTAAGAATGGAATATTGGCTTCACTTCATTTCCTTTTTTATAGATTAGTGAATTTTGCCTGCCAAAGCATCTAACATGGTCTTGAAAACCAGAAATTCTGTGAGCTGAAAATTAGCATCTAAAAATACTGGTCGTAAGCAGAATCACTTGTAATTGATTTTTTTGTCAGGTCTTTTAATTAAGTAATGGGATTAGTGCTTTGTATCCATTTTTCAAGCAGGACCAAAGGTATGACAAATGCTATATTAATAAAGATTTCCTTTTTTCCAGAGAAAAGATTCAGATCATTAGAACAGGTTTACGGCCAAGCTGGTGGAGCACATGGGAGTATAACAACAGGTGCCTTAGTGGACATCCAGGGAAAAAAAGGATTCTTGGCAATTCTTACTAGTATTTAATTATTCTGCAGCAAAATGTCAGTTTTTTTTTTTTCTTATAGCAGGATTCATGTTACGCTTTTGATTCAAAGAGAGACAAATTATCACTCTATGCTAAGAAAAATGCAGTTTTAAATGCATAAAGATATCATTAACAATGAGAGAAGTGCTGCCAGGTGATCTGTCTTTAATACAAAGTGTTACAGGTTATAAAAATATAAAATGTTATAAAACTGTTACAGGTGAAGCAATCCTGAATTTGGTCATTCAAATTAAAATTTTGGAAACTTTCAACTAAATGTAATTTGTTTCTGTGATGGGATGCTTGGCTGGCAAGTGATTGTTATGGGTGAGGCAGGGTAATGTCTCCGTTCTAATCTGCCAATCCAGTGATCTTCTGGCTCATTGCCACCACTCCAGACAGCCCTCATACTGTCTCCACAGGAACAATCTTGGTATCTACTGTGAGATGTTCTGAAATTCTAACACACTTTAAATGCTGCTGTCTAATTCTAAATCAAGGTTTCAAGCACTCCTGGTGTCCCCTGCCTCCTAGCATTCTGGGAGAACATGACATTTTATTTTTCCCAGGGTCTTTCTTTTTTGCTCTGGTGCTCCTGCCTGTCTTACTTCATGTGTGGCACTTAATTAGTTGCTTTGATTGCCGATGAAGGCATGACTCTTTTGACAGTTTTCTGCAGAATTCCCTCCTGCCTATTGCTGCTTTGGTTGTGCCCATTATGCACTCCATCTGACATCAAATTCAGTGGTCGTAGTAAACATCAGACACAGTCTGTCAACTGCAATTTCCTGTACTTCATTCCATACTGCTTAACAGTGACTTCATCTTCTTAACAGCTGCACCAGGATTTCAAAAGAAAGTTGGCCTAAATGTGTCCCTGATGTTCCTGTTATTATTGCTAAAATATTCAATTTAAAAACATTTTACATGTCCAGTCCAGTCAATGTCTCTGAATCTACAAGTGAATTTATCCTTAATTAGTTATCAACAAAATCACGTTTCAATATCCCATATTACAATCAAATACTGTTGTACTGATGAAACAAAAAGCTGTGTGCTTTACCAGCTATAACAGAAGGCGGAAACTTTAGTACTGATTGAGTCGGTGGTTTGTGAATATCAGACAAATCCTTGACCTTTGCCAATCCTTTGACAACTTGCAGCAAGGTGGTTATAGATTTGCCAACATAATCACTGGTAGAACTGACAGCAAACCCATTGCTAAAGTTAGCCCTGAGGTTAAAACTGAGGTTTTGGGTTGAAATCCCACTAGTGACCCTGTGTGACCCTGAGCAAATCTCTCATGATGGTTGCAGTGTTATAAGAGTTGGAACGTGACGTCAGAGTCTCTGTTTATTATCTACTTGTGAGAGAAAGCCTCGCTGCGGATCCTACGGCATCGATGTGTGAGCTTCGATGTTTGATGAATGGTTTGATGTGGTGAAGCAAAATGCCGACATACAGATGCATCCGTGGTGCTTTTATATTCATGTGTAGCATATTCCCAATTGTGATGACACGATTCATTTTAAAAGTCTCGCATACCATCTTTTGTGCCGTCTTTTTTTTGGGGGGGGCTTCCTCCTGACCTGAGAGGCCGCAAACAGCAATAGATCATCACCACTCAGAACACATTAAATGTATGATATTCCAACTCTCAGCACATTTAGAATCCTTAGATTTATACTTGATATCACTTTCATGATGAAATGCATTAAAGTATGTATGTTACATTTTACAAATAAATCATTAATTTTGTATATATAATGAACACTGTTAATAATTACACACATGGGGGTGACATGGTGGCAGAGCGGTAGCGCTGCTGTCTCGCAGGGAGTCACGTCGCTGGTATTCCCTGCCTGGAGTTTTTATGTTTTCCTGGTGAGTTTCCACACTGTGCTACGGTTTCCTTCCAAAGATATGCAGATTTGATGACACTAAAATGATGCCAGTGTATGTGTGTGTGTGTGTGTGTGTGTGTGCTTGTATTTACCTTGCAATGAGCTGATGCCTCATCCAAGGAATTGTTTTTGCCTCGTGCCCAATTCTAGGTGGAGTGGACAAATCCCTGGATTGATGAATTTAATCATTAAACATCTTTTTCAGAGATATTGTGGTACGGTGTCATCAGAATTTAATGGGTGTTACAGGCAATTCACAACACAGTGAAGCTGAACCAGTTCTCACAGTGCCACCTGGTGGATTCCTCCAGATTTACATAAAGTACGCGCGCAAGTATAAACAGTAAAACGCTTGCGTAGCAAGAGTGTCCGCTGCAGCATGTATTGCATTGCATGAAGTATAAACCCAGCCTTAGCGTGTGTTAAGCCCCCTCCCAGTTCACAACGCTAGCGGCAGAGACGCGAACTGGCAAAAGGACAGCTGCTGTACAGGCTTTTAAATGATTGACGCACAGTGCAACAAGCAGAACACGCAGCTCACCAGCAGCAGTAGCAGAAAGACAGCAGATGATCCGTCGGCATCTCCTTAGCATGCGTTCTGCCGCCCCCATCACAACAAAGCAGCGTTATATGGCCTGCAAGAAAGACTTAATCACGCACAGGGCCGGAAATAAAGGACAAGTATTGTTTTTACAAAAGTTCTCTTTAAATTATATATCCGGTAAACCAAACCCGGGGATGGGTGTGTGAAGCAAGCAGAGCACCCTGATGTTAAAAAAAATAATAATAATTGAAAAGCTAAACTGCAAAGCAGAGTGGGCTAAAAAGCCAAGAGAATGGGCATATACCCAGGTCCTATACTGGTGCCATGTCTGTTACTTAATATTAGCCTCTTTAGCCATTGTCACATACAGTAAAAACTACATAATGAAGCCTAGGTGTAGATGTTTAGTTGATCAAATATGTGTTAACATGAAAAGACATATTTCCTTTTAATTTCTCAAATTAATTCATTAAATAATACTGTATCAATGTAATGCACAGATGTCGAACTCCAGTCCTGGAGGGCCGCAGTAGCTGCAGGTTTTCGTTCTAACATTCTTCACCATTAGTGAGCCGTTTTTGCTGCTAATTAACGTCCTTTGCCTTTGTTTTAATTAACTTGACTCAGGCCCCTTAGTTGTCTCTATTTCCTTAATTAGCAGCCAAACAATAATGAGACACAAAACAAGCTGCCACCTGACCAGCTCACCTGTGCTCATCACACAATATCAGAAAATAAAGAAAGGTGAAAGTCTCAGTAAGGTTGATCTCTCAGGTCACCCAAACATTTTGATGGTGTTCTTAGAAAAAACAGAAAAATCAACAGTTTTAGAAATGTCTGCTGTAGCAGAATGAGAGCAGCAACAAGCTGTGGAATTAAATAATTGCAACAATCAGCTTCTCATTGGAGTGAAATTGGTTGCAGTTTGAAATCCCAGTTTAAATGGTCATCTTGTGGCTTGTTTCACATTTTTTCTGTTTGGCTGTCATTTAATGAAGAAAAGAATCAATTCAGAGGACTGAATCCTTAAAAACAGGGCTGTTAACATGAAGGGAAAAGAAGATAATTAGCAGTGAAAACTAGTCACTGATTAGGAAAAGGATTAGAATGAAAACCTGCAGCCACTGCGGCCCACCAGGACTGGAGTTCGACACCCCAGATGTAATGAGTCGTGGATGGCTGCTTAGCTAGATTCTGAGCCTCTCAACTCCTTATTTTTTTCTGTTTGTACTCTTTGGGTTTTTATACCCTGTAACTTGGCAGATTTGTCTTTAATTTTGCTTGATAATGTGTGTTAGAGATGTGTGTAATAATCCTAGCTTCATTTTTTGGCACAAGTTTGGTCTATTTAATCATTTTATTCTCAAAAAAAATAATTCTTTTGTATTCTGTTTTTTATTGGATACCATTCTACATAATTATTTTACTTTGTATTGAGTTAACAAGTTTTCCTCCTGTCAGTGTAAATGCTTTATGAGAATTCCACTTGCCTGTTAAGATGCTTTGTAACATCAGGTACATTTGCTACCCAAATAGGATTGACTTGTGGGTACTGGTCATAGTCTAAATTAGTGAATGTCTGCTTCTGCTTTGATATCTGTGTCTGGTCTTTTTCAAGTGTACATCCATAATTTGATATCAAGAATGACTTTTTGAGGATATGTTTGGTGTCAGTCAATACAAGTGGTTTTTCAGACTTAAGGGCAGTTAGAGGTGAAAAATGTTTTACTTAAGCAAATTCAATAGTCATGGCTCATCATCTCAAGACGTAACCAAACAAAAACAGCAACATCTGTACGTTTCAATCAGTACTTCAGCCTCACTGTGTTACGCTCTGAACATACAGCTGTGAGGTCTTATGTTATCATTTTTCTCCATAAATATTTTTACAACAGTAATTTATCATTGTAGAGTATTGCACATTATCAGATACTTGTTAAAAAATATTCTGGAGGTCTTTAATCATTACCCTGCAGTATGTAGATGCCTAAACATTGTATTAATGCTTTGTTTGGCAAAAAGTGATTCGTTTATAATTACATTTGCTGCAGCTGTCCGTCCATTTTCTGAGCCCATTTTTTCTGCACAACATAAAAATTATGTTCCTTTTTTTTAAATCAACAATATTTCTGTGTCCTTCCACCTCCACGGGTTATTATTTCATCATAAGATAGTTGTGGTTCAAACAAAATCTATAAATGACTGTTACTTTTAAACATGTTTTTTTTTTGTGAATTAATTCTTTGTTGGATTACTTTATTTACCTTTATATTTGTACTTTTTTTGTCAGAGTCATCTTCCTTTAGAAACAGCAGAGTCTGGAATTCACCCAGTGTATTTTTGCACTGCACACTATGTTGAAATGTTGCTGATGAAAGAAGTGCCTCTCGTCTTTTCTGCATTTCGAATGTCAGGCTTCACTCCCTCTCAGGTAATGCCAAGTAAAAAAAAAATGAAAATCCTCACCCAGGTCCTTACTATGTCATTTGCTTAATACAAAAGGGTGATGACTTGTTAAAGGATGCTTACGTGTGTACTTACATAACATTATAATAATTATTTTCTATTAGCTAACACCTAAAGTTCCTTTCATGTCACAAGAAAATCTATTTGTGCATTGTGAGCTTTGGCGAGTTAAGTTTTGTGGTGCGACACACAACAACAAACTTTATTTCTGTAGCACTTTTTCATACAAAGGATCCAGCGTTGCAACATGTCAGTTTTTACGTGCATTACTCACATCATCGCTATGCCTTCCTATGTATACACTTGGCTGATTTTACAGTAAGCTTAAATTATTATTATGATGTCAATATCATTTTATTAGTATTATTATTATTATTTTTTACTATTTTTGATTTCCTTTTTGCCTGTTTTCTACATTTACAGCTGCACATCCCACCATTTTGAGCTATGCCTTTCAAGCTCAGTGGTTAATTTGTGTGGTCTGTTAAACTATTTTAAAGAAGGTGTGAAGGCCGGCCCGGAGACAGACAGGTGGACACGTTAATGTCACCCAACACACATTTATTAATAACTATTTACAAGTTCGAAGTGCACACAAACTCCACAAGTCCCCAAAGTCCTGGCCACAACAATGCCTTGCTTCAGACCACCTCCTTCTTTCCTCTCCAGCTCAGTCCACTCCGCTCCCGACTCTCGCCCTTGTCTGAAGGAAGGTGGCCACTTTTAAACACTCGGATGTGGTCCTGGTGTGTTCCGGCAACCTCCCACCGACATGCCCCAGTGTGGCGGAAGTGCCGGCTGTATCCCCGAAGCACTCCAGGTGTCCCCTCTCTTCTTTCCCCCAGCACTTCCAGGTGTGGCGGAAGTGCTGAGGTCCAGGGCTCTCCAAGCATTGGGGCGCCCCCTGGCAGTGACCACAGGCCCCTACAGGGTTGAGCTTCAAAGCTCTGCACCCGTGGCCCCCAAAGCAACCAGGGCAGTCGCTCCCTCATGGTCTGGAGAATGCACAAGCCCTCCTCCGGTCCTCCTGGCCATCCCGGCTGGGTACCACCCCCATTTTAGCCGTGTGCCACAAAGGCTAATAAGAGGAATTCTGTCCTTGCTAAGGGGCAAAACACATTTTGATTACAGCATATAATGAAGATGTGGTCTTTAGCTAAATGCCGTATAATACCTAGTTTTTTGATTTGCAAGTGACAGATGTTTTATGCAGTATATGTGCAAATTCACGCAAGTAGAACAGCTTCTGCTTACTTGTGGCCCAGGGTGAAACCATGTCAGGTGTTTACTGACTATTGCAGAGAGCTGTAATATTATGGGAATGTAGTCTAATACATCCAATGTGAGTGTGTGTGTTCGTGATTGTGCTCTGTGGTGGCTCCAAAGCTGTTATTACTTCTAAATCCACTGCTACTTGGTTAGGCTTTACTCCTCCACAACCCTGAAGTCTAATGCATCTAATGTGAGTGCGGGTGTGTGTGTGAGTCGGCTCTGTGATGGCTTCATGCCCTATCCAAGGCTGTTTCCTTTTCTGAATCGAGCGCCACGTTAGGCTTTGCCCCTCCACAACGCTGAATTAATATGTGGCTTTGAGAATATTATTGCGTATGTAAATCAGTTTATGACTATTACCTCTCTGGTATTTGTTGTCATGAATAGCTAGAAAGGCCCACGCATCATCCTTCCAATTGGCTCAGTATGAATTAAGCTACGAATCGCCTAAGCAATAATCTTTCTTTCTAGGATTGCATACAGATCACTTATTTCCTTGTACCACCATTTAACCAACATTTCTGTGCTGTTCAATATATCAATCAGGTGAAAGTGCCTAACTAAAAAGTGCTAAAGTGGTGCTTAGATAGATAGGTAGATCGAACAAATGAACAAACAAACTTTATTTGTCCCAAGGAGAAAATTTGGCTTTTTACTGAAACTCTTTAGATATATAAATACACTAGCAAAATACCCGCGCTTCGCAGCGGAGAAGTAGTGTGTTAACGAAGTTATGAAAAAGTAAAGGAAACATTTTAAAAATAACATAACATGATTGTCAATGTAATTGTTTTGTGACTGTTATGAGTGTTGCTGTCATCAAGGATTTGATTATGATTATTTCCTTCAATCAGGTGCGTATTTGGAGGATGTGTTGTGTTCAAGTTATATTCCGTGTTTGTCAACCGTTGTAAAGATAACAGGTTTCATTCATCGAAGTGTTCACTACCCAAATCGGTACTCGTGAATCTAAGATGTTTAACAGGCATTCCCGGTATTAAATTGTGGATCTGCCTGCGAATATTTAGTGGCAGCGTGCCTATGAACTTAATTTAAACTTAAGCTTTACACCTTGCTTTCCTATTGATATGTCTAAAAAGTCTTGTTCAGCTTCAGAGGGTTGTTCCTCTCTTGCTCCATCAATAAACTGCTCGTCTTCCTCTTTTTCTGAGACATCACACACTGTATGCACGGGTTTACCTTTCCCAGTCCTGCAAACTTTAGCGAAGTGGTTCAATTTACCACATTTTGTACACTGTCTTCCTTTAGTTGGACATTGACTTTTTCCACCGTGTGCTTTGTTTCCGCAGTAGCTGCACTTATGAATATACTTGTATGCGTCACTCGCTTCATATTCTTTTGCTGCCTTCTCAATTGTGTAATGTGTTTTTTGATCAGCTCTCTTTGGAGCTCTTGCTTGTTGTCTGTGTACTGCGTTCACAGTCAGTTCACATGAGCTGCTCGAAGTACATTCATCGAAGGTTCTCAGCTGTGCTTGTGCTATCTCTTGCGATCTTGTGATGTCCACGGCTTTATTTAATGTTAGCTCAGACCCGGCACTTAAAAGTTTCTGTTGCACTTTTGCTGAATTTTTGACAAACATTATTCTGTCCCTGACCATCTCATCTTCGTTTGCATAAGCACAGTCCTTCACCTGCGAATATTTGGCGGCAGCGTGTCTATTGGATTGCTGCTGACGGACGGCCTTATATGGGCAGGCACTCAATTACGTGGGAGGCGTGGTGATGGGGGATGCAACTCCGCCTCACGGCGACCGAGCTGCAAGCTATGGCCGTATATATGTACGTAAGTAGGATTCAGTTATGACCGTTATGCATAGAATTTCAAAATTAAACCTGCTTAACTTTTTAAAGTAAGCTGTAAGGAATAAGCCTGGCAAATTTCAGCCTTCTACCTACACGGGAAGTTGGAGAATTAGTGATGAGTCAGTCAGTCAGTCAGTCAGTGAGAGCTTTGCCTTTTATTAGTATAGATAAAATAGATAGAAAGGTAAGTAAGTAACTAAATAAATAAACATACGTACACACTTTGGTCTGAACACACACTGGAATGACTATAAAGCAAGAAATCTCAAAAGAAAGAAAATGTCTGACTTGGCAGTCCCAGTCCCAGTATGCAGGCGTATTGCTGTTGGTATAAAGGAGCCCCAGTTGCGTTTCTTCACACGCTTCTGCTGAACGATTCATTGGCTGAAAGTCTTCAGTGTTAAGAGTGTCTAAGAGGGGATGTGCAACATTGTTCATAATGGCACTCAGTTTTGTTTTAATTCTGTCCTTCACTACGAACTCCAGGAGGTCCCAAGTGCTTCCCATAACTGAACTTGCCCTTTTAATCAGATCGTTTTGTTTTGTTGGGCTTTTCTTGAAGTGAAGTTACCAGTCCAGCACACCACAGTGTAGAAAATCACAGTGACCATCACATAGATATAGAAGTTGTGATAGATGTCACTTCCCAACTTAAAGGAATGCAGTCTCCTAAGAAAAAAGAGCCTGTTCTGCCCTTTCTTCTATAGTTCACCTCTGTTCCAAAACCAGTCCAACCTGTCATTGATGTAGACCCCCCCAAGTACTCGTAGGAGTGGACCACCTCTGTATCCACTCCATGAATAGCACTGTACATATCAGGATTCCACATTATTTTATCTGGGTTTCTTGCTTATGTGTCAAGTTTATTTAGTCCTAGAAAGTAAAAGTGTATTCACTGTGGTGTTGTGATTTCTATATGTATGGAATTGCACTCAGGGCAGAATTCATCACATCAGCTACTGTTATCCATCTATATATGTATTAGCATTTTCAAATAATGATTTTACAACAAACATGTTCTTACTCTGATGTAGGGCAAATCTAAGTATACAAAAGCAATATATGGGTCACTGAAATTCCATAGAATCTGTGCATTTTAGGTCAAGACATACAATACAATATAACCAATTTCTGTCTTTGTAGTTTGATTTAATGGAACTGTGGCTTCAATCTGCCCCACAGCCCCTTTAGTCTGAGGAACAGAGTTTTCAGATCTAAGCTGTCATTTGAAAACCATGATGAAGTGTAGATTGTACTAAGAGGAGAAAGTGTAGTGGCTAAAAAAAAACTTTAAATAACAATGCGTTCATACGCTGTATGGCCTGCCTGACTAGAAAGTCGGTGCTGGATGATGTGTTATTTCTGGAATGCAATTGGAAAAAAAATCTCAGAAAGAAAAGAAAGCTGAAATACAATCATAAGTTCTTAGAAAGAAACTTGCAGGAGAAACCGTTTAGGTCACAGAGGGCAAATGTGCTTTATTTCATAGCATTCTTTTTAATTTTATAGAGAGTTTACTGGTATTGCTGGTAGTGCTTAAGTTATTTTTCTCAGTTTATTTAAATAGCTAAAATAATTGACAATTGAACAAGTAATCCTTGGCCTAAAATGTTTGTTGTGTAATAAAACTATTCATCATTCACTTTGTAGCTGCGGGCGCGTAAGGCAGGATCAAGCATGGGTAAAATGCGTGCCGAAAGAAATATCTCAGTCCAAAAGTTCATTTTAAAAGATTTAGTGAAAATTCAAAGCAAACAGTCCACACAAGAATAAAGAAAAAAGGTTGTGACACACGTAGAATAAAAAGCAAAAATATGTGAACAAATGTTTCTTCTATAAACTTAGCTTTTCTTGTCAAACTTCCGTTGTTTTTATACATAAAAGACTCTTCAGTGTGCTCTAAATGTACGGCACTGTACATTCAATAGAGCACGTTAACTTTCATACTATTGAGCGTGTAAGACGCGGTTTAAAACCGTGAGCCCTCCATGCCTTACACACAGCAAGGCAGGTCAGTAGCTGAGACTAATCTATAGTTGCAGAGGCAAGAAGTTGTTAGAATATCCATCCAACCCACTATATCCTAACTACAGAGTAACGGGGGTCTGCTGGAGCCAATCCCAGCCAACACAGGGCGCAAGGCAGGAAACAAACCCTGAGCAGGGCGCCAGCCCACCGCAGTAGTTAGAATATAACAATTCAGTTCTACTTGTGGGGGTTATAATACCCTCCCATAGACTATGCACTAATATTTAGGCAAACGTCTAATATAACTTAAGTAGCAAATGGCTCTTACACACTTAAAACAAGAGTTTTTTTTTGTCTCAGATATCTTTTAAAAGAAATATTAACTTAGCAGACAGGTGTAATGTTTTCTTTTAAAAGCAATTCCAGAGAGAACTAAAATACAGAGTCCTTGGGTTACAACGTCTCGACATACGACGTTTCAAATTTACAACGCTCACTTCCATAAAAACTTAAAAAAAATGGAGACATGAGTGTTTCGGCTTACACCATTAGCATCGTACTTACAAACTACGTGGGCAAAGTAGTTTGGTTGCACGCAGAGGAAGAATATGCAGTAACGCAGCGTATGAGAGACGGAGTTGGCGAACTAGTTTCCTTGCACGCGGAGGAAGTGTTCTGTTTGCGTGTCTTTGTTTGGTGACTTTGTGGCCCTTATCATGGCTCGTAAACAAAAGTCAGAGTCTTCAGATGGTAGTGCTTCGAAGAAGAGGAAAGCCATCACGATGGAAGTAAAATTAGACATTGTAAAGAGATCAGAAGGAATAAAGGTAAGGAATTGTTTATACACTCATTTATTGTCATTTTTTCTGTTACTACAGTACAGTATATTTATGTCCGTTTCTTGTTTCTGTGGCTTAGTTGTGTTTTTATGTTCTAGATTATGATTTTGCAAATGTGTTAGGATAGGTGAGTAACTTAGGCTAGGGTGTTACATCACTGTTGTAGGAACGGAACTGTGTTGTAACCCGAGGACCCCTGTACAGAAAAGAAAAAGGCTGACTTAAAATACACATACTGTACATTATGAAGTATATTTTCACATGATCCAGTCTTACAAAATCCATGTAAATTGTTTAAAAGATGTTTTAATGTTGTGTTGTTCAAATATTTGTGGTTTATATTCTTATAAAAGATTCATATTAAATAGATGCAATTGTCAGTGACAGCAGTGCCCCCATTTCTGATATCATAACTACTGTAGTGGAACACAAAGAAGCAATCACCTACAGTGGTGACTTTGGCAGGTAAATTCTGTTGTGGCTGCACGAGATAGAAGTGCCGTCAAAAGAGACAGGGATAGCCTGAGAAAACGTGTACAGGGTGTGTATGCATATGTTTGCGCCTGAGTGATTGAACGACAAAGAGACAGAGAGAGGCGATCAAGTGTTTAAAGAGCAGAACCTTACTTTGTTGCCTAAATCTACTGGGCTGTGTTCATGGCTGCTGATGATCTCAGAAAACATCTGGGCTTGGTTTGGCTGACGAAGTTAAGCTAAGCGAGTGTATATCATGCACTAACCACAAGTGAGTGGTGTGAGGCAGAGCTAGTGGAGTGAATGTGCAGGCAGGGGAAGCTTCAGAAAAAAAGTTCACTTGGAAGGAGCTGTGAAGGATTAGACCAGCGGCAGAGGTATTGGACAGTAGCCAAGGAAGGAGTAAACCTAATGTGAGCTAACAAGGGCGAGAAACTGCATTTAGCTAAGTATCAGCTAAGTAATATCATTAAAACATTACATAGAATGAAAATCTATCAGCATGTCGTTGAGATTCAGTAGCTGTAGAAATGTCCACTAAAGCTTCATCTATGATTCTTTCTCCTTTGTAAGAGTTAAGTGTATCTTCCTCTTTCTTTATCTACTCTGTGGGGACTTTAAAGCCATTGATTGCCCACAACAGGGTCATAAATAAAGCAGAACCTGGTTTGAAACCCCACAGAATCGCAAATATTCTCAGAGTCTGGGTTTACTGGAGATTGGACATATGCAGATGATGTTTTAAGATTTTTTCTTTTATATATTGTAAACTCCTTGCATTATTACAGTATGTGTCAAACGTAATCATACAACATTTATTTATATAGCACATTTTCATACAAAAAAAATGTAGCTCAAAGTGCTTTATAAAATGAAGAATAGAAAAATAGAAGACACAATAAAAAATAAACATAAGTCAACATTAATTAACATAGAATAAGTAAGGTCCGATGGCCAGGGTGGACAGAAAAAACAAAAAAAAAAACTCCAGAAAGGTTAGGTTTTCTTCCAGAACACTTTGTATTTTATTGATGTTAAGACATTACAAAAGTTGTGACGGGAGCAGGCCATCCAGCCCAACATTGTCCATCCAGTTCATCTAAAATAAAAGGTCCGTAAAGTTCTACTATCCTGTATACTTGCCAATGCATTCAGTGTGTCTATGGTTTGTTGCATGAATAAAAAATTTGCTAACATTTGTGCATGTTCTTGTTGCAAAACTAAAAACTGGGATCCACTGTACTAATTCCTTTCAAATTGTAAACATGTATGCTGCCTCTTAATCTCTGTTTTCTTAAACTGAAAAGGTTAATCTCCTTCAATATCATCTCGTAGCTCATATCTCTCAGTCTTGGAATCAGCCTAGTAGCTCTTCTCTGGACATTTTCTACTGCTGCTATGTCTTTTTTGTAATATGGAGACCAAAACTAGTGTGTTATATAACTTAAGCATAACCTCCACTGACTTTTACTCAACACATCATGCTATTTAAACTAATGTTCTGTTAGCCTTCTCAAAAGGGGTACTTTCAAGTTTTAAACCTCCCACTGTTTATTTAAATCTAACATTTTCCATGGAATACCTTACATTTACTTACATGTCATCTGCAACAAATCTTCCCAAGCTCTTGTGTGCTGTCTAAGTCCCTCTGTAATGATTTAGTTGATTCTGTAACATCTGCACGCATACCCTAACTGATTACATTCTTGCCTAAGTCATTTATTAAAAATAGCAGCATTTACAGCACTGATCTCTGAGGGACACCACTTTTAGCATCACCTAATTCTGAAAAGGTTCCCCTAATCTTTACCCTTTCCTTCCAGTGTTTGAGCCAATTTTTTACCCTCCAACGCACCACGCCTTGCATTCCTATTTCCTTTAGTCTGATCACTAACCTTTCAGGTGGTACCTTATCAAAAGCCCTCTGAAAATCAAGATAAATAACATATGTAACTCTCTGATCGTATTCTTTTGTTGCTTCCTCACTGAATTCTAGCATATTAGTGGAACATGACCTTCCTTGTCTGAACCCATGTTGAATTGTTTCAAATACATCTCTTCTAGACATGTGCTGCTTGATCTTTCCCTTCATAATTGCTTCCATCGATTTTCCTGTGATGCACATTAAGCTTACTCGTCTATAGTTACTTTATCACCTCTTTTTATATAACTGGGTAATATTTTCTACTAGTTTCCAGTGAGAGTTGGACTCCGCCAGGGCTGCCCTTTGTCACCAATTCTGTTCATAACTTTTATGGACAGAATTTCTAGGCGCAGCCAGGGTGTTGAAGGGGTCCGGTTTGGTGGACTCAGGATTGGGTCACTGCTTTTTGCAGACGATGTTGTCCTGTTTGCTTCATCAGGCCGTGATCTTCAGCTCTCTCTGGATCGGTTCGCAGCTGAGTGTGAAGCGGCTGGGATGAGAATCAGCACCTCCAAATCCGAGAGCATGGTCCTCAGCCGGAAAAGGGTGGAGTGCCCTCTCAGGGTTGGGGGAGAGATCCTGCCCCAAGTGGAGGAGTTGAAGTATCTCGGGGTCTTGTTCACGAGTGAGGGAAGAATGGAGCGTGAGATCGACAGGCGGATCGGTGCGGCATCCTCAGTGATGCGGGCTCTGCATCGGTCTGTCGTGGTGAAAAAGGAGCTGAGCCGTAAGGCAAAGCTCTCAATTTACCAGTCGATCTACCTTCCTACCCTCACCGATGGTCATGAGCTATGGGTAGTGACCGAAAGAACGAGATCGCGAATACAAGCGGCTGAAATGAGTTTCCTCCGCAGGGTGTCTGGGCTTTCCCTTAAAGATAGGGTGAGAAGCTCAGTCATCCGGGAGGGGCTCAGAGTAGAGCCGCTGCTCCTCCGCATCGAGAGGAGTCAGATGAGGCGGCTCGGGCATCTGATCAGGATGCCTCCTGGACGCCTCCCTGGTGAGGTGTTCCGGGCACGTCCAACCAGGAGGAGGCCCCGGGGAAGACCCAGGACACGCTGGAGGGACTATGTCTCCCGGCTGGCCAGGGAACACCTTGGGATTCTCCCGGAAGAGCTGGAAGAAGTGGCCGGGGAGAGGGAAGTCTGGGCCTCTCTGCTTAAGCTGCTGCCCCCGCGACCCGACCTCGGATAAGCGGAAGAGAATGGATGGATGGATGTATATTTTCTACTAGCAAAATACCCGCGCTTCGCAGCGGAGAAGTAGTGTGTTAAAGAAGCAATGAAAAGAAAAGGAAACATTTTGAAAATAACGTAACATGATTGTCAATGTAATTGTTTTGTCACTGTTGTGAGTGATGAGTGTTGTTGTCATATATATATATATATATATATTTACACACACACACAAACATATATATATATACATACATACATACACACATATATACACACAAATACATATATATATATATACATACACACACACATATATAAACATATATATACATATACATACATATCTACATATATACACACACAGCTATTTCTTATCAGTGCAATACGCTGCTTGTTAAAACGGATAACTCCCGCTCTTACGTGCAAGTCTGCGTGGATATTATGAACTATCGTATTTGTTCAAGTTCTATTTAAATTTTAAATAGAAGGAATTTTTATTTAGTCGACAGAAATATCTTTGGTAGGAATGGTAAAAACAGACAGGAATATTATTCCTGAATAAATCAACTCAAACCTTAAACAACTTATAATATTTTGCTCTCCATAAAAATATATCCTGTCTAAATTATACAAGTTAGAAATAAAGTAAACGTTAAAAGAACAAACATTCAAATTTCTTTACTCTTATGTAATTTTATATAAAAAATAAACTTAGATTTTAAATATCCCAAAAGATTTTGCTCTCCATAAAAATATATCCTGTCAAAATTATACAAATTCAAATATGAACATGCTGCATAACAAAACCTGGAAATATAAATAAAATGTGTTCCTTTCAGCAATAACAAATCAAATCATTCAGTTGTCTTTGCTCATATGTCATTTTAGAGCTGGACGCCTGGCATCTTTTTTTGGCCACAGGTTCGTTTCTGTTTGGTGTGAGGTTCTGTGTTGTGGAGATTCTCAGGATGGATTGCAGGTGCTCATCAGTGAGGCGACTCCTGTGTGCTGTTTTGTTAGTCTTTATCACTGAGAAGAGCTTCTCACACAGATATGTGCTACCAAACATGCACAAGGTTCGAGCCGCATGTAGACGGACTTTTTTTGTTCTTCAAAGTCACCAAAGCGCCGTGCAAACTCAGTGCGCTCAGTTTATCAGCAAAGTGCGATTTGGGAACACCGTAGTGACGACTTGGTTTAACATTACTTGGCAACAGGGAAAGTGGGGCAAATTGCACTGGTGCATTTGTGTCTCCCATAAAAGCAGCTTCACTTGAAATCACTTTGTGATTGTGCACGGGTAAAACGTCCGCTGAAGTGTCAGATTCTTATTTAATTATTCTGCTTTCTGTATCTTCTGCATTGCATTCAGGTTACCCTGATGTTTTGTCTCATAGTGCCGTCTTAGATTAAATTCTGTAATTACAGCCACATTAGCTCCACAAATGAGACACACGGGTTCAGTAAACATATACTCAGCCTCCCATCGGTTTTAAAGGCTCTATTTTCAGAATCAACTTTTCTCTTCAGCATCGTGTGAGCTAGCTTCGCAATAACTTGCAGCATCATAAGCTAGACTTGATTAACGCGTAAGTGTTCGGCTAAGGCAGCTGAAGCGCTGCATTATGGGATCTGTAGTTTATTGTGTTACCAGCGCTTCATATACCGGGCCATTAATAACAATAATACAGTATATAAAATGATCTCGGGCGGATATAATTACGCCGGGCGGATGTGGCCCTGGCCCTTGAGTTTGACACATATGGACTAAATAGAACTTGAAAAGATATATTTTTCAAATGTGATCGCAATTCAGATAGAGTTGACGCGCACTACAGCCTGCATGCCTCAATAAATCATCCTCCCTCGCTCTTACTTTTTACCGTTCATCTAATGAATACACTGAGTATGGCTTTACCAAAACAATCATTGATGGCGAATAAAGTATCCATTATTCGAGTATGTAGATCGGGTTATATATATATACATATATATATACCGCGATCATACAGAGAAGTAGTGTGTTAAAAAGCTAGAAAAGAAAAGGGAACATTTTAAAAATAACGTAACATGACTGTCAATATACAGTATTTGTTTTGTGAGTGTTACTGAGTGTTGCTGTCATCAAGGATTTGATTATCATTATTTCTTTCAATCAGGTTCGTATTTGTAGGATGTGTTGTGTTCAAGTTACATTCCGTGTTTGTCAATCGTTGTAAAGATGACAGGTTTCATTCATCGATTCGTTTCTTACTGCATCAATAAACAGCTCGTCTTCTTCTTTATCTGAGACCTGACACACTGCATGCACGGGTTTTTTTACACTGTCTTCCTTTAGCGGGACATTGACTTTTTCCATCGTGTGCTTTGTTTCCGCAGTAGCTGGATTTATGAATATGCTTATCAGGCGCTTCATATTTTTGCTGCCTTTTCAATTGTGTAATTCGGTTTTGTTCAGCGCTCTTTGGAACTGTTGCTTTTATCTGTGCACTGCGTCAGTTCCGTGAGCCACTCGGTGTACATGCATCGAAGGTTCCCAGCTGTGCTGGTGCCATCTCGTGCTATGTCCATGGCTGTATTTAATGTTACCTTAGTCCTGGCACTTAAAACTTTCTCTCGCAGTTTCGCTGAGTTTGTGTCAAACACCACCCTGACCATCTCATCTTCCTCTCCATAAGCACAGTCCTTCACCCGTGAATATTTAGTGGGAGTTTGCTATTGGATTGCCGCTGACGGACGGCCTTATATGGGCAGGCACTAAATTACAAACGCCAGCGCAGCCTGTCTATGAACTTAATTTAAAGTGTAGGTTTACATCGTGCTTTGTTTCCGAAGTAGCAGAACTCATGAACATTGTTTTATATGTCACTCGCTCGCTTCTTATTGTTTCGCTGCCTTCTCAATTATATAATGCATGTTTTCTTCAGCGCTTTTTGGAGGTCTTCCTGGTTTTTTATGTACTGCGTGATTACGTGGGAGGCGTGATGATGTCACACGAAACTCCGCCCCCACGGCGTTGAAGCTCATCTCCATTACAGTAAATGGAGAAAAACTGCTTCCAGTTATGACCATTACGCGTAGAATTTCGATATAAAACCTGCCCAACTTTTGTAAGGAAGCTGTAAGGAATGAACCTGCCAAATTTCAGCCTTCCACCCACACGGGAAGTTGGAGAATTAGTGATGAGTCAGTGAGTGAGTGAGTGAGTGAGGGCTTTGCCTTTTATTAGTATAGATTTTCCAGTTTTTAGGAATTTTCCCCAGTCTGCAGTGCCTTTCTTAAAATATGCTTCAAGTGTTTATATATGTACTTATGAACTTGAAGATAATTATTATCTGGACCTGGTGATTTGTTTGGTTTTACTTTTTATGATTAGTGCATATTGTGCTTATGATAAACTGTTTATTCTCTCAAGCTGAATGGACCCCATGCTTAGAGTTATATTAATTTACTTTAATTTTAGCTAAATAAATCAGTTTCTGTAATTATAAGGTCAGGAACAGAAGGAAATGCATCTTTTGTTAAACTGATGTAGTGTTTCACATTATCCATTTTCCTTTTTTTCCAGTGTGGTACCATATACAGAAGCCCATTCAGGACTTATTTTCATGAAGATAATTGCCTTCTGTGCTTCCTCCACAGATTTGTCTCCAGTGGCTGAGTCAGTGCTTCTGGAACTACTTGGACTGGCCGGAGATTTGCCACTACATCGCTGCTTGTGTTGTCTTAGGCCCGGACTACCAAGTTTATTTCTGCATTGCACTGCTTAAGCACCTACAACAAGAAATCCTTCAGCATACTCAAGCCCAGGATCTGCAAGTTTTTTTAAAAGTAAGTGACATCCATTGTGATGGTAGTGTTTTTTTTTTTTTCATATTTGTTCATTTTATTTATATAAAAAAATCAGGAGTGGTCTCCCCTAGACTTTCTCGTATACTCGGATATGGGGATGGATATTTGAGGAGTAAACAACAAGACAATGATAATATTTTTATTTTATGCACATTAAAGAACCATCAACAATAAATCAAATTAATAATATATTTAACAGTTATTATAAAAGTAAAGTTGAATGAATCGGACTCTACCGCAGCATGAGTAAAAGGTAAAGAACCTCTTCTGGTTAACAGAAATAGTCCAAAAGTTGATAGGAATCTACGTTTTGTGCATAATACTTGTATGCAAAATTTGGTTGACCTAAGAGAAAGCGCACTCAGGTTATCGCGTTTATACATAAACACCCACAGACAGACATAATTCTAAAAATGGTTATTTTTGGACTCAGGGAGGTCTAAAACATTGAGATTCATCAAAATCTCAAAATGGAATTTTTGAAGAATTCCAGTATTTTCCCTATACCTCATAAATGAGAAAGTCAGGGAGGTCTAAAATTATCTCAACATTAAATTTTTGGATGACTACGATACTTTCCCTATGTGATGGGGGATCAGTTTGGCACCTCACACACACCCAGCCTTACTCAAAATCCCTAACAGCTAGTGATGGTGCACATTTAGAAATCTGGTGTTGAAAAAGACCGAACTAGTTGTTTTCAAGGGGCAAGCAGCATGGAGTTGCCTGCCTTGCATCTGCTGTCTTTGGGTTCATTGTGTCACCTTGTGTTTCACTAATGTAAAAAGCAGAGTAGTAAAGTGTCAGAATAACCAATCACACTAGACTTCTTTACTACTGCTATAACTACAGTCCTCTTCACCCCAACTGGAACATAAGGCCAAGACAACTTGCTTCCATGGAGTCTGATCTTTTGAAACATGTTGGTCAAGTTCATCTCTATTAGTTGAGATGTTATTGTCCTCCGGCATATTATGTTTGGCCATCCTTTTTTCCCCCTTTCTAGATGGAGTCCCATTATAGACCTACTTTTGGGATGCAATTTTAGTCCATTCTTTACAGGTCTGTTTATGGTCTACGTAAAAACAGAGACCACACAGAAAACCAGAGGACATACAATCCAAATTCAGGGTGCTAGCCAATGTACTGCCCTAGGGTTTTAACACAATTTAACAAAAAAGAGACCGACTTGAATGGCACCATAGCAGTTAACCTGCCTCACAACTCCAAAAACCTTGATGTCATTCCAGCATAGTTACTACATCTGTGATGTTTCCATATGTTCTCCATTTTCACTTATTTTAGATGGGATCCCCAGTTTTCTCAAATATCCGAAAGGCATGCATGTTAGGATAATTGTTAATGTGGCATTGGTCAGGTACGAGTGATTAGATATATAGCTGTTTGCATGAGTGTATCTGAAGATGAATGGTAGTGCATCCAGGTTTGAATTCAGCCTGGAATTAAATTCTTCCATGATTTGGGAAGGCTTCTCACCACTGTAAGTTAGTAGAATATCTACTCTAGATGCATCTATGTTTTAAAATGCAATAAAGAGGAACCTTTTGAATGATGATGTGCTCCCCATGGCCTTTTCGGATGTGTACTGCATCATTATAGATCAGTTGCAGTATACCTGAGAATGTACTGTATTAGCTGCAGATTAAGACTAGACTACATAGTGCAGTACCAAAAGGAGCCATTCCTCAGGTCTAAGTGCTGTTGCAGCAAACAGTAGAATAAGATCAGTACCATGTTTAACACATACGCAGCTAGTGTTGTTTTGTTTCTCTGTTAATGACAACTTGCCATCTCTCAATTAAATTAATTCCATGCTGGTGTTTATTTTGGCAGATATTAAACATGTCACTTATGCCTTGTACGGGGGGCTAGAGACAATGCTGGCGGTGTCAAGTTTAAAGCCCAGTCTGTCCAAAACAGATATGCCTCCCACCACACTTACAGTCATTTTAAAAAGTTCTGTATTTATCTACATTAAACTGAAAGCTCAAGAACACTTCTGGTCTTAATTTGTATTATCTTTGATGATCGATGTCCTCCAACAATAACTATTTTTTTTTTAATCTTGCTGACTTCTAATGTGTTTTTAATTTGTAAACCCCCACATCTAATGGTACAGAATACATTTTCCATCTTTGTTCCGTTTTTGAGATGTTAAATTGCTGCTTTGTGTTTGCTTTGTATCTAACAGGAAGAAGCAATCCACAATTTCCAAATGAGTGATTATCTGGAATATATGAGCTACCTGGAGCAGAAGTACAGGCCAGTGGTAATGAAAGATATGAGAAATATTAAACAGCAAAATACATAACATGAAATATGGGTTTCATTTTAAAGACTTTTTTTGGTAGCCTTTCATAAATATATAATTGAAAGTAATTTATGAAACAATTTATTTATACAAATGGCCTTTTGTATAAAATATTTTTTAAATGCTTCAACTACAGAAGACACAATGCATTTCATGTAACATTTTAGCAAAATGACAGTATTGGATTTTTTTTAAGAACTTTATAAAAACAATTTGTTGACAAGTGCAGAATGCACTGTGACTGTTGAAGAGCAATCATTCATGGTAAATAATTCAGTTTGTAATTTAAAATGATGTGTTTGTACTTTTAACCACTAAGTGGTTTGATTACATTTTGATGTATATTGTGGATTATGAAAATAAACATTCATGTAAAGCGCCAAGTGACGTTAGTGGTGCTGCTCATGGGTGGCTGAGGCTGAGTTTAGTTCCCGGGCAGCATGTAGCCTGTCTTTGCATTTTCACAGTTTACCCAGGTGTACTTTTTTTATCTCCCTTATGTGCAAAAATGGCAGGCTAACTAGCAAAGCTAAACTCATTGAGTGTGAGCAAATTGGAGTATGCGTACAACTGGCTTCCAGTCCAGTGTTTGTTTCTCCCATCATCCTCTAATGGCCTTTGACATGTTTAGAAAATGGACATTCCCACTGACATGAGACATAAGTTGGACTTTGAAAGTAATAAAACTACATATTCTTTTTGTCCTACTGTATAATACTGTCAACTTTATTAATAGACATTGGGAAATGTTGCTCAGCCTTACACTTAATTATTTTTAAAGGTGGGCATCGACAAATGTACAACATAAAAAGTAGAAGATGGGTGTTGACTACAAGGAATACAATGGTAAATGTAACCTACAATTTAGTTTTATCTTTTAAATGGCAGTCAAGATTGAAAATTAAATGGAGTCCTGTTCATTTCAGGCATTCATTTTCTTTACAGCATGGCATCTAATATCAACCATTGTTGTCATCAAAAGAAAGAGACTGTTGATGTTTTTCACGTTGTTAATGGCGTAGTTTCTGTACTGTCAAAAGAGGAATTTGAGCTGTCTGGATAAGTGACAATGAGAATGTTGCTGAATTGTGCCCACACATGAGGGAGGGTGATATTATTGTACAACTTCCTATAACTATTATAACTATGTCCAGAGACATAGGGAGCACATGGTTGCCAGATTAAAAAATATGGTGTCCTGGAGAACAATACTGATTATGAGCCAGTTGATTTTAATTTTTTTTTTTTCCAGGGAGTGATTTTGAACTTTTAAATATGGAGACAGATATGCAGAACATTTGTTTGATTCTCCTTGTGGTTATTAACGTATTCCTCTCCCTCATAATTTTCCAGCACCTATGAAAACAAAAGCTACTGTGTAGTCTGTAGCAAGAGACAGGAAAAAATGTCATCAGGCATGTGCAGTACTGTATGTACTACTGCCAGTGTGAATTACCAATACTTGTTGCTAGTTGCTTTGAACAATCAGTTTTTGTAGTTGTATTTTCCACAATTTCACTTTAGCCATCTTTCACAAAGAGTGAGATTTTTTTTTTTCCCCCAAATGAGTTAATATGCTCAACTGTTCAGGTGAGTGTCCTGCCATGGTCTGTCACCCTACTGAGAGTTGGTCTCATGCTTGCAGCCAGTGTTGCCTGGCTAGGCTATGCTTTCTCATAACCCTAAGGGAGAAATTCAAGTTTGAAAATTGCTGGCTAGATGATGCAACCATTTTGTTTTTAAACATGGTTTTTATTGTTATTAAGGCTGAATTAGTCACAACACAGGTTAGTATTTCCCAAAGCTAGTTGTATTTGGGCCTGCCTTGAGTTAGCCGATTTCACTTAACCAAAGTTAACTGTGCAATAACTGTTTGAAGTGGATTGACGTATAGTCATTAATTCAAACCTGGTTTAAGTGCACATTTTTGAAAAAATGTCATGATGCTTAACTGACTAGCCTTGTTGCTTTGCATAAAGCTACATTATTGTTGGTGATGAGCAAAGTCTGCAGTGTTTGCTTCACTGTGAACTTGCCAAAAATCACAGAAATGTTTGGGAATTTTGCCAAACTCCATGAAATACATTGAAGTCAACAGGGAAGGAGGAACTGAACTAGTTTTGAGTGCATTATAAAGAGGCAGTGCTGTTTTAAGTGCCCATGAGGGCTAAGGAAGCATCTGCCAATGATGCTGGATCAATTATTGAGCTCTGAGAGAGCAGCGATAACCACTGTGCCATCGTGCCTCAAATGGAATGATAACCACAAACAAAATGCAACAAATGGCCACAAACTAGTAATTAGAAAAGTAAAATATAGATTATTGCACTCACGGAGCTCCAATCTCAGGGCACACATTGGCCAAGTCATGAAGCAGCAGCGTGAGACTGGCTCGTTCCATTGTTTGAAGTTTTGGCTGTGCAGATGCTTTCCTCATTTTTCTTACATCAAAAAGATAAACACCATGTAAACAGTCATAAATCTTTCCTGTGTTTTCTGAGGTAGGGATTGGGGTACTATAGACCTTTTTAAGGATTGTTTTGACTGGTAGTTGTGGCACATGGCTAATTATGCATGGAAATTAGCCACGTGGTGTGTTGCTGGCCACAAACAGAGATCAATCAGTGTTAGTAATGGGTCAGCTATTGTACACCTCAGATAAAAAATATTTCAAGTTTTTTCTTTTAAGCACATACTCTGTGGAAATCTGGCTGTGGCACCGATTGGGTCATGGCATCATGCATGGGTGAAGCAGATTGACAAAAATCTTATAGTAAGCCTGTGTGAAAATTATATGCATGGCTGCTACAGCTCTGCGATGTCATGCTGGTCTCTCAAAGCATCATTGGGTAGTGGGGGGAAAAATATTAGCATAATCTGTCAGCACAGTGAATTTCCAGAAAAATATTTGCTGTGGAAAAAAGGCTTAGGTGAATTTTGCCGATTGACTTTACTATTAGGATGGTTGAGAATCAAGACTGACGTTTTAAATAATGGAACCCGGGGCAAAGCACATTTAATGACCAGCCATCAATCCTTATTAGGCACACTTCATCCATACATGCTGTAATAAAGCCTTCATGATACTGCAGTCCCACAATACAGTGCATCCTCAGAACAACAGACACATTAAATAAAAAATATTTTTTGGTAAAATTGTGACAAAACCTTTAAAACATACAAAATAGAAAATATTTGCTATGATGTATATTGAGAATTGTAATACTTGATTTTATCAAGTTTTAACTAGACCATAGTTTTAATAAGAGGATATAAGCTCTAGGTTTGTCATCACTTTATGTTGGGTTCTTTCAGAGATGTACTAATTAGAAATGTACAGTCATTCAAATGAAGGGGTCATCTTGGTGTCCAGAGGAGGAACTCTCAGACGACATACTGAATCTGATGCGGCTATTGGGTAGACGGACAGTGAAAAGCCCACTACTGTGACACCCACGTAATACAAAATATAAAAGAGCACATTTCAAACTACTTAAAAAAAAAAAAAAAAAGGAACAAAGTGTGACTCTGCAGCCCTGAACAAACAAAGCAGCACAGTAAGTGATTGCAGACAGCATAAATGAGAAGATGTCTATGCTGAACGATTAAATGGTGCCCTCCTACACATCAAACTGACATGGAAAGCAAATAAGATCCTTAGTTCTTTATATTCTTTTCTGTTACTCCAGCATTAATGATGTGACTTGATGCATCACACCTCATTTAATATTACTGAAGACACAGTGAGAGAGTTGGGGATTCATTACAGTTGTTCACATGTAAAAGATTTTCATTCAATTTTTAACCCATTTTCTTCATTACAGTGTCACTGGCAACTCAGAGAATATTCCAACAGTTATGTGTGCAAGGCAGGAAAGATGGCATAGTGGGATATCAGTGCTTCCACCCCCTCATCAATATCAGGCCAGTTTAGTGCTACCAGTTAACCAAACACTTTTTTAGAATGCTGGATGGAACTGATGATGACTGCAGCAATACTCTTATCACTTTTTAACTATAGCCATTAGTATTACATAACTTTTTCCAACCAGCATGTTTTTTAAAATACAACATAAACCTGTTTTTCCATAGTAAAAATACTGTCAATCTAAGAGTTTCTACAGGAGGATACCAAAAAAATTAATTTATGCATTTATTTAGGGTAGGATTGACTACTGCAATGTATTGCTTATTGGCCGTTTAAATTGTTGTTTATATAGCTTTTAGTTCATTCAAAATGCTGCTCCATCAATCATTACAAGATCTAGAAAGTACGAACACATAACACCTGTCCTTGCATCATTACACTTGCTTCTGGTTGGACTGATTTTGAAATCCTCCTTTTTACATATAAAACCTTAAGTGACCAAAATGCTGCTTATTTATCACTGCTTAAAACATCTGAGAGCCTTGGAATCAAAATGTGCAATGCTTTTGTTGTTAGATCAGACTGCCCAGCACAGAGTTTACTGGGGCTAAAGTCTCCAGGACTGCAAGTCTGACTTTGACTTTTGTAACTGACCATGGATCCCCAGAAGTTTATTTTCTCCAGAGATGCTACTTATTAGACTTTGTTTTCCTCTATTGTCAACTGGCCATAGTTCAACAGTTAAATGGAGCCCAGTAATATGTGTCCATTAACTAAGTTAATCTGCTTTGGACCACTTTTTTCTTCCTATGTGTTAAAACTAATCTGTCTTTATGTGCACTTAGTGTGTATTTAGCAATTTCTAAATTTTGCATTTACATCTACATGTGAAATCATCACAGTATTCTATATCAGTACTCAGAGAAGAGTACGGTACAAACCTGGGGGTCATCTACCAGCACATTAAGTCTGATCAGCACTTTGGGCCCCCCACCTTCAGAGTGTGCTGTGCTCAAAGGATTGAAACACTCGATGATGGGTGGTGCAGAGCTGGGGGACAGGGCAGTGTGAAGCTGTTTATTCATACTTACCTAACTGTAATTAAATCAATACTGGTAATTTCATATCTTAAATGAGAGCAAAAAAACAAGTTTAAAGTAAGCAAACTTTTATTTTTCACAAAAATATTGCAGAAACTTTCAAGTTCATTTAGTTAAAGCTCTTTAATTTACAAATTTTAATGTTTTGCAGATAAGATTAGTTTTAATATTATATTTAAAAATCTTCTCAAACATTAACTTGAAAAAGATTACTTTGTAAAGGAACAAGAACTGATGGCTGTGTTTTAAGTTTTTTTGGTCATGGATGATCTGAGAGGCAGCACTGCTTCCACCCATTCATTAGGTTTAGAGATCATGGCTTTCCAAAGCTCCACCTCCTCATCCGCGGAGTCCATCCAATCCACACTCCTCCCGTAGCTTCTACCTGTGCGGTAACAGCAAAGGAGGGAATATTATGAACCTTAGCAGAATTAACATACATTTGTAGGATTAGTTTTATTACAAGTGGAATTTTAAAGAACTGTGATCAGATATTAAAGGCATTTCCAAACATGAATACCAGAAACAACACTGATGACCAATTGGCCAGGCAGTCTGCAGCATAAGGTGTACTGAAAAACCCAGTTCAACTTTTTAAACATTTTATTAACCTCCTTAGTGCTGCATTTTATTCCGAAAAACATGTAAAAAGCGTTGCATTTTTTTGGCATGAAAAAATTAAATTTTTATTAAATTTCAAAAGTATAATGATACAAATAATAGTAATGATGAATAAAAATATGAAATGAACAATAATAACAAAAATAATAATAATAATACAACTACTACCAATGCCAAAACAGTATATAATCTCAAAATGAGTCCTTCGTATGTTAAATCTTAAAGCATGGTGAAAGACACAATCCAACGTCACAATCAGGACAATAATAGCGGGTTTCTTTTTGGATTTTCCTTCCAGGTTTATCAGTTTTTGAACAGCACACTGCACAGGTATACAGTAAGTTGAATTCCATTTTTTTTCTGTTAGAGGTATATAATCAATAAAATGTCTACCAATACGACACTCTGGGTTGATCTGTGATGTGCTGGGTCGACCGCGTCTCTTAGTGGTACTGTGGGCGGTGGATGTGCTGCAATAATTTGTTCTACAAGCTGGCATGTAAAGTTTGCATGCACTGTTCCACCAGTTTTTCTTTTGTTGCCTCCACATAACAGGATGGAAAGTCAATTCTTGAACTGCACGGTCTATTCCGCCCATCATGCTCTTGTAGTCAACCATAGCCTAAGGCTTTGTAACCTGCTTGTTGCCTTTTGCCTGTTCAGCGACTTTACCTGCATTATCTACAATGCGAAGGTGAGAAACATCTTTCTTGTCCTTCCATTTCAGCGCAAGCATTTTACTCTTTTGCCAAGCTAAAAGAGAACCTCTCTGTAATTTAAATCTGCCAAAGTCTTCAGGTATGCCACAACGGTTGGGAAGCATGGTTCCATATACGTCATTCTTTCTTTGCAGCAAGATGACAAATAGCTCTGGTGAAGTATAAAAATTGTCCATGGTTACACAGCAGAGCATCTATTAAAGTAAGCACCGACGACCTAGCAATGCCGCACTGATTGTAATTCAGATCAAACATTGTCCCTTTCCTCGTCTATAGAACCGAATTCTAAAAGTATCCCATTTTAGATTCACAAAGCTCATAAAAACTTTATGCCAAATCTTGCTCTTTTTGACGCAATGTACTTTATCCAAGACAATCTGTCCTTATAAGCCATGAGACTCATCGATGCAGACATCGTGGTCTGGAATGTAAACAGTCTGAAATTTTACTACAATCGCTCGATATATCTCCCACATTTTCTTCAGTTTGGGTGCTGGATGGGTATTCTCTCCAAAGTCTTCATTGTTGGTAAAGTGCAGATATTTCATAATTAGTGAAAACGTACACTCAGGCATAATTTCTGTTACAGCCCGAGTGCTTCTCAGTTCCAACACTTATACAAGATGCATCTGTACAGTTGCCTGAGTGACACTCTGGTCGAACGCTAAGGAGGCTACAAGTAGCTGTAGCCATGGCATTGTCTGGGTGGAGTGTTCTTGTTTTCTCCATTTTATTGTGGGGCCTTCTTCGAGTACTTCAGTTTTCCTCCTAAAACTGAAATTTCACTCCATGTCCCATGAGCATGAAGGTTAACTGGGGACTCCAAATTCTTCTGGTATGCAACGGAGTACACTTTGAAATGGACTGGTGACCCTCTCTAGGGTTGTTTTCCACCTTATGCCCAGTACTGCAATTGGCTGTCAGTGACTCGGACCTGGATAAGTGGGTTAGAAAATGAATGGATAATTGGATAGGAACTTAATTAATCTGTCCAACATTGTTGAGTTTGCTTTTTTGAATTTTTAACAGTATTATGTGCCATCAGCCTTTCACACTGCAACACATGCATTGCTGAATGAGAACCTGCCCTAGTTGTGTAAGACTACACACCTTCATTCATCCATTTTTTTATTCCCATTCATTCAGAAGTCAAAGCAAAAAATTTAAGTTGCTCTTTTCCAATAAGCACACTAGTGGGTATGATAGTGAAGTGCCCACAGAATGTAGCATTCACTGTCATTTTCCATGGTTGTCAACGCCTTTTGTCATTATTAGGATACCACTAAGCAGGCAAACAAAATAAACAATTAAACAATTATGGTTCAAGGAACCACATCTGAATTAGGAGATGTTAAAAGTGGTATCCCACAAGGGTCAGTGCTGGGGCAGTTGCTATTTTTAATTTAAATAAATGATCTTGATAGGAATATAAGTAATAAACTGGTTAAGTCTGCAGATGATATCAAGTTAGGTGGATTGGCAGACAATCTAGAATCTACTGAATCATTACAGAGGGACTTGGACAGCATAAAGGCAGATTTGTAGCAGATGAAATTAAATGTAAGAAAATGTAGCGTGTAGCATATAGGACGCAGACATAATGGGAGGTCTGAAACTTGAAAGTACACCCTATGAGAAGGATCTAGAAGTCATAGTGGACTCGTCACCATCTACATCCAGATAGTGTACAGAAGCAATCTAGAAAGCTAATAGGATGTTAGGTTATACAGCAAAGGAGCTTATGCTTAATCTTTCTAGTATACTGGTAAGGCTTTACCTGGTGTATCGTGTGTAACACAGCTCTATTTATTAAAATAAATAAAAAATAAAATTAGCAAGCAGCGCTAGGATAAGTCCAGAGAAGAGCAAATAGGCTAATTCCAGAGGTTATGAATTATAAATTAAGATTAAAGGAGAGAGTCAGGGGAGACATGATTGAAGTATGTACAATTATGAAGGGAATTAGTACAGTGGATCAACACTGTTACTTTAAAATGAGTTCAAGAACAACACGGGGACACAGTTGGAAAATAAAATATTTGTTTTTTCTTCACACACAGAACCACAGACACATGGAATAAGCTAGCAGATAACTTCAGGAACCTTCAGAAAAAACACTTAATGTTACTTTGGAGAAATTATGTAGATGCAATGGACAAACTTTGTTGGGCAGAATGGCCTGTTCTCATCAAAATGTTTTTAAGTACAGAGTTGCAGGAACCTGAAATTCTTTTCTGACAGACTGAAGCATAAGGAATGGAATTCCATCCCACAGAACTGTGCTAACTCATAACAGGTTAACTGAATGTTGCTAGTGGCTGTAATATGGACGTCTTTAGACTGTGGAAGGAACCCAAACAAAAGGAGGAAGAAAGATAGCCCTGAGAATCAAACCCAAGCCGCTGCAACACCTTAGTTTTTCTGAATTTGTTTGTTCAAAAAGCACTGCCATAGGTTTCATCATTGTTGATTTATAAGCCATTCTAAACGCATCAAGAAAATGTCAGTCACTGGCCATATAGTTAATGAAACTCTGAAATAATTCTGAAAAACACAAACAACTGAAAATGACCTTCAGATAATGTAGCATCTTTAATCACTAGGCACTTCATTTTATATACGTAAACGGACTACGCTAGAGCTTGAATTTGTTGTCGCTGGATTTCTCAGCTTTGTGGGTTTTCCTTATTCAGGTGTACGGGGGGGTGCAGGAATAGCTTTACCTCATTAGTACGCACTATCCGAGGCCAGGCTATACGTTTTTGTGCCCCTGAAGCTACTGCCTCTGGTGTTGGCTCTCATGTAAGCACATCTTTACTCAGTATTAGCTCTGTTACTTGCATTGATGCATACTGTTACACTGTGCTTACCCCAAATCCACCTACTGAGCCAGTGAGCCTCACATCTGAAAGACTGGTTCCTCAACACTGACTGCTTGTGAATTCGCAGCCCAGATTTATGGTAGCCGTCTTTCTTTCAGATAGAGTCGGGGTCTTGCTATTCAAGTTGAAGTTTCACCATCGTGACTGATATTAGGTTACCTTGCACAATCCATGCTGAACAAGCCTGTACGACTATCCATCCATCATCTCAATCTCGTAATCTAGTTCAGGGTCAGAGAGACTGCAGGGCATGCAAAGGGTGATGAACAATTCTTTTAGTTTATGCTAATGTGTTATTGCAAGTGATTCCATAGAATGAAGTCAGTGGTAAGGATTTTCAATCTATTTATTTTTGGCATGCCTCACAGCTCATTTAGAGCAGCTTCACAGGACACCAGTTAGGGAGCACAGGGCTGTTATACAAGGCTTGTGCTCACATGTTTTTAAATAAGGTAGACTTCTCGTTTTTTGCCTGGTAGTATGACAAGAAAGCTGAGATTTATAAAATCTCATTCAAAAATGGTAATACACTTCACTTGCAAAGAAAATGATAAAATGATTCAAATAGCTAAAAGTATGTTGTCGCTACCAAAGTGGCCTAATCTATATATCTGAGTAAATGGTGCATGAACTTGTGCATTCTAATTACCACATAAGTAATCATTTACCTCTTCCTTTTCCTAATGAACGCCATTATGTGCTCTCATGCTTAACTGCACATGCCCATGAAAAATTCAAGAGTTTAGTTCTCTCCTCCTTATCTGTTCTGCGCACTTCATGAACCTCGGCTGAAGTCTATTGCCTCAAATATTTGATGTCATTGTGACAAATCAAAGTCACAGTTCTGAAGGAGAGCATGCTGATGCACAGAAACACAAGCACACACATACATCATGGTTAGTGTATGTGAACCATTCACATTTATTCCTTTAAGTGTATTTAATTCAAATGCAAAGATAATGCTACCCTTGCTTTTAAGTTTGCACATTTAACCGAGATTACTCCGATTTTGTAAGCTAACTAGAACAGGCTGCAGCATGCTATGCTCGCTTTTAGTTTAGTGCAGTTCTTTTCTTTTTTCTTTATCAACTTCTGAATGTATGTTAGATGTTCATTTGTTTGCAATTACAACGTACACCGATGGAGAGTATGTGCATTAACTTACTAAAAGTCTGTCTACATTGGACAACAAGTATAATAGCAGCTTACAAAAAATAAAGCTTTGGCTATGATAAAACCTTGATTCAGTATTATAAAATGTTACATGCAATTTAACAATTTAGGACAAATGCATTTTGCACAAAAAACAAAGCAAACTTTGATAGTGATTATTCATCTATATTCAAAAACAAAGTGGTAAAAGTTAAAGTAAGGAAAATGATTACAATTGAAAAAATATAAATCTAAAATATAATCAATATTACATCCCTTAGATCAGTGCTTCAAGGTCAGTCCTGGTTTCCCAGTGCGGCTCATCCCCAGCAACTAAGTGAATGGTTATTTCTCAATTTCTAAGTTTTGTGTAAATACAGAATTTTTACAGAATGTAGCATTTATGTATGTTACTTGTGTTTGGGACAAAGACACATTTTTCCTTGGTTTAGCTGTCTGCACAGTTTTAAGTTACAAATCAAACAATTCAGATGTGATTAAAATGCACATTGCAGAATTTAAGAGTATTTGCATACATTTTGGTCACAACATGAGGAAGTTACAACACTTTTTATACATTTCAGGGCACCATAATGTTTAGGACAATTGGAGTCACTGGTGGACTATGCCAGTGTGTTTCATTGCTTTATTAGTGAAGACATAAGATACCTCAGCCGCCTTCTACCCCTTGGAGTCTGCAGTTGCCATTGTTCAACATGAGGGCAAGAGCTGTGCCAATCAAAGTCAACAGACGCCATGAGTGCAGGAGGCATTCTTCTTGCAGATGGCTTCTTGCTTCTAGAATATTCCTCACCATTATAAATACCCACAAATTTTGCATGTTCGGGGTGCTATTTGTGAAATTACCAGTTATGGGTAGCTACCAAGTGATCTCTTTGAATGTGATGTATATGGACTGTGCTCATCTGGGACTCAAACAACACTTTTTTGCTTTGGCTATCTGAACAGTGCGTCTGCCCTGCTCACGTAAGCCTTCATGAAAGGACTGTCCTTACTTAAGCTGCATGTATGTGGGCTCACAAATCACAGTTATCAAAGTTATCAATTCTGGTTACATTTTGGTGATTTACAGGTTTTTTCACCTTAGCGCATTCAGATTTTCATCATCAGCCTTATGAGTTTCTTTGTGCTACCCCATATTTTATGATTATTTATGGTGCTATTTACCAGTGGGCACATTAGTGGGAGGGACAGCAAAGTACCCAACATTACCATTCACTGTCATTTGTCCTGGTGTCACCTATGGTTATTCCTTCATTCATGGTTGTTTTTTCATTATTAGGATACCACAAAAAAAAAACTCCACAGAAATAAGCTGAACCAACAGAAAATGGTAACTGAGACTTACATATTCAGAAATACAGCAAAAATACAAATATGTCTAAATTTCCTATTAAAACAATTCTCTCACACCACTGTGCCTTTCTGGGGAAAAAAGGGAAGGCAGCAAATAAAATGTAATCAGTTAGGGGGTTAATCACTCGCAGATTGTGAAACTGGTTGGAACAAAATACTTGCAGCCAGACCGAGTCCAACAGTGCTGGTCTCAAAGACTGCCTGCCACAGATTTGTATTTCCTATCATTTGTCAACAATTTTCATTAAAAGTATTAATTAAAAGCCACAAATGGAACGCAAAATGATAGAAATTAGAGTGTCATCTTGATAAAAAGCTAAAACACGTTTCCCTTGTGTTAGGCATGATGCGGACGGCCAGATGGATCTTGTCCATATTTAAACCAGGCATTCTAATTCCTTTGCCTTTCATGTTTATACAGAAGACACGACTTTCATCCTTTGCTCCCCTTAATTTGCAAACTGTCAGACTAATGATCTGCCATTTCTTTGACAGCCTCATTAACATTTCTTTCCAAAAAGTGTTAAATTTGAATGTTTTTTCTTCGAGTGTTGAAGTAATTATCATTTGATTTTCATTCTGACACTGAATTCTTAGTGCTCAGATTATTTCAAATAACTCATACAATACTGCTATTATCATTTTTTATACTTAAATTATTTACTTAAATTTTAATAAAATTTCAGAATCTTGCAACATACTTTACAAGTAAGATAACAAGACAAGCGTTTCCTCATTATAAATCAGCCCATCCTGGCAGCAGTAGACACAATGAACAAACCAGCATTAGACATCACAGAGCCCACCAATGCACAAATGTATACTACAGGTTAACCAGCCAAGCACAAATATCTTTGAGAAGGACTTGGGAGGAAAACCCCGAGTATCTGTAGAAAACCCCACTGAGACCCAAGGAGAACGTCAGTGTGGATTCTACCCTATGACAATAACCTGGCACAGGCTTTGAACCAGGGACGCTGGATCTATGAACGAACGACTGTGTGACCATGCTGTCCTATAACCCAATCTATGTACATAAAATGCTTAGGGTTGTGCCTGTTTGTCATTCAATTGCTCACAAACTACAGTGGCTAAACTTGATCTTCACCGAAAGCTTATTAAGCGATATGCTCTTGGTAAAGCAAAAAATAAGTGGCTAACGGCAGCCGTAGCAAAGTTGTCATGGTCCATGTCTTTTTCATGGAAAACTACATACAGTAAGTACATTGATCAAGAAGTTGACATGGCACAAAGAAAAAGGACAGCAGCCACATCTACTGAGCTTGAAGCAAATTGCAGCTGATGATAAGAACAAGAACGACGATAGCACCGTTGGCCATCAACCACGCGACGCAGCTAACCACTGGTACCTGCACACTACTGGGGCTGCCACCTGGATATTGGGCCGAGCGGAGGTCCGTGTGTTTTAGTTTTGTAATAAACTCAAATATTTTTGGAGTCAAATATTGCATCATTAATCTTTGAACAGGTCTCATGTTAAAATGAAATTGTAATAGGAAAATAAAACCTAATATATAAATATGTTTTTAATGTGTCATTAACTAAGACAAAGTTAAAAAAAAAAAACAAAAAAAAAAAAAGTCCATTGTCTACATAATTAAATTTTCTCAAGAGTTAAGCAGACACAATTTCTGACTGCTGTGAAATTAATTAGCTGTTCTAATGTTTCACTTATAAATTAAACATTGTACAAATTATATTCAAGCATTCAGTGTGTAAAAAGAAAAGGCTTTTAAGTTTTTATTGGAACATGCTCCAAATTGGCCTGTGTAATGATGAATTTAATTGAATGTAATGCAAGTAATTTCTTTGTAATAAATGCACAGTAAATGACGGCACAATCGTTCAGTGACTTCAGTGTTACAGAGCACTTTCAGTTTCCAGTGCTTTGAAAATTAAAAAGGTCTGTAAGTATCCAAAGCAAGAACATTGATTTGCTGCAATCAAAATTAGGAAACATGGTGACTAACTAAAACATTAAAGTGCTCCCATGTACTTTGTGAAATTTATTGTAATGGGTTGCCTGTGAGGTGAAAATGAGGGGAGCCCAAAAGTGGCAGCTGAAGAATTTGGTTTTAGAACATCAGCTTTTGCAGGATTTAATGTGTGGAAGAAATGAAAAGAAGGAATAATAAAGAAAAAAAAAATCAATATGTATTATAAATAAACTTATTTTAATACAATAACACACTGATTATAATAAAACTGTACAAATGTGTCCTCCATTCTTACAAGCAATATAACAATACAAACTAACCTGAACATCGCCTCAAAACTGTCTACTCTCATTAGTCAGACAAACAACCTTAACAAAAAATTTGTGCAAAGGTTGTGCAAGTAAAAACAATTTTACACAAATGTACACTTCTGTTGAATTGTAAAAAAAAAAAAACATTGTAAGTCAGTCATTTCTACCTACAACAGAGTTTTATAGATCATTAGCTTTGCTTTACCAATCAGAAAATTAGCCTCTTATAAACTTAATAGTAGTAACACCATAAACACAGTTATTGTTAAAATAAGAGTAGTAAGAGGGGGTCTCTTTCTGTGCAAAAAGTGGCCATTTCCAGAAACGAAGGAGTTAGTAAGTGATACACATACATGCCCTTCAGGATGCACCACCACAAATGAGCAGGGCCTTTATTCAGTCGTGACCGGCTGCCTTCAGCGCTCTGTTGACAATGTGTCCTTGTATTAGAACCAATCTAAAGATGGTTAAAATCATTTAAAGCTGACATCAGACTAGCTGTTACTGGTGAAGAGTGCATAGTTCTCTGCTTCAAGCAACTGACACAATGTAATACTGAATAATCCAACCTGAAACAAAAATGTGGCTGCAATCACTTATTTTGTTTTTCTTGAATAATTTTAGACATACAGTTTAATCCAGCTGTAGTCATTTAAGGGTAAGAGAAAAGCACTGACTCACAAGTCCAACCTAAACAAGTTTTAAATCATTTTTGTACTCATCTGGAGTACTGCGTGCAGTTTTGATCTCCAGGACATAGAAGCACCAGATAAGGTCCAGAGAAGAGCAACTAGGCGGATTCCAGGGCTACAGAGGTTGAATTATGAGGAAAGACTAAAAGAGCTGAGCCTTTACAGTTTAAGCAAAAGAAGATTAAGAGGTGACATGATTGAAGTGTTTAAAATTATGAAGGGAATTAGTACAGTGGATCGAGACTTGTATTTTAAAATGAGTTCATCAAGAACACGGGGACACAATTGGAAACTAGTTAAGGGTAAATTTCACACAAACATTAGGATGTTTTTCATTACACAAAGAATGATAGACACTTGGAATAAGCTACCAAGTAGTGTGGTAGACAGTTAAGACTTTAGGAACTTTCAAAACTGGAGTTAATGTTATTTTAGAAGAATTAAGTGGATAGGAATGGTGAGCTTTGTTGGGCTGAATGGCCTGCTCTCATCTGGATTGTTCTAATTGCAGTGAAGTTAACTCCCAGAGTTTAAGAAAATAAGCCCACGCTACGGGATTCCGTTTATTCAGTTATGGCTGGCAGTCTGCAGCACCCTGTAGACAAAGTGTCCACGTATTGGCTATGTTCTCCATTTCTAAAACTTTAGGTGATAGACATGGAGGGGAATGAAGAAAACGGCTCCTTAATTAGAACAATTGTGACAACGGGCGATTCAGCCCAACAAAGCTGGTCAATCCTACTCACTCTTATTTGAGAGGAGTTCTAATGTTTGCCACTAGGCGCTCGACAGTGGTGATGTGTTGCAAGCTGTTTAGGACATGCAAGGACATTTTAATCTTTCTACTTGTGACAATGATGACCCTAATGCTTGGAATCCTATTCCATGGTTCTCAGTGAAAAAAAAAAAAAAAAAACTGCACAAAATTTGACCTTAGTTTTCATTCCTGTCTTTATGCTCTTGCTGAAGATCTCATTTTAAGGTAAAGTGTGGTAGTGTCTATTAAGGAGTCCATGATGAGCGCCTTGACATAAGGAGGGCCAAGTCCAGTCATCTGCAGGAGTTCAGCCTGTATTGGGTGAATTCCTAACACTTCTCTAACCTTCTCTGTGCTGATCCAGTAGCAATTTCAAAAATGTACCCCAGGCACACCTAAATGACCCTCAGCTTTGTGTACAGTTCTTGAACTCAAGTGGATTTTCTGGCTATTATGTCCATGATGTCGAGTACTGTACTCCTATGCAACAACAAGACTAACAATTGCTTCCAGATAATATCACATAGCTTGTCAAATTATCTGCAGAGTGACACAAACACTGCATAAATACCCTGCTTCTGCCATTGTTTTGTTTGATATGCATTTAGGGCTAGAATCTGCCCCATAAACCCAGGAGATAAGGTTGATCCAAAATGTATTATTATTCAAAACTGTAAATCTTAAGTTTGGTACTGTGTGACACCTTGACAGCTTTTTACTTAAAACCGCATAGTAGGATTTTAAAGCCCCTCAAGGTTTTTGACATATTTTAAATAAATGTGGGCCTGCTCACAAAACGTGAATGTGTTCACAAGATCATTTTATGAAAATCACTTCATTAGACTAAAGTTCAAAATTCCATAGAATCTTTTGTTTCCCACTGAGAAATCATTCAGATTAAAATGAGAATTATACTCTGTGATTTAAGTTAACATTATTTTTTTGTATTCAGATGTATGCATTAACATACATTTTGCCTGGACATTTTTAATTGTGCCAAACTCACTCCTCAGTCAAAATCTAAATGTTTTATATGAATGTTTAAATAATAACAGCATTCAATACATATGCACTAATAAATTGTGCTACTTGAACACTGGCATTTAGAGGTTGTTATTTTGTTCAAGCTTCACCAGTCCCAGCAGTAGCAGGTCAGTTCTAAATGTTGCACAAGTACAATAACATTGGCATATATCCCTACACTTTTTTTTAGGGATGGTTGGGCAACTCCTGTTTTGCAGCCTGGAGTTTTAATCTTTTCAATTCTGACATTCTCATCCTTGGTTGACCAAGGTTTGCATCCCAGGTGCTCCCTATGTGGAGTTTGAATGTTCTCCCTGTGCCTGTGTGGGTTTCTTCCGAGTGCTCTGGTTTCCTCCATTAGTCCAAAGACATGCGGGTTGGGTTGATTAGCGATACTGAATTGACACAAGAGTGTGTGTGTGTGTTTACCCTGCAATGAACTAGCGCCCTGTCCGGGGTTTGTTCCTGCCTTGCACCCTATGCTTACTGAAACAGACTTCAGTTAGAAGTCTAGTGGGTTAGAAAATGATGATCAACATTCTCTGCCATTTCCCTGGTCAGCTATCACCTTACCTATTGGGTCTAACAGACGTTTCATGAAGTTTGGCCTGCAAAACACAATAATTACATAGTGTATTGACTTAGCCTTTACTTCCAGAACACAGAAGTAGAAGAACTTTAGCAAATATCCTTTAAACAACTATCTGCAAAACTGTCAATAACAGAAGGCAGCTAATGTCTGTTGTGGACACAAGCATCAGGTCTAAAATCAAATAAACAAATATCCATTTTAAGTGCATGACATGGTCCTTAAAAATGCCTGTTGATGCCGGGTATGTTCTAACTGGCAGGCGATTCACACAGACAAGCCTTCAAAAAAAGCATTCCCTTGGTAATCTTCCTAACTTTGCATGACCTCACATGTAGAGACAGACTGGAAAACTAATTTTCACTGTCTTGGACAAGAAAGCAGAGGCGAAGGCACTAAAAACTTGTGAAAAGCAATGATATAAAGATGATTAAAAATAATTCAGAGGTGACATAAGACTAGTTGCTACTGGTGAAGGGCTCATACTGTAGTTAATCTTTTACAAGAAGCAAGTGACATTGAATGTAAAGCCAAATAATCTGAATAAATGGAGCTGCAATCACTTTTTTCCCCCCCTGAATAATATTAAAACATACTGTTATTATTCTCTGCATTTTCCAAATACAGTTGGAGTCATTTACCTGTGCCTAAATAAGTTTTAAACCATTCTGTATGTGGACTTGCAGTGGAGTAAGTCAGTCCCAAGAGTTTAGGAGAATAAGCCCCTGTTACTGGACTATGAAAAACCTCTATGGGTCCATTTCATGACCCCTTTTTTTTCATTGAATATGAACCATTTTCTAAGCAAAATTCAAGGAACGGAAGTGGATTACCTAGTTACATAACTGCACAAATATCAGGCAACTAAACTGCATAAAGAAAAAAAGCATGCACTGTTTTGGAAATCAGAGATTTGTGATATAAAAGAATCCTACCTGTTCCAAGGCTGAGCCTCACCCCTCCAAGGAACTGATTTGAAAATGTTTCGTGGTCCCAGATGGTCAGCTCACAAGAGGCCTCTCTTATTTCCTCGTGCTTAAATCCATCATATACCATAGTGTGGTTGTAGACCGGACTCAGGTTTTTCTTTATTACTCGCGTCTTCTGTCGGCTTTTTTTGGTTGTATCAGGCAAAATGTAACTACAAAAAAAAAAAAAAAGTGATTGAAAAGGTAAGTGAAAAAAGTGTTTGACTCATTTGAAGCATTACATTTAAATAATTTAAGAATTTGGTTTTTATTTCAGTTTATAGTTGTTTTATTTCTGAAATGACCAAAGTTAAATGTCATTAATCATTTTCATTACTAATGTGGATATGAATCATATCCAGTAGCATTTATGTGAATCATATCCAGTAGCATTTATCAAGTGACAAAAGAGGACAATTAAGATCTTAGATTAGCTGATCATTTATTAAATTCACAGTCCAGTGAATATAATGACAATGTAGTATTATCCATTTTTTTAAACATTTAGAAAGGCTGAATACAGTCAAGGTATTTTTTTTACAAGGGCATGTTTAACTCATTGAAGGAAAACAGAGATAAAAGGGCAGCATGAAGAATTAACTGAAATAAAACACGACTTTCTCATTCACACTTAATCCATTTCACCATCATGAGTTGCCAAATGGCTCTTCCGGAACCAACACAGGATGGAGTGCCAGCACGTCCAAGGATCCCCTCATGCTCTTAGTCCATTCACCTAACACTCGCATCCTTAGAATATGGGAAGAACATTAAGGATACCAAAGAAAATTCCATACAGAAATAGGAACAATGTGTAAAACCCACACGCTGTTAAAAAAAGAAAAGAAAAAGTTGAGTAGAATTTAACAGTTTAGTGACTGGCTGCTGAGTTACCAGTCAATTAATAATCAAAAAAGGTCAGAAGCATAGACCGCTGCACTGTCTATATCAGTTAATCACAAAATCTATCAACATTATATCAAACCAGTCGCACATTTACACAAATACAAATTAGGGAACAGCCAGGTCACTCATCAAAAATGTTTATCAATTACTTCATCCAACCTACATATCACAAAATATTGAAATATTTAACATTAAAATGTTGGAAACATCTCTGCTCAAATTAATAAACGTTAAACTTTTTTCAAAATATAAACAGGTCATGTAAATACCCCTAAATAACATGTAAGTAAGTCCAGAGGGTCAATATATCCAAGAATTGAACTTCTGTTAGTGACTATTCACACAATTCACATGAAATATTTCCTCCCGCTTGTGATGTATGGGCACATTTGCATTTCTGAGGTCCAACCACAGCATCACCAGATCTCATTTCCTTACTTGTGTCTTTTGGATCAGCTGCGTAACCACTCCTGTATTGTTCTAGGCACCCTGGGACCTTCATGATTGCACCCTTCTGCACTGAGGTATCAATATACTCATTCTTTAAGAGGTTTTCTGTTAGCTAATGGGCAACAATCACCAAAAATATTTCCCCTTGTCACTGAGCAGCAAAATATTTCTAAACTGGTCAATGCTATGTGAATCCTCTTCCATGAAAAACCAAACACCGACAAACTTCCACTCTTTGACTACTTCTCCCCTCTTCCAGATGACCCTCAGGATCTCCCACAGTCTGTGTAGGAGCCTGGGACAAGTCATGTATACTAAGTATGGTATGCCACCAAGTCTGGAGACTGAACTGTATCTTGCCGCCATAACAACTTCCTTCACCTCCTGCAGTCTTGATATTAAAAGGTGGTTCTTTAAGCCATCCTCCCTATCTCCAGTACAGTAGTTGATTCAGAGGTGGTGGTCTATCTCCACTCTGAAGCAAGTGAGGTAGCAACTGCATTTCTGCCCTATTAGCAGCTTTATGAAACCAAATAAGTCTGTGATGAAGGCAGATTGTTTCCTAGTCCTACTCTTTCACCGGCCATCACCACTATTCCCCTCTGTAGAGTGTCAACAGCCTATTGCTAAGGATGCGGTGAAATTCTGCAAATGCACTCTCTCTTTCATGCCTGACTCTTTGAACTGCTTCTGCAGCGTATAGAGCTCTTTCTTTAGCTGACTAATCTCCTCTGCCCTACCATTTTTCCTATAGAGGTCCTTGCCGCAAACATATTCATTGGTTGCTGTTGATAGTCCAGTTGCCTGGGTTGTTGTCTGTTGGTCCATCCAGCTTGTGTGCTCATACTCCATTCTTCCCAAACTCCATTGGGGATTTATTTCTCTGGGATTTTCTGTAGCTTTTTTGGGTGGTGGTTCTCAGAAGATGCTAGTTGGCTTGATAGCCTTTCTAATCCAAGCTGCCATGATTATGGGCTTTCTGCAGTCTCACCAGCTGTCACCACCACTCTTCATCCAGTCTATTCTACTGTAGAATGTCACTAGCCTAGCCACATAAAACATTTATAATGTGCACTTGGACATATCATAAGCAGGCGTTTCAGGTCTGTTGACATCAGACACTCTCACCCTGAATCTTTCTATGAAAGAAGCTGAAGGTGCAGAAATTTGAAAACCCACACACAATTATAGTGACCAGACTAGGATGTGAACCCTGGACTTTGGAGCTCCAACATGAAGCAACAGCACTACCTACTGTGCCACCTACTTCCAAAACATACTTCAACAACATAAATAAATAAAACTGGAACTTCCTTTTAGACAATATATCACACTGCTGTTGCTTACTGATTCAGCTTTGAAAACTACACTTCTTTCTAACTGAAAGTATAATTTTTTAAACTGAAAGCCTCTGAAATGTGATTTCAACAATGGCATGAAATAAATACAGATGTGTGTTTTTGTGTGAATATGGTGTTCATTTTTCCAGCTTTGGACGGGAAACAACTATATCATTGTTTTACCATGACAAAACCTTAAACATTCACTTTACAAATGGTTTTATTCTACCAAACAAAATTTATTTGTTTTAGTTTAGTAGCATTTTTAGTCCCTGAGAACCCAGGAATTCTATTTTATTGATCTCGCACTGGTATCAGAGTTTAATTTAACAAGGCAAGCAGACAGAAACTGCTGTGCCCAATATCTCACCCTGTGCAATGCAAAGTGGTCAATGCTGTATTATTTTGCAAGTTAATTTTCAATCAAGAAACAATTGCAGTGAAGCAAACAAGTATTTACTTTTATGCATTTTATACCTGTTCATTTTAAGCACACTCCAATTTGGTTAGCTATCATGTATGGCAATTTCTCAATTAGTACGCATAAAATTAAATGGCTCCACACATTTACGAGTCAGGAACAAAGCATTTAACATGCATAAAAGCAAGGCCATTCTACCGACCTGTTCTTGTCTGAAGAGACCAGAGGTAAATTTAAATGTCACAAATAGATTTTAAAATCCACCTGCTTTATCCTTATGATATGCTTGCATAGATGTTATAAAATGCTAAGAGTTACAAAAAGAAGAAAAAAAAGCATTTGTTGCTACAAAAATCTCAAAAGACCCAAGTAATGAATAAAAAAAGATTTGGAAATCACTTTTCTCTTTTAAATCAGACTTTCTAAATGTATTATTCTATAATAATCAGGAAAGAATGCATGGAGTAGAGGAGATTAAAACCGTTATATAAAAAAGTCATCATAGTACAACTAATCACTCACAACCAAAATGTGCTTAAAGGGACAATTAAAAAGCTACAATTTAAGAATGCAGGCCTAACATCCATCCAGTCACCAATTACAGCTAATTCTGAGGAGATGTAGGCTTTCTTCATAAGACTGGATACATGGCAAGAACTATTCTATTAAATTACATGAAAACACACTCACAAACGATACATTAACAGAAGTATCCTGGCAAAACCCTTCCCACACACAGATACAGCCTGCAGGCTCCATACTGACAGTAACCGAGTGGAGACTCCACCCAGTGTTCTGGAGCGGTATACCTTCACACATCCACACCTTGCAAATCTGTTTATCGTTATTTTATACTAGCTGTGTAAGCCCATGCTGTAAGAAACCTGGGCTCCTAGAAACTATTGAAATTGTCAGAAAAAAATTGAAACGCAGAGTCTTGTGTTTTTGTTTTGTGGACGTGCTAGCCCCCTTTGTCTATTAGCGGTTAAGCAAATTTCTCTCTCATTTGTCTTTCCTAGGTGGTCTCACTTTGGTGACGGAGTCACTTTCTTTCAGCTTCGTGCTGTAGCCTTGTACTTCTTTCTTCTTCCAACTCGTGATCTTGGGGCCGCCTTGCTGGCTCTTTGAGCTTAATGCAGTAGCCTCACACTTCTGGGCTGGACAGACAGACACACACACACTTCCACGCGTAGATGTTTATACAGTATATAAGACAACATAAATATAATTATCTACTTTAATACTATGCACTGAATAATAAAAACATCTGAAGCACCAAGACTGAAAACTTTCGCAAATTAAGCAATAGAAAGATTTTTTTGAAAGCACCATAGCATAGACTGGTTTTCGTCTTTCAATGCTAAGATTGAAGGTTTTCTTTTGGAAAAGCTTATGAAAACGGTTCTTGGAGTATGTGCCACAAAGCTTGAATGCTGTTTACCAGGTCATTAGAATAACTCAGCACCAGAGTTTGATACACAGTAGCGTGAAAGCCAGCATTAGAATTTGCATGCGGTTCACAACTGAATGTTTAGAAGTATTGAAGACAGATACTTATTTTAGGGTCTTCTAATGATTTTATTCCAATTGGTCTGTCTAAACACTAATAGCTCCACTTGAAACTTGAAGTAGCTTGGCAGTGACTTTGCAAGAAGATGCGAACATACCAATAAATTATAATCAAGTAACAACACATAAGTTTTACATGGAGAAGCAAGGGAACACTCTGGTATTGTTTCATACTGCAAGGGGCAATTTGTCTGTGGATGAGATGGAACATTCATAAAATTTCCCCTATTAAAGAAGTATTTGCATTTTGTTCAACAGCTATAATCTGTTAACATGTATCTTCTAGTAACAGTTATTCACATATGGACCACAGTAATAGGTGTTTCTGACCCCAAAATATCCATCTGTCCCAAATTCTTCATATTGGTGCATCTTTCCCGAGACAATGCAAGAGAGAGGAGGTGCCTAGACTATTTCAAACAACTTCTCTTAAACAAGGAGATTGAAACTGCTTAGTGGTTGGGACGGATGAAGGAAATAAAATAAACTCCACTGGAGTTTATCTTCAAGTCAGTACCGGGAAAGATGGAGATAAGAAGAGTCTCTTCATTTGCTCCTGTAACCAAATGGTTGTACAAAGAGAAATGCCTAGTGAGGCTCATAAAAAAAAAAAAAAAATCTTTAGGAGTCAGTACATCAATCAACCACCTCAAGGTGGCTTACTCTACATTAATCTGACAACGTGATGTTCTTAGATACCCAATAATGCACTGTCAAGAAGATAAGACGCTTAGCACTGGCAGAGGTTACTTAAATCTCTGGTCCTACAGGATTATGGTAGAAAAAGTATGTAATGGGTGGTACCAGAAAGCAGTTGTGCACTTTGTAGATGGCCTGTCCAGAAGGATAAAAAAAAGACAAAGGTCTCCTGCAACTTGCATGTTGAAAGGGGAAGTCTGGAGACGTTTGCCCTCTGTGAAGGAGTGGAAGAACAGCTGAGTGTTAAGAGTTCAGCATACAGAAGTATACTTCACATTAAGCAGGGCTCACTCACAAAGTCAGGTCATAGATATTCATTTCTATACATTGCCTATACAGTACTATTAAAGTAATCAAATTTGTTTAATGTTTACTGCTTCTCATTAGTTTAGATCATTTTGATAAAAAATAAATGATGCCTGTGGACTGTAGAGGATGCCATTGAGCACCAGATCCTAATACAATTGGATCACAACAGTTCCAGTTCATCTAAAGTACTTTTAATTTAAACAACTTCATACAAGCATCTTTTGTTCACAATACAGCACAACATTTTCTCTTCTTTTTCTCTATCTCAACTCTCTCCTCCCCACCTGACTCAAATGGAGGGCTTCTCTTTTAATTCCAGACCTGAGAGGATGTTCAGTGCTTAATCTACTGCCCCCTGTAACCCTTTCAAGTCAGACAGGACCACCACGGTCCTTGTAAAATCAGTCTCCAAGAACTGTACCTGGCAGCCCCTACTGAAATGAACAGGGCAGGTCCATTGGACCACAACTCCCATGTTGACCTATCTGGGCTTCTGTTAACAAAGCCTCCTGGCCAGGTAAGGGAGTCCTGTCAATACCAACTGAGATATCGGTTTGTCCGTCATATGATGTCTGTGTGAACATATAAAAGAAATCTTCTCAATGCAACAAGCACACACACACACCATAAGAGTTACAGGAGGGCCCTTTGTGTGCATCTAGTACTAAATCCTTGCTTCAGACTGATGAATGCTTAAAGTGTTTGATTAATTTTTCATATTGGTGGTAATTTTAAATGCCTCTGGAGAAAGACGAATACAGAAGTACTTAAAGAGATCCATCATATGTTATCAAATTAAAAGTATAGTAAAAAAAGAAAGCTAAGAACATCAAGAGACAAAGACTCCATGCATAGCAGCTATCCTTGACTGTAACTCATTTGTTGCATATACCAGACATCATAGACACTTTGTATCATGTGCGGCCTTTTCTCTTATGAGCATACTATGAAGCCCTATAAGGAGCCATTAAAGAAAGAGAAATTGAGTTACAAATTACCTTGGGACTGTAACAGCTCTGGAGATTTTACAAGTACATACAATCTTTGGATACAAGTCCTAAAATCAATATTATATTAATCTTTGCAGAGCTTAATCTGCACAAAAGGGTTTTATTCTTACCACTTTACAAACGAGTCAACGCCACTGGGCTTAAGACTTTGCAGTTTTCTTGCTTCTTTCAGCCAAACATGAAGTTCCCCTGTGGCAGGCCTAGTAGGCCCTGGGAAAAAAAAAAAAAAAAGCTTCATTTTGTAGAATCTTAGTCCTTGTACATTTATGAATACTCAAAGGATTATTGAACACATATACTGTATATTGAATATCTATATATATAATTCACTAAGGCAAGACAACCATGAAAAGCACGCCGGAAGGGGCGTGGATTCACTAAGCCGACAAGTGAGACACCTATGGCGCACACAGGAAGGAGCCACGCCCACCAACTCCAAGACCATTGGATACCATGACAACTCGCAGGGCCACGCCCACCAACTCGGATGCGACGACACAGAAAAAATGGCGTCATTTATGTTCGTCTGTCGTAGAGGCCACATGCAGTGCAGGTCAGGTTAATGTCATGTACCTCCGAGCTATGTTGACTGTTCATAGAGGCATGTTTCTCGCGGAGGTGAATCGCCATATACAGTGTGTGAAACGGTTTGCGAGGGGTATCCCATGGGATCCTTAAAACAATCCTTTAAAACTGAGGTTAAAGCACAATGAAGGAATCAGTCTTTAAAAACCAATAAGCCCTGTGCCTCTGTTTCATTACCATCTCATCTGCTTCACCAATGCAGGCCCTGCAACAATCGAGACGCTCTGTCAGCAGCTGACCTTCTCTGTGCCTCACCGGTTCACACAGAGGCAGTGCAAGAGAAAGCCACGCCAGAGACAGACAGAGGCACACACACAGGCAGCTGGTGGGTGGCTCTCCGTGAGTTTCTCTTGCGAGCGGACACATGACCAGGCGGTGTGTATGCTTCGAGTGCGAGGGTGGATGCGACAGGACCATCTAGGAAAAATCATGTCGCAGATGTGATTTGCTGTATGCAGTGTGTAAAACAGTTTGCGAGGGGTGTCCCTGTGTCTTTCCAGAAGTGTTCAACCATCAATAAATAATTATGCGGCGTTTGTTATGCCGCGGGTTCACTATTGTGTTGTATTTTGCTCTCTCCAGAGTTCCATCTTTTCATTCACTTACTGTTGTATTCTCACACTAACCTGTTTTAGACAACCGTGTCTTTCCAGAACTGTTTACCATTCAATAAATAATTATGCATGAGATTATGCATTATGCATATATATATATATATATATATATATATATATATATATATATATATATATATATATATATATATATATATATATATATATATATATATATATATACACACACACATATACTGTATATATATTGTGGAATGAGCCCCGGACACAGACAGGTAGACATGTTTAAGCACCACCACATGTTTATTTACAACTATTATTTACAAGTGTACACAAAACCCCCGAAGACTCCCCCAAACTCCAGGCCTCACACTCAAATGCCTCACTCTTCAGGCAGCCTCCACTCCTCTCCAACAAGCTCTGTCCTTCTCCTCACCCAATTCTAGCCTTGAATGAAGGGAGGCAGCCCCTTTTATAATCACCCGGATGTGCTCCAGGTGCTTCCCGGCAATCTTCCACTGGCACTCCCCAGTGTGGCAGAAGTGCCAGCTGCATACCCGGAAGCACTCTGGGTTTCCCCGATCACCTCCCCCCCCAGCACATCCGGGTGTGGCGGAAGTGCTGAGGTCCAGGGCTCCGTAAGCATGGGGGTGCCCCCTGGCGGTGACCACAGCCCCCTACAGGGCTGAGCTTCAAAGCTCTGTACCCGTGGTCCCCAAAGCAACCAGGGTGGTCGCCCCATCGTGGTCTGGAGGAGGTGCACCACCCCCAGCCGCGTGCCACAATATATTTTCATGAGCACATGTACATATTTGTATATAGAATCTAATCTTTGATACAAAAATATTTCAACTCAGGTAGAGTGACATTAATTTGACCATTGTACTCTGGTGAAGAACAATGAGACTCTTAAAGGGAGATTTTTAGCAATCTCTGCATTACCATCACCACAGTTAAACAGGGTGCCTAAGCTGGAACCTCTACACCTGTCATGTCTCTTTCTTCTTCTTTTGCAATACAGACAGACAGATAAATAGATGGATACATAGATAGACAGATGGATTCTGTGCATCTCTCTTCATTCATATATACACAGTATATACTTGGAGATCTACTAGGTGTACCTAATGGTAATAATACGCCTGCTCCTTTAGTGTTATTGTTTCTTTCCAGCAATACTATAGACCTTTCGATGATACTGGCTGCATAAAATGAAAAGGATAAGATGCAATCCTGAAGGTTTTTGCTCTGATGATTGACATGAACGCTATTTAAAATTAATCTAACAATTTCAATGCAATCAACACATCATTTGTTGAAAACAAAAACCTGCAGGGGCTGGAGGGGTTGAATATCTATCACCCACGAGAGGCTTTTGCCAAACATCTGTTAATAATTCATACAATAATAAGCTCCTTCCAAAATGCACCCTTGGTAATTATCTGTGTGTGTCATTTTGTAAGAAAATTAATTTGTCCACTTATTTTAAATTAAACTTTACTTCTTAACACAAAATGAATTCAACTAAACAGTAGCTGTCTCAATATCTTTGAAAAGAGATTTTCATAAAATATTCATGAATAAGCTTAAATGTAATTCTAGACTATTTTAAATGTAAACAACAAATTCTCAATATTACACTTAACTTGGTAGAAGAGTGTCCACACTAGACACTTAAATTACTTCAACTGGCTTCTCCTGATCAAGAGCAGAAACATTTGTACCTTTAGGTCTGTCATACTTCACACCATCACAGACCAGAGAGCTTGGTAACCTATTGTAGTAACATTATTCCAACTGCTTATGCTCAGAATCTCATTTTGATAAATAACCAGTGTGGCGATTGGGATGAGGCAATACAGTAGACTGACCCATAGTGAGAAAGCTTTACGGGAAAGTTTAACTCCAACTTTACCAAAATAGCTGGCAAAACATTTGGAAAATTGTGATCACTACACCGACTCAACCATTAATTCTTCCTTGAATTGTGCGTACATGAAATTTTCTAGTGGCGTATCCTATCCCCCTAACCTATAGAAAGCAAGTCACCCTTTTCTGGAACAAGGCTGTGCCCTAATATTTGGAGGTGCCAATTATCTCATTGAATGCTCGTGGCAACGTTCTGACATGTTCCCTGTAGGAATTGGCTGTACGTTGATACCACGTCTATAAAAATTAAGTATACAAATGGAGATCATACTTAATGGAGTTCTATACCCCCTTTAAGCTGTCTTAACCTCACTTTAAACATGCACATGCAACACAAATACAAACACTAAGATACAGCAGCAGCACCCAATAAATCCTCTAAAATATTACACAAATTTGTCAGCAGAACATGAGCACAGAGAAATAGCAAGCTCCTGCAGCCTCCAAAATATTTGTGCCTGTGGTTTCACAAGTGTAGAATGTGCATTGCTTATCCCAGACTGTAGGTTCAATTGCTTGACACGGTGCATTTTCTAACACCCTAACATTTACTCTCTCATGAGTGCGTCCCTCTTACATTTAGAATAAATCCACTTGTTTTTGTTTTAAAGAATGGGGACCAACATCCTGGAACGCAAATCCTAAGGCACTGGACTACCCAACCTCTCATGCACTATTGAAGTAGCTTGTTAAGCAAGGGACCCTTCTAGCATCTACAGGTTTTAGCAATTCTTATTGAAGTTCGTTTACCCTGAAGTATTGGCAACATGGAGCATTTGACTAACTGCAGTAACTTGAGCCATACAAATGGAGAGAACTTCAAATGTTTTCTGTACTTCCTTATTCTCCAATATTCTGTATATACAGTTAGGTCCATAAATATTTGGACAGAGACAACGTTTTTCTAATTTTGGTTCTGTACATTACCACAATGAATTTTAAATGAAACAACTCAGATGCAGTTGAAGTGCAGACTTTCAGCTTTAATTCAGTGGGTTGAACAAAAAAATTGCATAAACATTTGAGGCAACTAAAGCATTTTTTAACACAATCCCTTCATTTCAGGGGCTCAAAAGTAATTGGACAGTTGACTCAAAGGCTATTTCATGGGCAGGTATGGGCAAGTCCATCATTATGTAATTATCAATTAAGCAGATAAAAGGCCTGGAGTTGATTTGAGGTGTGGTGCTTACATGTGGAAGATTTTGCTGTGAACAGACAACATGCGGTCAAAGGAGCTCTCCATACAGGTGAAAGAAGCCATCCTTAAGCTGCGAAAACAGAAAAAACCCATCCGAGAAATTGCTACAATATTAAGAGTGACAAAATCTACAGTTTGGTACATCCTGAGAAAGAAAGCAAGCACTGGTAAACTCAGCAAAGCAAAAAGACCTGGACGTCCACGGAAGACAACAGTGGTGGATGATTGCAGAATCATTTCCATGGTGAAGAGAAACCCCTTCACAACAGCCAACCAAGTGAACAACACTTTTCAGGGGGTAGGCGTATCGATATCCAAGTCTACTATAAAGAGAAGACAGCATGAAAGTAAATACAGAGGGTGCACTGCAAGGTGCAAGTCACTCATAAGCCTCAAGAACAGCAAGGCTAGATTGGACTTTGTTAAAGAACATCTAAAAAAGCCAGCACAGTTCTGGAAAAACATTCTTTGGACAGATGAAACCAAGATCAACCTCTACCAGAATGATGGCAAGAAAAAAGTATGAAGAAGGAGTGGAACAGCTCATTATCCAAAGCATACCACATCATCTGTAAAACATGGTGGAGGCAGTGTGATGGCTTGGGCGTGCATGGCTGCCAGTGGCACTGGGACACTAGTGTTTATTGATGATGTGACACAGGACAGAAGCAGCTGAATGAATTCTGAGGTGTTCAGAGACATGCTGTCTGCTCAAATCCAGCTAAATGCAGTCAAATTGATTGGGCGGCATTTTATGATACAGATGGACAATGACCCAAAACATACAGCCAAAGCAACCCAGGAGTTTATTAAAGCAAAGAAGTGGAAAATTCTTGAATGGCCAAGTCAGTCACCTGATCTTGACCCAATTGAGCATGCATTTCACTTGTTGAAGACTAAACTTCGAACAGAAAAGCCCACAAACAGACAGCAACTGAAAGTTGCTGCAGTAAAGGCCTGGCAGAGCATAAAAAAGGAGGAAACCCAACATCTGATGATGTCCATGAGTTCAAGACTTCAGGCTGTCATTGCCAGCAAAGGGTTTTCAACCAAGTATTAGAAATAAACATTTTATTTCCAGTTATTTAATTTGTCCAATTACTTTTGAGCCTCTGAAATAAAGGGATTGTGTTAAACAAATGCTTTAGTTGCCTCACATTTTTATGCATTTTTTTTGTTCAACCCACTGAATTAAAGCTAAAAATCTGCACTTCAACTGCATCTGAGTTGTTTCATTTAAAATTCATTGTGGTAATGTACAGGACCAAAATTAGAAAAAAAGTTGTCTCTGTCCAAATATTTATGGACCTAACTGTACATATACATACATACATATTTTTTTCAGTCTTTCACTCTCTGAACTCACCCCTTTTCACAGTATTTCACTATGGCCCTTGTTGCCAGCATCATGGCTTGAGATACTGTATTTGCCTTTTTAAATCTTGAGGGTCTCTTACTGTCACTGCACTGAAAAACCTTTTTTTTCTTTTTTTAAATTGACAGCTTCCCTCAAAATTGGTTTCTTCCAGCGGGTCCCAGGGTTGCCCAAAACAACAAACCATATGTTTTAGACACAACATCCTGTGTGGGCACCTCTAATAATTTTCTGACCTGGGTCCATTCAGAACACATATCCCAGCTTTCTAATTTACAGGAGAAAGTCTTCTGCATGCGACACAAACATCATCTGGAAAAGATGGGTCCATCAGTTTCTTAGCCAATATTATTTCTTTGTCAGCTTAGTTGAGAGTGGGAATCAGTTAACAGTTTAACAACTGTCTTTGGTGGTTGTGTCAAGCCTACCGCCACCTCCACCTACTCAAAGCTTCATGATGCTCCAACAATGATGGACGGATTAAAAGGAAGAAGTCTACGTGACCATCATCATCATCAAGCCCTTCCGTGAGAACCCTAAATCCAAAGAGGACTGTTTCATTTATGTTAGGTAGAATGCCCAGAGGGGACTGGGCGGTCTCATGGTCTGGAATCCCTACAGATTTTATTTTTCTCCAGCCGTCTGGAGTTTTTGTTTTTTCTGTCCCCCCTGGCCATTGAACCTTACTCTTACTCGATGTTAATGTTGATTTATTTTTTATAATTATGTCTTTCATTTTTCTATTCTTTAATATGTAAAGCACTTTGAGCTACTGTTTGTATGAAAATGTGCTATATAAATAAATGTTGTTGTTGTTGTTGTCTCAGATCAGAAGACATGACTTCTATACTTCAAGGTACCAGGCACTTTTACAGTATGAAAACCAACTACTAACACAGAAATCTAATAGCAACTGAAACTTCAAGTTAAGCTTAATTGCAACATGCACAGAGTACAGTGAAATTCTTAAGTTGCTTGTCTGACTAACATGGAAAATTCTGCCGCTATTCGCTTGAAACTCATGACTCCGATTCAGATCATGAAGGCCGTTTCTTCTAAGTATGTCCCTCCAAATATCATCTGTAAGTTTCTCAGGACTTCAGAGTCAGCAGCAGGTACCCCTTCTCTAACAAAGTAAGTGCATTGAACATGGGAAAGGTGCTATATAAATAAAATGTATTATTATTAAAGTCACTGTGTGTAGAAAAGCTAAATGGCCTGAATGGGTGATGGATGGAACTTTGAATCCCCATGACGCTTAAAGCCTTGTTGTCCATAGTTTGATGTATTTTTTAGGTTTAGGTTTTTGGCAAATCCAAGGAAACCCTCTACCCAACTCCTGGTCACCCCACCTCCAAGCAAACCCATGACATAAATATCAAGACCTAATCTTTAAGTCAGGCCTGTGTTCACTGGTGAGCACTTACTGACTTGTTGACCCATATAGCCTGGGGCCACCATGTGGGCTCATGAAGGGTTAGGTAATATTTTTAACGAGTATGGCATGGCTCCAGCTTGCTGAAGTGCTCCTGCCTTGTGCTTGTTGATGGCAGGATACAGCCTGCTTACCAGGATAATTGCTTTCAGAAAAAAGATGGAAAGCGGATTTCATTACAAAAGCTTCTAGAGTACAGAAATACCTTTTTTTCTGCAGTTAAATGGTTTACAGTAAAAAAAAAATATTATAAAAAAAAAAACTGAAGTTCACATCAAACAGAATGGTTAACGAGCCCATAATTATGGCTTCTCTGAAGGAACTCCTATTTGAAAACTAAAAGAAAAGCGGTAATGGGACAGAACAATTAGAAGCCACAGTTCAGTGGTAAAATGATTATGATTACACAGCACACTATAAGCCAAGAAGCAAAAATGATGCATATTGGAATAAAATGAATATGAGAAATGGTAAGAGAAGAAAAGCAAAAAGGCACGATGGCACAAAACAATAGTAAATTTAGATTCCAGATTCACACAATTTAGCCCCTTCTATTCTATATTTAAGTAAATAAAAACAAAGGCCAGTAAAATCAGGGCACTTTTAAAGGAACGTGAATAATAGGAAAGCATTTACAACATACTATAGACACTGCAGAATTAGAGTTGCACAAAGCCCAAACTCAGTCTAGTCATTCTGTAAAAGCAATCATTTATGATTATGAATTCTGCATAGGAACTGGCCTCAAATTGAGATGGTTTTAGGGAATTAAATAGCATGTTTTAGCAACTGATAATAAAATAGCCCCTTCATAGTGGTATTTATATGCTGAAAATAATATTTGGGGTTTTAACAGCACAGGTCCAGAAGGTCAAACAACTAGGGCACTGGAATAAAACACACACATATGCATGGAAATTGTTCAAAATTCCACAAAGACAGTGATTTGGTTAAGATTTGAAGTCTGTTCCTTGGAACAACCAAACTATCTGTGCCACCTGAGCCAGGGTTGTACTAGCATTAGTTAGGATAGAAAATAATGGATATATAATTACTTTATGATTGTTTAGAACTTAAAGTATAAAATATGTCAAGATATAACAGAAATCAGACAGTATCAGATTGATACAGTTTTTGCAGTTGATTCAGAAAAGATTCAGACCCCTTGCCTTTTTTCATTCTGCCACGCTGCAGTTTTATGCTAAAATAATTTAAATACATTTTTTCTGCAACTCAGGCAACACTCAGAATGACAACGTGAAAATATAATTTAGGCATTTTTGTAAATTTATTAAAAATAAAAAGCTGGAATATCACACTGGCACACATATTCAGGCATAGATATTCAGGCATAGATAGACAGACAATTTGTCCCCAGGGGGAAATTTGGCATGACACTTGAAATTTGTCTCATCTGCATCCCATTCTATTGACCGTCGCCAAGATATGTCTACACCTTGTTAGGAGTCCACCTGTGAACCCAGCCACAGGGGATGCACAAAACAGTGTGTTTCTTCATACTGGTTCCAAGCCCAGATAAATGGGGAGGGTTACGTCAAGAAGGGCATCTGGTGTAAAATTTTGACAAATCAATATGCAGGCAACAAAGCAGATTTTATGACCAGGTCGTTAGAGGCCCGGGTTAACAATGGCTGCCACCAATACTGTTAGGCTACTGTTGGCTGAAGAAGGAGAAGAAGGGGGGAGACATGTCTGATTTATAGCAGGTTAGGGTGATAAAGGATAAAGATGGAAAAGTACTCACAAACAAGGAGAGTGTGTTGAACAGATGGAAAGAGTACTTTGAGAGGCTGATGAATTACGAGAATATGAGAGAGAGAGAGAAAGAGAAAGAGAGAAGGTTGGATCATGTGGAGGATAATGAATAAGGAAGTGCAATGGATTAGCAAGGAGGAAGTAATGACAGCTATGAAGAATAGAAAGGCTGTTGGTTCAGATGACATACCTGTGGAAGCATGGAGGTGTTTAGGAGAGATGGTAGTGGAGTTTTTAACCAGATTGTTTAATGGAATTTTGGAAAGTGAGATGATCCCGAGGAGTGGAGAAAAAGTGTACTGGTGCTGATATTTAAGAATAAGGGTGATGTGCAGAGCTGCAGTAACTACAGGGGAATAAAATTGATGAGCCAGAGCATGAAGGTCTCACGTGCAATTGAAAAACCTAGTAACTGCCATTTTTTTCCCCAAACTGAGTTTTTTTTTTTTTATTATTATTAAACTTTCTGGAGTTACTAGGTCTTACCTGATGTTATAAAGGTAGTGGTTGGTGATGGCCAAATATGTCATAATTCTGGTCATGGAATGCTGGAATAAGCTAGTAAGTACACAGTATTTTAAGATAGAAACCTAGCAACTCCATTCACCAACAAGGAATAACAACCTACCAATGAAAACGTCGGATTACTATCATGAGATATAAATGCTGCAACTGCGTGATTTAAAAGACAGGTGTTGTTGATTCATAATAAAAACAATATGAGCTTAGGGAAAATGAAATCTATAGATCGTTAATTATAAGTCTACATCATTTTCTCAATTTGCCGAAAACCTGAAAGATATGACATACTAATTTTTCCAAAGTTGGTGAGAGTTATGGGAAAGAGTAATGGAAGCTAATTTAAGAAGGAAGGTGATGATTAGTGAGCAGCAGTATGGTTTCATGTTGGGAAAGAGCACTACAGATGCGATGTTTGCTCCGAGGGTGTTAATGGAGAAGTATAGAGAAGGCCAGAAGGAGTTGCATTGTGTCATTATAAACCTGGAGAAAGCATAAAACAGGATGTTTCGAGAGGAATTGTTGTATTGTATGAGGAAGTCAGGAGTAGCAGAGAAGCATGTAAGATTTGTACAGGATATGTGCGAGGGAAGTGTGACAGTGGCGAGGTCTGTGGTAGGAGTGACAGATGCATTCAACATGGAGATGGGACTATATCAGAGATTACACACGAGTGAGATTACATTGGTTTGGACATGTGCAGAAGAGAGATGCTAGGTATGTTGTGAAAATGGATGCTAAGGATAGAGCTGCCAGGCACGAGAAAAAGAGGAAGGCCTAAGAGGAGGTTTATGGATGTGGTAAGAGAGGAAATGCAGGTGATGGGTGTAACAGAGCAAGATGCAGAAGACAGGAAGAGATGGAAAAAGATGATCCACTGTGGCAAACCCTAACGGGAGCACCTTAAAGAGGAGGAAGAAAAACTAGTTAGGAGTCCACCTGTGGTCAATTTTGCTAAATGTACTTGATTAGGAAAGGTGTACACCTGTCAATGAGGGACCCACAGTTGACATTGTGTATCAGAGCAAAAATCAAGTCTGCAGAGGAGAAGAGAAAGGATTGTGTTGAGGTGCAGATCTGGAGATGCATGCTAAAATTCCTGCAGCTTTGCAAGTTCCCAAGAGCGCACTTACTTCTTAACTGGAAAAGATCGTGAACAACTATGAGTTTATCGCTCAACCAAACTGAGTAATTGTAGGGGAAGGGCTTTGGTAACAGTGGTGACAACCTGATGATCACCCTGGTTGTGCTCCAACAAACGTGTGTTGATGGGAGAAACATCCAGAAGGACAGGCACTAATGCAACACTCCACTGATCACATGGTAAATACTTCCATGGAACTGCATGAAATTAGCAAAACAATCCCCTAAAGGACTGTCAGTCTGTGAAAAGCAACATCTCTGGTCTTAGAAAACCTAAATTAGTATCATGACTGGAGGAAATCAGGCATTGCAATTCCATTCCAACAGTTAAGCATAGTGGTGGTGGAGGGAGCATCATGCTTTGGGATTGTTTTTTAGTAGTAAGGACTGGGAGAGCAGGATTGAGGGAAAGCTGAAGAGGGCAAGGTACAGATATATCCTAAATGAAAACTTGTTCCAGAGTGTTCTGGGCCTTAAACTGTGCAGAAGATTTGCCTTCCAATAGGTGAATGATCCTAAGCACAAAGCAAAGACAATGCAGAGAGTGGCTGTGGGAATGTCCTTGAGTTGCCCAGCCAGACCTTTGACTTCAACCCAATGAAACATTACTGCAGGGGCCTGAATATAACTATCCGCTGACAGTCTCCATACAACTTGACAGAGCTTGAGAGTATTCCTCAGTGAAGAAAGGCAGAAAATCCCCAAATCCATGTGCAAAACTTGGCACGTCATACCCAAGAAGACTCCAGGCTATAGTCACTGCCAAAGGGGCTTCAACTAAATACTGAGTAAAGGGTTTGAATATTTGTCTTAATATGATGTTTCAGTATTTTATTTTTAATACATGTGCAAGCATTTCTGAAATCCTGTTTTTGCTTTGTCATTCTGGCATATTGAAGACTGCTCAAAGTGAGGAAAAAAATAATTTAAATGATCTTAGCACAAGTCTGCACCATAACAAAATGCGAAAAAGAAAATGGGTCTGAATACTTTCTGAATCCTCTATATTTGAATACAGCCAACATTGGAAGTGAAACTGGTCCCCAGTGGATGAATAATTTGGCCAGGAATGCAGTAAACTAGGATTAGAAAGTAAACTTGGAGGAGAAGAAATAAAAAAGAAGAACATGGAGGCAAGGCTTTATGAGAACAGGCTGAAAGATTTAAAAATAAAATAATAGTGGAAGAGCCGTGATAATTAGCATGAGTGCAGATTAGTGGTTACAAAACTGGATGAAAAACCAAATGGCTACAGGTTCACTGTTCACCACAGAGCCACTGCCTCAACTACCCAGCCTGCCTCTTGGTCTGCTTCCAGCAGCTTAAATATTAATTTCTGTGCTGTGTACTATATGTGAATTTTGAATGATGTTTACTTTAAAAGGTGCTTTAGCACATAAAGGTCATTTAAGTGGCATACCAACAGTGCACTTTCATTTCACACGGAGATTCACTTAAATCCTCCTCATTGACTTCTATGTATACAGTCCAACCAAGCTCTTAGTTTCTTTATTTTTATTTCATAATACATTAATCATTTAACCATCTTGCAAACAGAATGCCATCAAAGAAAGCAAACAAAGCAGAACAAGGAAATTCAAGGACAGTTTAAAAAAAGGCTGAAATAACTGACAACTCTTTAAACATTATCAATATTTATATCACTGCTTTTGATAGGAAACACTGAACACTTTTACACAAAGTCATCTATATAGTAAAACTGATATGAAGTGCTGGTGTGGTTGCTCACATTGCATTTTACACTCTGGCAATCAGGCTTTTACCAAGTCTATCAATTCTTAACATAATTTCCATCAATTTAATCCTCTAACCTTGTAACTAGATCTCAGAGTCGATGACGAACAAAAGCATCAATGCTGACAGAGCCACTGTCAGATTATTCTAAGAATACCCCAAAAATTATATGCATTACCTTTGCATCATAAGAAAGCACAAGGAAGTTGGGTAGCCATTTGGCCTAAGTCAGCCAGACTACATTTTCACTCTAATTTTTCTTGTTATGCACTGTGTTACTGTAAAGTATTTTGAATTTGTGCTATATAAAAATAACCTTAATTTAAAATATATGCTTATATAAAGTATATGCTTATTTATGTATTTATTTACATTTGAAGCATGCGCAGATTAAACGTTTTGCCGAGGGTCGTACTATCAGTTGGAATCTCATTAAAATAAATTGTACCTGCTCTTAGATCTCAAGAAAGAACTATTATGCTCTAAGACTCAATTTACTGGTATAGCAGGTCAAAACCATAAATGCACACAAAGAAAGAAGCACACAGATAATCAGAATCCATATATATTTTTTACAAACATACCTATCGATCCAGGTGGCACATACTTCAGTGCTACAACTAAATGTCCCCTGTTGCTGGCTTCAGAGACATCAGCATTCTGAAACAGAGAATAGTCTTTTGTTAGGTCTGCTGTATGTATATACAATACACACAGTATATATAATGCAACTTTCACTCACTCACTAACAAAAACACTATTTCCCATTTAGCTAAAAATACAAAATTTGACAGGATGGTGCATCTAGAGCAGTAGGCATCCACTAAGAAAGTACATTTTGATATGCCAATGTGTTGCAGTTAAAAACAAAGGTGGAAAAATGAAATACCCAAAATCTCAAAAATGCCTTCATGTATTTGATTGGAATTTGGTGATGTTATACAAAAAAAAAATGTTTTCCAACATGTGTTTTATTTGTTGATATTGCTCTAGCAAACGGGACATTCCAAGGCACCGTGCCCCTAATTTCAGCACATTGCTCATGGAAAAATACGCCATGCCAGTTTATGCCAATGAAGAATGTCTACAGAAGGAAGGAATTAGGAAAGGTGTTTTATATATCACCTCTCTACATCCTTTGTCATATCAACAACCTTGTGCAAATGCTGAAGTTGGGACTACAATTTGCATCAGCCAATGCGCTGCTCCAAACGATTTCATTACCACTCACACAGTTATTGCATCACCAAAAGTGCCTTATCATCAAAAGGTAGCAACTGCTGATATTTTTTTTCCTCTGCCACTTAGAGGTAAAAATTATTCATCCTACCAGTGATCGATCAACATTAGGCACCTTTTGAAGTTTTAAACAAACCAAAAAAAAAAGTGAGCGGCAATGCCATTTTTCAGTATGCATTAAGAGAACAGGATGGTGTTTTTAACTGAATAATTACTAGCTTCTTTTTTTGGATAAACCCATTGTATACTGAAGCAGTACTAATTTTGAGTTTTGATGCCCATGAAGAGTCAAGATTTTTACCAGTTTTTAGCTTTGAATGAATCAACTTTAAAAATCACCTGTGTAAAATTACTGAATACCACTTTAATACGGAGTTCTGCTGTAGTGCCTTTCATGCCAACACCACCAAGGACTGTATAAGGCATGGTCAAAACTAAGCAGCAGTGAAATAATAGTATTAGCACCTGGTAAAAATATAAATACTGTAGACAGAAAAGTACTTAAAAATTAGTTATGCACTATTTATAATATTTTTTTTTGTTCTTTATTTATTGTATTTTATACAATTTCTTGTATTAGGAATTTGTTAGTTTTCGCATACCCCTTGGGGTCAGAACGCAAGGTCAGCCATTGTACAGCGCCCCTGGAGCAATTGAAGGTTAAGGGACTTATTCAAGAGCCCAGCAGAGCAGGATCTCTTTTTTGGCAGTGACGGGGATTCAAACTGGCAACCTTCGGGATACCAGCGCAGATCCTTAGCCTCGGAGCCACCACTCCGCCCTTAAACTGATTAATCAGAGGCAGTATTTTTGGGCAAAAGTGGGTAACATAGCTAATGTTTGCTGACAAATTTAAATGAGTTAAAGAACATGCGACATAGCATAAAATGATCAAATCCTGCCATACATGGTTGCAGACTGCTGCAGTCTATCTCAACAATACTGGGATCAAGACAAGAAAACAATCTGGATAGGGAGTACATTGCAGAGCACTCGCACATCTGTACTCAAGGTGAATTTAGAGCTGTCAAGTAAACATGCACATGGCTAAAGACTGGGTTGTGGAATTCCAACTTACAGTAGGAAGCTGGATTTAAGAGGCAGCAGTACTAAGCATTGTGCCAGCATGTCACAGCAATGAAGGATAGGTTAAAACTACTTAATTACAATATATATTTATAACAAGGAAAAAGGCAGAAGCAAACTTAACTTATGAAAATCTGCAATGAGCATTATTTTCTGACCCATAGGTTGTAAAGTTACACCACTATGTGCTCAAGAAACCTTGTGTATTTGTCCACATGAGGGCAGTATAATCTTGAACTTTCACTTTCAAAGTAAGCTATTGCCTAAATTTGTCCATGAAAAAAATACAGTTTTGCACTAATTAAACCACTCAAGATGGTTCTTTTAATTATTATGGGGGTAGGAGGTTATTAAGTAGGCAACTTATCAGATGAGCATACTTTTCAAATAGTTATACATACTGTATGTTCAAGTGACAGACAACTAAAACTCAATCAGTAAATAACAGACCAGTTTTATCAGGTGACGTGATGTTCGTTTGTTTCTTCTAAACTTGCAGCAACAGTTTACAGTTTGGAAGGAAAACAGAACTGCAGTGCACACAGGCATAACAAAATCCTAATGCAAACTTTGTCTATCCATAACGATTTTAGTCTCTTTCTTTAATAATTTGGCTGTTTTAACCATTTTACCAACAAAAATCAACACTTACAGTGCATCCAGAAAGTATTCACAGCGCATCACTTTTTACACATTTTGTTATGTTACAGCCTTATTCCAAAATGGATTAAATTAATTTTTTTTACTCAGAATTCTACACACAACACCCCATAATGACAACTTGAAAAAAAAAATTTACTTGAGGTTTTTACAAATTTATTAAAAATAAAAAATTGAGAAAGCACATGTACGTAAGTATTCACAGCCTTTGCCATGAAGCTCAAAATTGAGCTCAGGTGCATCCTGTTTCTCCTGATCATCCTTGAGATGTTTCTGCAGCTTAACTGGAGTTAACTGTGGAGAATTCAGTTGATTGGACATGATTTGAAAAGGCACACACCTGTCTATATAAGGTCCCACAGTTGACAGTTCATGTCAGAGCACCAACTAAGCATGAAGTCTAAGGAATTGTCTGTAGACCTCTGAGACAGGATTGTCTCGAGGCACAAATCTGGGGAAGGTTACAGAAAAATTTCTGCTGCTTTGAAGGTCCCAATGAGCACAGTAGCCTCCATCCGTAAGTGGAAGAAGTTCGAAACCACCAGGACTCTTCCTAGAGCTGGCCAGCCATCTAAACTGAGCAATCGGGGGAGAAGGGCCTTAGTCAGGGAGGTGACCAAGAACCCGATGGTCACTCTGTCAGAGCTCCAGAGGTCTTCTGTGGAGAAAGGAGAAATTTCCAGAAGGACAACCATCTCTGCATCAATCCACCAATCAGGCCTGTATGGTAGAATGGCCAGACGAAGCCACTCCTTAGTAAAAGGCACATGGCAGCCTGCCTGGAGTTTGCCAAAAGGCACCTGAAGGACTCTCAGACCATGAGAAACAAAATTCTCTTGTCTGAAGAGACAAAGATTTAACTCTTTGGTGTGAATGCCAGGCATCACGTTTGGAGGAAACCAGGCACCGCTCATCACCAGGCCAATACCATCCCTACAGTGAAGCATGGTGGTGGCAGCATCATGCTGTGGGGATGTTTTTCCGCGGCAAGAACTGGGAGACTAGTCAAGATAAAGGGAAAGATGACTGCAGCAATGTACAGACACATCCTGGATGAAAACCAGCTCCAGAGCGCACTTGACCTCAGACAGGGGCGACGGTTCATCTTTCAGCAGGACAACGACCTTAAGCACACAGCCAAGATATCAAATGAGTGGCTTCAGGACAACTCTGTGAATGTCCTTGAGTGGCCCAGCCAGAGCCCAGACTTGAATCCATTTGAACATCTCTGGAGAGATCTTAAAATGGCTGTGATCCAACGCTTCTCATCCAACCTGATGGAGTTTGAGAGGTGCTGCAAAGAGGAATGGGCAAAACTGGCCAAGGATAGGTGTGCCAAGCTTGTGGCATCAAATTCAAAAAAACTTGAGGCTGTAATTGCTGCCAAAGGTGCATCGACAAAGTATTGAGCAAAGGCTGTGAATACTTATGTACATGTGATTTCTCAGTTTTTTTTATTTTTAATAAATTTGCAAAAACCTCAAGTAAACTTTTTTTCACGTTGTCATTATTGGGTATTGTGTGTAAAATTCTGAGGAAAAAAATTAATTTAATTCATTTTGGAATAAGGCTGTAACATAACAAAATGTGGAAAGAGTGATCCGCTGTGAATACTTTCCGGATGCACTGTATAAAGCTCTCTCCGTCATAATAAACATCCCTTTTGTTGTAATTGAAACTTGCCAAACTAACACATTAAACATTCTAGAATCTTTTGTGGTCTCATAAAATACTCCAGGGTTGATGAACCTGCTGTCAGTCACTAAAATGCTGATCAGAGAGCTTCAATCTCTTGAAGTGGAGTTGCCGTCTAATATAGTCCCCATGCAGAACCCCACCTCTGAAGGAATGCTCAATTTATGGGGATTAACACTCAAACACCACTTGTAGTTACCGCAATCTCTGGTTTTAGCAGACTTTCATTTTGACCCTGTTACATGCTGGACAGGGGTAATTATAAGTCTGGATTGCTACAAGTAGTAGTGGGTCACAAGAGCATGCTATGAGTGAATGTAATTGACTTATTCCACACTAGCAGCTCACTGATAACTTACTATGTTATGGTGGCCGACAGTTTTTGGACATATGGCTTGCTGTAAGATTTACCTGAGCTTAATGGTATGGTTCAACTTTTACATCACAGCACTTTAGCATGACGGCTTTAACCTTTTTATTTACCCTCAGTTCTCCCTATTCCATTGCACATTGTCTTATCACTCTATTACTGTTATCACACTATTTTATTCATTTCTTTTTATCTATTCTACTTTTAGATAAAACTCTTTAAGAGTCAAACGCATTTCTTACTTCTGGTAGCTTTTTATAAAGGCTTTAACTGGAAAATCTACTCTTGCATGTTTTGTGTATATAAAAATTAGTATAAATAACAGAGTTAAATAAGAAAATTCAATAGTATTTCATCTTTATAACTCTCTATTTTTTTTACCTCAGGACATAACTAAAAAAAAAAAAAAAAAAATCGGGTCCTCAAAAAATCCTAAAGGTAAACAAGTTAAACACCACATTAACATTTCTATATATTTTTTTTGTCATTATTTTCATGACATAACATTTTCAAACCTGGTTAACCAAATTCATGGGCACAGAAGGCCAGAGTCTGAATAGGCTGCTTTGGGCACTATGCAAGAACCAAGCCTGCAGTGCCCATTCATCCACACTCGCATCTTTGGTAAAGGGGGGGAAAATCCAACATACACAGTGTGTGATCATGCAGAGAATGACCGCAGTTTGGGATTTAAACTTAGAACACCAGGTCTATGAGGCAGCAATGCTATCCACTCCACCATTAAGCCAGCCTTGCCATTAAGTATTACACAAAAAATACTCCAACAATGCTAAAGCCATGAAAGAGACTGTACTAAATGTATTCCGATGACTTTACCTTTGGCAGTAAGCTGTACCAGGTCAGGGTGTCATGACTCCAGTCCCAAGTCTGCAAATCTATTTGAACTTCACCAAGAAATGCATTTCTCCCAAGGGAATCATTGTGCCAGACAGATAGATTCAGAGTCCTTGTCTGTAACTCAGTCTTAGACATAATATACTAAAATAGAAATAAAAAAGACATTCTAAATAAAAAAAAAATAAAAAAAACAAGGCTTAATTTAATTATATATTATTTAGAAAATTATTGCTTCACGGTTTTGGTAATTTTACATTTGTTCATGTTAATTGACCTACCATGTTTGATTATTATATATATATATATATATATATATATATATATAAAAGACATCCTTTACATATCTGGTTTCTTGCAGAAAAGATGTCAAAATGCAAGTTATAATACAAGAATAACAAAGAAAAAATATATATAAAAAAAGTATGGTTCTACATTGTTCTTCCATAAACACAAATTATGGTGTAATTGATCTTAAAATTATACATTCCACTCATATGTAACATCGCACTTAAAAATTGTCTACAAGAATAGATACAATTTTCGGACAATATCATCAAGCACCTGGTCATATACCTTGGGAATGATCTACATTTAGACCATTTTGGATTAAAACAATCTATCACATTGCCTTTCATCAAACAGCATTATTCGAAGAATCCTAACCCAGCTTTCAAACCTCAACAGGAAAGTCAGTCCTTAATTTCTTCCAGTTAAAGAAAATATCATTTTCTCTGTGAAGTACTGGTTCAAAGATTTTTCAGAATTTGGCAAGAATTCATTAATGCCAATCTGAAACAGGGTCTCTGCTAAACTTTTTCCTGCTGTTTTAAGAAACGTTTTATTGAATTTTTTTTTTGGGGAACACAAATTTTATCTATAACATAGCAGACAGCCCAAGTATCACTTAAATATTTTGGTGATGACTAGAGTCTGAATCGGGCTCGGAATTCTCTGTAATTATGGTTAACCCTGAGCCAGACTTGGTGTGATGTGTAATGATTTGCATTACAGTGTAAAGCTCGAATAACTCTAGGACAGTATTCTGTTGCCATCTAGTAGATGATTTAACATGTTGCAAAAATCATGAATGTTTCCATGCATTCTGTCATTCTGAGGTAACTCATCAATATTCAGAGTGGGGTGGAGCCTTCAAACAATACACAATGCTGTGTGAAAGAGAAGCTGTAAAGACAAATTGAGAACAAACTGAAACCCAACCAATAGTTGAATCAACTGATTGTCATGAGAATGTGAATTGGTTATCAGATGAGTATACACCTAACAAAACTGATATATATGGCACTGCACAACTGAGCTGCCATGATACGTAAGGTCAATTCAGTCCCATGACGGAAATAGCATTGTGACAAAAAAGGCAAAATGACTGCAATCAAGAAGAAGGAAAATAAAGACATTAGCCCCATAAGCACTGTTTATAACGCAGTAATTTGTCATTGTTTGTTTTAAGGGAAATGTGTAAGCCACTAAGCCTTGCACTGGAGTAACTTACGATAAAACATAACATATGTCATTGTATGGACCAGGCACTGACATTTGACCATCTTATGTGTAAAAAAAAAAAATTTAAAAGTTTGAAAAGTGCACAAAGAAACATGCTTTTACCATCCCAATCGCGGCATCAAAACATGTCACACAAAAGGCATGTGATAAACTTGCATCAGTACAGCAGTGGACACTAGACATACTTTTCCTACTGCATTTATGTTGACATTTTAATATTTGCATGCTTCTGTTACATAAAACAAAAGAAACTCCCTCAGATACTGCTGATAAAAACTGAAAGGCCACCTTTGACTTTTGCATTATCTAAAATTAGTCCTCCTGGCATTAATTTCAAAGGCACTTAGATAGGAGTGATTTGGCTTGTTGTTATTTATTTATTTTTTTTTGTTTTAATCCTTAAATTCTATAACCAGTTAACCATTGTGGAGGTGACATCTAAAGGAACTTTGTTATCTATGCATGTGAACATGCTCTGTTTTAACTTGATCATGACATGGGGTGAAACATCATAATGAAAGCACAATTGCTGTCTAATATGCGCATCACCAGAGAATTGTATTGGAAAAGACTAATCATTACTCTGGAAGTCTGTGACTGGGTTTCTGTGCTTAAAATGAAAATATAAATTCTGTATATAAGGAAAAGAAAGCTGTCACAAAGTGAACACAAAAAAGTTTAGATAATTAAGTTTTGGCCAGTTGTTTCAATCTTAACATGGCTAATTAATTAATGCCCAATTTTGATTTGTTACACACACATATATATTTATACATAAAGAATTTCCACCAAACCTGCACCAAAAAAAAAAAAAAAAAGCTAATGGAGGATTTAGAGGATAAGCTGTGCCAGAAGCTCTTTGTGAATGTCCTGCAGACTTACAGTCAGAGACTCCCTATAGATCGGATTCACCGTATTCTTCTTCACAGATGTTTTCCTCTTGCTTAGACGGGATCGGTCTGGATAGAGGTAGGTTTTCACATAACTGTCAAAAGAGATTAGCATATTTTTAACCCATTTAAATGTTTTTACTGTCAGCATCAGTTTGCTCTGCCCATAAGCAACACTAATTTACTGATATGATGACTAGTCAATTAAACATCAGCTTATGCTTATTTTCTGCTTTTAATAAAACAGATGAACTTCACTTTTAATAACATGTTTTTATATTCCAGATATACGTTGATATTTAAGTCACATGAAACAGGGAAAAAATAGCTAGGAAGGGTATTAACCATCAATAATTTGCAGACCTAAATCTGGGAAGTTATAACCTATATCTTGCGTGTATATGTATGCACACACACATATACATATATATTTATATTATATAAATTATAATAAAAACAATGAGATTGGAGCCTTTTTGTATCACCAGATTATGTACTGCCCAGCTGCATTTATTCCTTGAAACATCTCAAAGATCTCATTGTATCAAGATTCTGAGTGTTAGAAAAAGAAAATTAAAAACAATTTTACTTTGGAAATAAATAAATTAAATGAGTGAATGGTTGATACCTGTAAATCCATGGATTTCACACACTCTTTTCAATCACACTAAAAATACAGACCGTTATCTGTCTTTAATAAGTTGCTTTTGCCTTCGACTGGAATGATGTACTCAAACTAAAACTTTCCACCTCATGAATTTAATTTAAAGCAATCTTATTTAATTAACTGAATCTTTACAAAGCTCAAAGCACCTTTCTTCTCATCGATCTTTCACTATAAAAAGGCAGACATATTAACAGGACAAGTGAAAGACATAAAGAAGCGGTCAAAGCCTCTTGTTAATGTTGTAAAGGCCATCGATGAGGCCAGATGTGCTCGAGATTTAACAAGAAAATACTTTTTTCAATGAGGTTAAGGTGTTAGACATACTTAAAAGAAATTGATTCGGTTAACAATTGAAAGCAACTTTTAATGGTGTTGGAATTGTTAAACCATCACATACCATGAAAGTAGCTCTGTTTGGTTGTGAAAAGAAATAATCAGCCGATTCCCCAAAGATAGTCTCCTATATGAACCTCTAACTTGGACCAAATTAGGATGCGTCTCAAACTCATGCTATTTAAAATCACATCTCCTCAATTTCTCATTTTCACTTTATTTTAGGTTAATTATGTTAATTTAATTTGTTTCTCTCAACTATATATGTATTTACATTTCTGTGAAGTAAATGGCAATTCTAAATTGGTCAGTACAAGTTAAAGTTGGTATATGCATAGTGTGCCCTGTGATAAAATGGCACCCTTAGTTGGTTCCCATCTTGCTCCTAATGTAATTCAGGGTTGACATTAAGCGGGTCTGGCACCACAGCATGGATTTTTCTGCAGGTTTTCTGGTTCTCTCCCACATCAAAGACATCCAGGTTGGATTACTTGTGGATTCTAAATTGTCTCAGGACAAGAACATCTGTATGTTTATATGAAAATGGCTTGTGCAAATGAAGCATAACAAAACGTTAATTGTGTTTCACCTCAAGAACTTAAGGTAAAACCAAAGGAGGCTATATATTCTCTACATGAAACGTGAGATGGGGAAAAAAAAGACACTGAATTGGTATTGTGTGTTATCTTGTATAAAGGTAGCCTATACACATACTTCAGTGTATCAAAATGTAACACATGCATCAAACAAAGGTCAGCTGTCTTTGTACTTCGCCTTTAATCATTGTAACTGTATATAACACAGGGCATATGCTGGAAGTTGGACCAGTTTCAATGAAAAAGAAATTGACTCACATATTTTTACTACAATATCGTTCCATCGCCATGTATTTTACTTTGGCTTTAAATCCAATTATGTAACTCTTGAAATGGGATTTTAAGTGATAGGGCAAAAATTGAATACAAATATTTGCAACGTTTCAACAGTTGCAATATTTGCACAAAACAACCTGTTGGCAACAGACATTATCTACACTATGTTTTCTTCATTCTGCATCAAGACAATTCAAACTTTCAGTATATTATGGGAATTCAAATACAAACACAGCTTTAGCATTTATTGGAATGCTTGCCTCTAACACTTTCTTACAGCAATCTCTGAATGTAGAGTACAAGGGTTGTATCTTTAGTGGCACATGCTTATATTATACAAGCAGCAACTCTCAAGTGTTACATGAGGGCAAGTTATTTATTCATCAAGCAGAATGAAAAATTAATGAAAACAACAGCAGAGAAATGTAGCTTTCTGGAAAGGTTTTTCAAATAATGCGGACAACATGCAAACCAAATCGAACAACAAGTGCATCAGGGTATTGTGTTTTTGTAAATATACTGATATCTGAAGAAAAATTACACAGTTCTCAACACGGGGCATGATATTTATTCCAATCTGATACTATTGAAAAAACAAATTAAATTTATCATGGGAAGAATTTATAGCGTATTACATTATTAGGGGTTTAAGTATAATCATAGCATCTCATTCATAGGATGTGCTAATACTGTATTAGTATTTGTTCTGCCTAACAATTTGGCTTTAATCACAATGATTGAGTAGGTCTTGAGAAAAGGTTACAATTTGCACTTCAAATGTTAAATCAGAACGACTAAGTGTATGTGTAAGAGTCTCCAAAATCCTTATGCTCAATACATTAAACAGAATAAGAAACTGGCTCAAAGTCTGCAAAAGGAAACAAAGAGAATGTCAGTATTCTGCTTCCCAATTTAAATTTAGCTAACAGAAGTCAATTCAGGATATAAAGGTGATATGTGTGCGTGGTGGTTGAAAACCTGCCCACTGCAAATAATCAACTCAATATGTTGTCAAGTGAACTAAACAGAAATTTTAACATCCCCAAGGATTATAAACATTAGGAAGTTGAGTAAGCCATCTAAGCTGAAGCAGTTCCTCATTGCTGAGATGCTGGGATATCAATTATTGCAGCAAGCCCCAGCAAACTTCAGCACATCTTTGGATCATTCTGTATTCTTTGTTGTTAAATCATAATAAGATATATCATCTATATATCTCTTTGATGTATTGGAATCTTGTTAAATTATATGATCAATATAAAAAAAAATACTTTTGACTTTCTCCCATTGGAACTGGTATGACCTAAAGCTCTAAAGAGGTCTCTTCTGCTACTAACTGGTCACTATCCCTAAAACCAGTTGTTCATCTGACAGTACCTGGCCTTTTAGTGTCATAATACTGCAGAAGCTGTGGATGGGAGATGAGGCGACAGGGAGGGGTCACTACTGCTGAGCATACATGTAAGCATTAGTGGACAAAAGGCTTAAAGGGTCAATCTACAAAACACCAAAGAATGGTGGTGGGACAACAGAGTCAGGCTTTAGGCAGCCCAGCGGGTGACCTACTGAGGAGGCATAGACAGGAGGAAAATATGCACTGAATCATGTAAGAGAAGACCCAATGATCTCATACCTTGCACATTCATTGGCATTACTGTTTCAGCAAAATCATAATCTCTGCATGTTACCCTATCACTAGAACTAGAATCTCTCAGGATGTCATTGTCCCATTCACAACAGCTTTCACCATTATTATAAGCCAACTTGTAATTGCACTTTATGCTCCGACAGTTCATATTCAACTTGCTCGGTTGCCATAAACACTGTTCCAACAGCTGCCCAACACCACTAGCTGATGGTTCAATGGAGATGAGTTTTCCCAGGGACAATGGTAAAGGAGTTAAAGAGGGAAGGGATTGGATTGATCAGTCCAGAGGCAGAAATATTTATTTTGTAGACAAGCAACTGATATTTGTTAACATAATTTTGTTTAATTGTGGGTTCCCTGACCTTTAGCCAAGAAAGGCCTGTGCATAAATCCTGCCATGAACATGCTCACCTAATAAGAAAGCAAACATGAAAAATATTACTACCAAAAATTGCTGTTTTTCCTATATCAGCATGCTGTAACAGCTGACTAAGCACATTCATAAAGCTCCATTTGCAATTATAAAATGCTGTGGTGCATTTTGTGAAACACTACAGCTGATTTATTATACATGATATTCATTTTGTTTTTTAGTATATATATATATATATATATATATATATATATATGAGAGAGACTTGCCCGGACACCACCAGTCGGAAACCACATCTTTACAAAAGCCACATGTTTATTTAACATAAATTATCTCTGTCCTTGGCCGCCAATCTCCTCCTGGGAGCTTTGTCCTGCTCCCACTCCCAACTCTAGCTCTCAGATTGCTGGGAGGCGGCGCCTTTTATTCCCGCCCGGATGTGCTCCAGGTGGCTGATGACGATCTTCTGGCAGCACTTCCTGGTGTGGTGGAAGTGCTGCCCTTTGCCCCGAAAGCACTCCGGGTGTCCCTGGCAGGATCCTCCCCCATCTTACCAAGCGTGGCAGAAGTAATGTTCTCCCAGGTTCTAGGAGGCTTAAGGCGCCCCCTGGCGGTGGCCAAGGGTCCCAACGAGTTGGAAAGTCTCTCCTCCTCTCCCGTGGTCCTCTCCTGCTCCAGTGTGGTTGTGTCCTCCTGACCCGGAAGCTTTTACTGCCACCTTCCGGACCTTCTAGGCATCCCGGCCAGGTAAGAACCCCAGCCATCTGTGACAATATTATTTATATATATATATATATATATATATATATATATATATATATATATATACATATATATATACACACACACACAGACATATATCTCAGATTCATTAACATGTCCACTCACGCTGAATGTCATTGCTTCAAATTGCAGTATCTTGGCTCATACCTTAGTGATGGAAGTACAAATCACACACAAAATGAAGGCAGTGTTAATTTACATTTTTAACAACTTTTTTGACTGTATAAAAAATGGTAGGAGATCCTACATTTAATTGTTCTTTTGATGCTTAAGTACAATTAATATCAGATTCTTTAAAACTTCTACCTGCTCATGGGCAGGTTTTAAATTTTACTTGAATAACTTTTCAGAAAGGTAAATCTACTTCTACAGGGTGGTCCAGATCTAATTATGCAGATCTAGATTGTCTGGATGACTTTGATTTATGCGGGGACGATTCCAGTTCGGCACAAAGACGATTCTTCATGTCACCAGTTCACACACTTCTCGATGGTCTGGGAATATTTTTGGGTGATTTTCCATGTAATAAACTTAATAAGTTATAGCGTAATGAAAAATAACACTGCACACAACACATTTGATATTTGCATCTATGGCCTTGGGCACTTCTATCTTCTTCTCCTGCACCTGCAAACCCTAATCCCCCATCATTCTACTATTAGAACCAAAGCATCAAAATAACAAATGTGAAGGATCCCTTTGATGTCTTCTTGCCCTAATCTCAGTGAAATCATCTGAAAGAATGTGCTTGCTGAGTGCAGCACCTCCTAATTAGGCGACATATTACAGTAAAACGAGCCCCACCGATGCTGAGCGCCTGGTGGCCAGGCCTGCACCCATGGGGCTCAGCCGGGCACAGCCCGAAGAGGTAACGTGGGTCCTCCTTCCCATGGGCTCACCACCTATGGGAGGGGCCAAGGAGTTTGGGTGCAGTGTGAGTTGGGTGGTGGCCGAAGGCAGCGACCTTGGCGGTCTGATCCTCGGATACAGAAACTGGCACTTGGGTTGTGGAATGTCACCTCTCTGAAGGGAAAGGAGACTGAGGTAGTGCGTGAGGTCCCGGCTAGATATAGACGCACAGCTTGGACTCTGGAAACAATCTCCTTAAAAGAGTCTCCTGAAGAGTGGCTGGACTCTCTACCACACTGGAGTTACCCCCGATGAGAGGCACCGAGCAGGTGTGGCATACTTATTGCCCCCCGACTTGGAGCCTGTGCATTGGGGTTTTTGTGCGTATGCGCCGAACAGCAGTTTGGAGTATCCACCCTGTTTGGAGTCTCTGGAGGGGGTTGCTAGAGGGCATACCTTCTGGGGATTCCCTCGTTTTGCTGGGAGACTTCAATGCTCACGTGGGCAATGACAGTGAGACCTGGAAGGGCGTGATTGGGAGGAATGGCCCCCCCGATCTGAACCCGAGTGGTGTTTTGTTATTGGACTTCTGTGCTCATCACAGATTGTCCATAACGAACACCATGTTCAAGCATAAGGGTGTTCATATGTGCACTTGGCACCAGGACACCCTAGGCCTCAGGTCGATGATCGACTTTGTGGTCGTGTCGTCGGACTTGCGGCCATATGTCTTGGACACTTGGGTGAAGAGAGGGGCGGAGCTGTCAACTGATCACCACCTGGTGGTGAGTTGGCTTCGATGGTGGGGGAAGATGCCGGTCAGACCTGATAGGCCCAAACGTGTTGTGAGGGTCTGCTGGGAACGGCTGGCAGAGTCCCCTGTCAGAAGTAGCTTCAACTCCCACCTCGGCAGAACTTCAACCACGCCCCGAGGGAGGTGAGGGACATTGAGTCCGAATGGGCCATGTTCTGTGCCTATACTGTTGGGGCGGCTGACCGGAGCTGTGGCTGTAAGGTGGTCGGTGCCTGTTGTGGCGGCAATCCCCGAACCCGTTGGTGGACACCAGCGGTGAGGGATGTCATCAAGCTGAAGAAGGAGTCCTATAGGACTTTTTGTCCTGTGGGTCTCTGGAGGCAGCTGATAGGTACCGCAGGCCAAGCGGAATCGGCCGGTTGTTGCTGAGGCAAAACTCGGGCATGGGAGGAGTTTGGAGAGGCCATGGAGAGCGACTTTGGATGGCTTGAGGAGATTCTGGTCCACCGTCCGGCATCTCAGGAGGGGGAAGCAGTGCAGTGTCAACACCGTATATGGTGGGGATGGTGCACTGCTGACCTCGACTCAGGATGTTGTGGGTCGGTGGGGGGAGTACTTCGAAGACCTCCTCAATCCCACTAACATGCCTTCCAATGAGGAAGCAGAGCCTGGGGACTCTGAGGTGGGCTCTCCCATCTCTGGGACTGAAGTCACCGAGGTGGTCAAAAACTCCTTGGTGGCAGGGCCCCGGGTGGATGAGATCGCCTGGAGTTCCTTAAGGCTCTGGATGTTGTAGGACTGTCTTGGTTGACACGCCTCTGCAACATTGCATGGACATCGGGACAGTGCCTCTGGATTGGCAGACCGGGTGGTGGTCCCCTCTTTAAAAGGGGACGGAGGTGTGTTCCAACTACAAAGGGATCACACTCCTCAGCCTCTCTGGAAAAGTCTGGAGAGGAGGGTCTGTCAGATAGTCGAACCTCTGATTCAGGAGGAACAGTGTGGTTTTTGTCCTGGTCGCGGAACAGTGGACCAGCTCTACACCCTTAGCAGAATCCTGGAGGGTGCATGGGAGTTTGCCCAACCAGTCTACATGTGTTTTGTGGACTTGGAAAAGGCATTCGACCGTGTCCCTCGGGGAATCCTGTGGGGGGGTGCTCGGGAGTATGGGGTACCGGACCCCCTGATAAGAGCTGTTCAGTCCCTGTACAACTGGTGTCACAACTTGGTCCGCATTGCCGGCAGTAAGTCGAGCCTGTTTCCAGTGAGAGTTGGACTTTTGTCACCGATTCTGTTCATAACTTTTCTGGACAGAATTTCTAGGCGCAGCCAGGGTGTTGAAGGGGTCCGGTTTGGTGGATTCAGGATTGGGTCACTGCTTTTTGCAGATGATGTTGTCCTGTTTGCTTCATCAGGCCGTGATCTTCAGCTCTCTCTGGATCGGTTTGCAGCTGAGTGTGAAGCGGCTGGGATGAGAATCAGCACCTCCAAATCCGAGACCATGGTCCTCAGCCGGAAAAGGGTGGAGTGCCCTCTCAGGGTTGGGGGAGAGATCCTGCCCCAAGTGGAGGAGTTCAAGTATCTCAGGGTCTTGTTCACGAGTGAGGGAAGACTGGACCGTGAGATCGACAGGCGGATCGGTGCTGCATCCGCAGTGATGCGGGTTCTGCATCAGTCTGCTGTGGTGAAAAAAGAGCTGAGCTGTATGGCAAAGCTCTCAATTTACCAGTCGATCTACGTTCCTACCCTCACCTATGGTCATGATCTATGGGTAGTGACCGAAAGAACGAGATCGCGAATACAAGCGGCTGAAATGAGTTTCCTCCGCAGGGTGTCTGGGATTTCCCTTAAAGATAGGGTGAGAAGCTCATGCTTAATACATGCAAGGATATTTTCATCATAAGCCCATGATAATTTTATTATGTTTCTGCATACACTATTGGCGGTTTTATTCTACAGTTCAAAAGGTAAACCTTTCCATTAGCTGGAAAGAGTCTGGAATGATGTTTAAAGAACAATTTCATGTTCCTTTTTACTCTTACATACTTTACTGATTATCTATGATTTGTAATCACTTTTATTTACACTTAAACTTAACAATGTATTCCCTCAAAGTTAACCATTTTAACAGATAGTTATTCACAAATTAAATATACCCTTTTTAAACTTTAAATCATAGTACAAACACCTACTATACAATAGTCAAAGAATTACTTTTTTTGAAATGCTAATTCAGGGATGTTACTATTGGGGAAATAGAAACACATCACCATATGTCTATGTAAAAATGATAAGGCCAATATTGCCACACCACAAAAAACAAAGTGCACCCAAAGTTGTTTAATCTTATGACCTTTAAGTATATATTTAAAATGCTCACTATCCACTCTGAATTACGAAAATTACTAAAAAGTGTTCTAAGCCTGCTAAATAACATCTCACCCCAAAAGCTGTTTTCACTACACCAAGATTTTCACCCTAATATTGAACAAGGAAGACATGTGCAAGCCTGAGGAGAACAGAGACTCCAGTGATTTTTATTTAAGGTGTATTTGAATGACGTAAATGGAGTAATTGTCAAACAAGTTAATATCAGTGCACGGAATGGGAAAAAAACATGAGCAGGAGTAACAAGCGAGGATGGGTTCAGGTGCAGAAAGAGTTGGAACTGTTCATGGGTTAACTAAATCACGGGTGTCAAACTCTGGTCCTGGAGGGCCGCAGTGGCTACAGGTTTTCATTCTAACCATCTTCTTCATTAGTGACAAGCTTTTGCTGCTAATTAACTTTTGTCTTAGTTTTAATTAACTTGACTCAGGCCCCTTAGTTTTTTTCTTTGGAATTTGGAAATGAGAATGAGAACAACAACAAGCAACAGAATTAAATAACATGTTTAATTAACAGCAAGAATCAGCTTCTCATTAGAAGATTGGTTGGAGTGAAATTGGTTGGAGTCTGAAATCCCAGTTTAGCTGGTAATATGTTGGCTTGTTTCACATCTCATTTCTCTTTGGCTGTCATTTAATGAAGAAAAGAATAAATTCAGAGGACTGAATACTTAAAAACAGGGCATTAAAATGAAGGGAAAAGAAGTTAATTAACAGTAAAAACTGGTCACTGATTAGGAAAAGGGTAAGAATGAAAACCTATAGCCACTGCGGCCCTCCAGGCCTGGAGTCCAACACCCCTGGTTTAAATATTTAACAATCAGTACTGAACAGACGCTCACAAAATTGGGAACTATTACCTGTCAACAAAAGTAAAAGGCATTGTTGACTGTGAAGCGCACCAGGTAAAATGAGCCATCATTTTTTAGGGAATCGATGAAAATAATTTAATAAGTCACAGAATACTTAACTTCACAAGAACGTTTATCTAGACTGATCTTACAGTTTATATAGGTTGCAAGATAACTAAAAGTATGTTGAGGAAGACTATAAATAGTTCTGAAACTAATATCATTTTTGAGTGGGCTCATTCAGGGCAGAGACTGAGGCATTCATTACTTTAGAACCACATAATTTACATGGAGACTTCAGTAGCTCTTCAATCTTTACACTGAATTAAAATTAGACAAAATTGCATAAAACCACTGATCATTTGCTATTTTCTATGCACTACAACATTGCATTAGAGTGAATGATAACAATGTTGCTTAATTATGTTTTTAATAATCATTTTAGTTCAGCCGAGCTAAAGAATGTATATTCATTAGATATCCCTAATTAGGTAGAATAATTTAAGCTCTACATTCCCAAATTTATGGTTTGTTCCTTTCTGGAATTAAGTACTTTTCAGGAGGTTCACAGGTTAGTGACAGATAAAGTAGCCTTAATGCATCTTAAAATTCATTTGCTAAATTTAAAATACTGCCAAAAAAAAAAAAAAAAATCTGTAAATGAACTAGTTTAGAATATTTCAAATTTGTGTACCAATCCATGAATTTGTCTTCTAAAAATGATGATATGAAGGCAATGAATTTAAAACTTTAAACGTCTTACAGTAAAATAAGACTGACTCTGTGACTGTCTTAGGATTTCAAATATTAATAATTTGGGAAAGAAAATGCATATGCTGTTCACTTATTTAACACTAGAATTACCAGAGCCTACGAGAAAACTTGTTAATCTGGCCCACCTTAAATCCATTCTCACTTCTCTGTCAGTGTCTTTTGTCCTGTAAATGTGTCGATAACAGCAAGCAGCCTGCTATCCCTTCCCCCCGCCGCAGTTCAATTCGCAAAGAAGTTTATCAATGCTCAGTGTTTATCTTTGAGTGAAGTGCTGGAGCTTTATAAGGTAAAAAAGTACATCGTCATTTGGAATACATACATTTCATGTGTGTTCAGCATCATCAACAATCTATGTAAAACGTAGTTAACACAGAAACACTTTTCATGTTTTAGTAATAATTGAAAAAATGTAGACATGAAATGTGTGAAGCGAAATACAAATATGAAAAACACACTTTCACAAAAGGTACAAGTATAACAAAACAAATGCACTTTTATTGAAGAATTTAACCGAAGAATAAAGAAAGCAGGTTACGGCAGGCGGGTTAATACGACAGCTTGCGTGGTGCAATGCGAAGAACTGCTGCCTTCCATTCAAGAGGTCGTGGTTTCGATATCAGCTGCTTCCCAAACTTACCATTGAGTAGTGAGCTGCTCTTATTGTTTATATCATACAATAAAAACATACATTTGCTTTGCGTCTGTAAATTTATAGTACTTGTCAAAGTTCTTTTCAGTTTTACTCTCTCACTCACATTCAAGCTTCCACACATATCAAGACCCCCCTCCGATAATTAATATATACCATATGCAAAGTTTAAAAGGACAGAGTGCCATTCTAGCATCTTTTCTATACTAGAATAATGCTAACAAGTCAAAAGGCATTAAAACAGTGATTTTACTTTCCAAAACCAACAAGGGAAAACAAAAATTACATAAGATGTCAGAAGACAAATCCCACCCTTGTTGCGTGATTTTGGCCTGGGCCTTCGCAAGCAGTACATTTCCCCTGTTGACTAGACCACTTTTCTATTAACACAGGAGAACTTCAGAAACCACAGTTTCTGTGCCAACTGGACTAGAAGCTTGACCACTGCTGAACATGGAGTGTTCTGACAGCGTTGCCTCCACAGATGAATTGGCAGGTTGGCTATGGCCTATTGCATTTCTTCTTCATTATCTGCAGCAAGTTATATGGCATCACTCCTTTTGGCATTGATTGCCGTTTATATTCCTTATATTTTAATTCTGAAAGCATACTGTGCTCTGTTCTGTAAGAAGCCTAAGCCAGGAGCACTAACACTTTAAGTATTACTGACAATTTAAAGAACAAAGGAAATTAAAGCATTGGGGCTGAGATGATTTTGACTCATGTCTACAAGACCAACATCCATTCTTTTTGGCAGTGTTATTTTTGTTTTCTCTGTTCAGTTGTGGACAGTAACACTGAAATGTTTCTATAAACCGTGACCACAAGCAGCAACTTATCAATCAATGCAGAAGACAGCAGAACCTTTTGAATGGGATGAAAGTCTACACTCTGACTGTATTCCGGTACATTAACTGTCTGATGCTTATGCAACTCCACTCAAAGTGGCTTTGAATTGATATTTTAGATCATTGAAGCTACTGAAGTACTATTTTACATCAACTGTAAATCTCAAATTTTACATCAGTATAACATTTTGCTGTATCCATATTTCCTTTTTTAGTGTGATTCAGCAACATTAGGGATGTTTTGGTAAGTGCTGTATTTGCATTAAAAAATGTAACATACTGCATTATTGCCTATACACAACATTTCTCTCCAATTTCTGCCTCAGAGGTTTGCAGATGTATCTAAATTATCTTTGTCCTTGCCTAATTGCCATCTTAAAAGGGTCAATCTAAACTACTCACATCTGGTTTGATTGATAATTCTGGTTAAATTTCAGTACCTGAATGAACAGGCTAGCATTTCAATTTGGAACTTCTACTGCATCTTTCATACAGACAGTTATTGCTGGGTATCAGTACTGATGTCAATTTGATTCTGATTCACAATACCCCAATTCAATTCGATATCAATTTTATCTTGACTGAATTAGCGTGAGCCGATATATTTGAAGTGCTGGCTTTTTGAGAAATTACTTAACCATACACAGAGAACATTAATATAATGTGACAAATTTCAGTAACACTTTATTTGAAGGGTGTCTACATAGTGACTTCATAACATATGCATAAGCATGGAATGACATTTAAGAAGAAATACTTCATTAGTAATGAACAGTTAAAATCAGAATTTGGAAGATGTAGAACAAAATAGCATTGCTCTTAAAAAACAAACAAACAAAAAAAACATTCACAGCACTGTGTTCATTCAAAATTCATTATAATTTAACTAACATATGTATAACCACATCAGAGCCCACACATTATGGGGGGGCGCCTTGTTTTAATACAGTGCAATGGCATCTACTTTATAAAACATCTACACCAGCTTGCAAACAATATTATAAAATAATAAAATATAAATGTTCTTCAATATGCTATGTGTGTGTTATGAATCTCCCTGTAGACATCCTTCAACTAAATTGTTAGCCAAATGTATTCCCTTTAATCTTAAATTAGTCAAAATTAAAGATACAGAGGAAATACTCGTGTCTCTCTATAATTCTACAATTTACACATATCTTCAGTTGCATATCTGTAGCAGTCATGTTAACAAGTCTCAGACGTGTGTTCTTAAAGTCATCAGACAAAAAGGAGCATTTCAAAATGAGCTGATGCTTGTTGACAGCGCCACTGAATGAGTAGAAATTAGATAAAAAAAAAGAACCAGGCATCGTGACTGATAATGCCTCTATTATGGTGCTACTTCTAGTCGGTTGCTTTGTGCACATGCTCACTTTTGTATCTCAGGCTGCTCTGAAAATTCCAACAATTGCTCGCTTTGCCGGGCGAGGCCTTTTGCAGACTTTTTCCAGCTGCAACATTAAAAATAGCCATGTGCCTAAACAGAAACAATGTTTATTGGACTTGGTAAAACACAAACTTGTGAATTATGTGGTTATGTAATGGAACAGAGCATTAAAACTGCTAGATAGGTTTTTGGAACAGCAGCTCTGTATATAGGCTGCAAGGTTGCTCCTGGTGTGACTGTCATACAGCATGCTTGCCTGCAACACATCCACCACAGATGTCCAGTCATTTATAATGTAGTGACATGTGATCATCACATAGGATTCTGCTGCCCTTGATATTCAGCTGTCACAAGTAAGGGTTACTCTCTTTACTGGCCTGAGGGAAGTGGCAATTCTTTGCTTAAGATGTTCCTAAAGCCTCAGGACAATAACCTCACTCAGTTGCTTTCTGGTTGGTATAGCATACCACAGTTCAAAAACCTGTAACATTTGTCGAAAGCTGTCGTATGGTCTCTTATCTTTATAGATAAAAGCTGCTAGAGATTTTATTATTTTTAGGGCACGAGGTGAATTAAAATGGAAGCTTGAAGCTACCCGTCGTCTTCAGTGTAGATTGTTTAGGCTCTACTCATTTGGATGTGGAGTGAGATTACATTTACAGGTGATGTTGAGGTAAACGATTTGTCAAATTTGTTGTGTCACAACAATAATTAACTTTTGAGCTGCACAGCTTACCTAGGGCTTTGCTTTTATCCACTTGTTCATTAACAACGCAACGTTTGAATCCATAGTAAGTCCACACATCTAATTTAATTGTCTAAGATGCCAATTTCGGTTAAGGAGGACACACCATTTTATGCAAGTTAGTAAACTGCTGTTTCCATAGAAAACCTTAACAGGCAAATTAGCGCCAACTACTGGATTGGACAGTTAAAACAAAGAAACAAAAATCTACATATAGTAATCAAGCAGGACAGAGAATCTCAAGATCAAACTTGAGACTTTAAAAATTGACATTGAATTGCTTAAAAGAAAAATAGCAATTAATCGTAAAACCGATATTTTTACCCAGGCCTACCGACAACTGAAAAACTGATTGTCATGGGATGAGAATTGAAGTTTGCTACGGTTGACAGGTCTGAATTCATATGTAATCTTTATAATTTTTCTTCACATTTTAAGAAATTGCAAATGTACTTCAAATTAACATAACAGAAGTACATAAAGCCATGTAATGTGACATTGCATAATTAAAATAAAAAAGTTCTGTATAGTACACCAAAACATCACAGCATTTACACTACCATGGACATATATACATCAGCAATGTGTGTTTGTATCCTTCCTTCACTCTTATGGCCTTCCCATCTCAACAGCACATCAAATACACACATAAGCCAATGGAACAGCATGTTCTTGAAATGTAAAAAGTAAACTTTCTTCAGCGGTTGTACACAAACTCATAGGGGAATTATGAAAAATCTCAACAAATGGTACTCCAGCCAGGTACTGAACCATTACCCAAACATTCATGCAATAGCACAGTTAAGTTAATAATGCATTTAGATTATGCACAGTGTAACTCCAGGGTTATAGATAGAATTTCCTGGGATTTACTCCCATATTCTCAAGTTTCAAGGTTTGTTGGTTTTCTCATATTCCAAAGACGCACGCTTTAGGTGGTATGGCATTTTTAAATTGGTCTGGGAGTGCAGTTGAGGTGGTGCCCTCTGATGCCCCCGTATCACAATCAGGGTATATTGCTACCATGTACAAAGTTCCAGTTCCCAGTGATACTCCAATTGAAAGACAAATGGATGGATCACAGACACCACATTTACTGCCTGCTGTTTTAAAGCAGCCACTCAGTAAGTAACTTTGTTCCATCAGATAGGTACCCAGATAGGTATGGTGAACATTGCAACCAAATCAGCTTTACAGTTTATGATACTATTAGTTTAGTCTTTAAAAGGCACAGAAATGCAATTCTGAAATTATGGCAATTAGAATATAAAGCAAGGTCCACTTTTGTTAGGTTCTTCACATCATATACAAGAACAAGAATTCAAGAATTGATTGAAATTACAATGCTATTTAAGTCATTTATATTGATATATCTAGTTGACATAATTAACTGAGGCAGCATTCCAATCCCTTTTTAACAATACTGGAATAGTGGCAGACTAAGTTTCATAAAGTGGGCTAATAGTGGAAGTTAAACATGTAATTTTCTTGTTTATATCCTTCTATCAAAAAGGCTACACTCTGTGACATTCCAAGTATTTGCATGAAAAGTAAAATGGTGTTTGCATGTTCTCCCCTGTGTTGTGCAAATTCTGTTTTTAGCAACATATCCCAAAAATATTTGTTACATTAGTCCATGCCTGTAAATTGGCCCACTGTTCGTGATTTTGGGTGTGCGACAGCAGACAGTGTGATGGACTGGCATTACTCCCAGGGCTGGTTTCCTGCCTTGTGCCAAATGCTGCTTTGGTAAGTGGCAGCTTCCCGTGACCCTGAACTATACAAGCTTGTTAGAAAATGAATCACAACAGTTTGAAAATTAATATTAACCCTAAAATGTTAAGCTCTCGGACAACAAAGATGATAGCATTTCTCTTAACAAGTGGGTTAATTTATACACTTGGTAATCATGGAAAAGTATAATTTAAGGACCCCATGAAGATGCATTTTATATATATATATATATATATATATATATATATATATATATATATATATATATATATATATATATATATATATATATATATATATATATAAAAAATCACACATTTGGCCTTGGTATACCTGTGCCGAAGGCATGTTTCTTGTAACAAGCTGAATATCTTAAGCTTTTTGTAAGAAGGAAATTAAATGATTATTCAAGCAATAAAATATTTGCCTAAAGTGTAGAATTTTGCTCCACATGAATTATGCATGTATAGTGTATACTGTACTGCTTGAAGGTATGCCGCTGTCTTTTAGCTTAATTACTCCTGATGCTTACCATTCCCAAAACACCTGTCACCTCCTCCTCTCAGAGACGCATTTGTAAGGGTCTCTCCTTGAGTAGAAAACAAATAACTAGCTCTGGCTTCAGCATTATGTGCTTTGTGAACAAAAGAGGGACATCAGCTTATTCAGTATTCCCTGAAAGTGCAGGACCAAAGGATACACCAGCCGCCACTCACACTGCAGGCTATTAATAACAGTGCAGCATCTTCTGTCAAGAAACCACAATGACACAGGGCAGCAAGAATGAGGACATGAATTCGGTGTGAAGAATGACCTTTGCAGTTCACCAGCCAGCTTTTTACGAACCTAAAGAGCTACACCGCAACAGCAGCAGCAATAATCATTCATTTATTGAGGGAAACAGTGAAAAAGCATCCATTAGAGAAATGACTTCAACAATAAACTGCAAAGGAAACCTGCTTATGAAAAATCATTAATCATTTTTGTGCGCAGTTTTCCATTTGACCATTTGGCTTGAGTTGTGCTAGGTAAAATAAAAACAATAGAAATTTATCTACCCAGAAAAGATTCTACTTAATGAAAAAAGTCGCATTCGCATGGTGCTAAAACAGTGATGGGTGATATCATCACCAGTGCTGCATTTAAAATCTCCAAAGCCCAAAGAATCCTAGTCAAAAACTCCATATCCCTGAAAAAAAAATCAAAGCCTTAATTAATAGCAAATTATTTATGTTATTACATCCACATAGTGAAGAAAGCATTAATTAAAGGCTAAATTTATTCAGAAAGCAGGGTTATGACTTTAAAATCTCAAATAAGAGGCAATAAAAGAGCCATGGAAAAACAATTAATGTGAAGTGATAAGTATGCAATAATGGTAATTTAAACACTTTTTCATTAAAAGGACTAGTACAAAGTGCCATTAATGAATGAAACAAAAAACAAGAAAACATCTCTGAACAATGGGAAATCACTAGGAAGATAAGGAATATAATTAAATTTACATTCATATGTGTTGCAGCCGCTAATCTCTTTTTAAAAATGACTCACATCTGCTTAAACAGACAGTAAGAACAATCTGCAATAAAATTGGTCAACACTCCTGCATTTAAAAATGCATTCACAAACCCCACTGCAAATACATTTTATTCTATTTAATTCTTCTCAACTCATTTCCAATTAAGGACAGAAAAGTCAATCAATCCACCCACTTTCCAAGCACTTTTAGTCCAGGTGATCAATGGGTCTCTATCCTGCAAACAGATGTAAGGCACGGACCAAGTAACCTAACCTGCACATCTTTGAAATATTGGAGAAAACCAAGGTACTCTAAAGGAAACACACCACATGAAGTCTATGCAAGCTCTGCTTATGACTGCAACCAGACTAGGAATCAGACCTGAGTGATTGGAGCCGTGACCAGTGATAATCAATATGCCATTAAAATAGCCACTTTGTTACAACAACTGTTAACAGAGGCACCTTACAGGGCTTTGGATTGGGCACATATTTTCATGGAAATAAGCATTAATTTGGAAAACTCCTCCACCCAAGTATGCCCTGTTTCAATATGTCAATATTTATTTCCACCAAGTACTCCACTGTCTACAGTACTAGATATAGCCCCGATGTGACCAAATGAAAGGGTTCATATGCTCTGTAATGGGCAGGTTTCCTCCCTTATCTTATGTCCATAGTTAATGGGATAAACATGAAATCATTGGTATTGAATGACAACAAACATAGCATTGTTGTGCTATGCTTTACATGCACTTTTTGTTAAGATCCACATTATCCACAAAAATGTTATTTATAAAGATATGCTAGGAGGCTTCGCTCGCCAACCCCTGTGTTTGGTTAATCGGATATACAATTTTTTTTTCTTCTTTGGAATTGTTTCAATTTCATTATTTGCACTTTTACTTGAAAGCTTCATCAAAAACAATATTTTTTGAGACACATTGTGACAACGCAATGTATAACTGCCCATGAGTGAATATTGTTTCTGTTTCTCTAATAAATAATCCAACTTTTTCTAATGTTTGTCCCTGTGATTTACTGATTGTCATAGCAAAACTGTAAACACTTTAATACGAATGGCATATCACAATCTCCTTTTGTGTGTAATGTTATTCGAGGAATATATACATTACCTTTCTTTTTGCCTGTTAAAATTTGCATCGCTTCTCCGTGGTCATAAATATACACCTAACCGAATTGTGTATTCTATGAAATTCAACTTGTCGTTGCTTTAACTGTTCCGGGACCACAGATTCTCATAGCGTATGGTCTGTTATTGTGTAAATCCACGTTTTGTGCATTTAATAATGCAAAAAGACTTTGTTGTCTACTCTTTGCCTTTTATTTCTGACCTCGATTTGTTCTGCTCTTTTTCAATTACACCTGGTTCTGATGGTTAATCACCTTTTGTTTTGCAGTAATGCGATCTTTTCTATCTTTTATTTGATACTGTAGCGACTGACATGATAAAGTGTCACAAAAGTCTTACTTGAACAATCGCAGACTTCGTAACCCCAAACAACTTTCTAGCACCCTCTCCAATCCCTCATCCCTGTGTCCCGCCCCCCACCTTTACCGCATCAATCAATATCCTGCTATCAGTCTTCCGTGCTGTACTCCGTCCTCCATCAATCGGACCGAACAGTCACTTAAAACCAAAAAGGCCTCAACCTGGCTGGGACGCTACAATACTTTCTAATTTTATTGTTTTCATATTATGTACCTTTCTGAGCATGTGTATTGCACCATTATTTGTTTGAGCCTTTGGAATTCCACTGCTTTCATAATCTCTTATCTGCCTTTTTTTCTCTCCAACGCCTTTGGGTCTCTATTCTCCGTATTGTGCTTATGCGCTTTATATGTATTGTGAGCACAGAATATGTGTGCACTACATTCTTTTACTACGACGGACTGTTTTTTGATGGTTGTGTTTTTATATATCTTTTGTAAGTAGGGCGTGTCTTTCAAGAATCTCATGTTCCACGTCCCTGGGACAATCTCTTGGCACCAAGTCTCATGTTTACAGTCCCCGCGAGACGCTCCGTGGGAAGTCAGTTTTGTCTCGCGGGTCTTTTAAATGTCTACCTAGAACTTCCGAGAAGATCATGTATCGTCGCCCTGCTTTTGCTTTTCAGGAATTCTTTTAATAATAGAGAGATTTATCCTTGTCTTAATTCTGACCAATCTCCCTGTCTATGCCACTGAAAAACAACCCCAGAGCATCATTCTGCCACTACCATAACATGGCTGCTTCACCTTAGGGATGTTCTAGGCAGGTGTTGAGAGTTAACTTTTTTATTAGAAAAAGTGATTGGAGTTTTATCCAAAGAATCATCAGTCCAGGGAATTTTTCTTAGAGACTTAACTTAAATGTTATTTGGTAAACTACAAGTGGACTGTCATGTCTTTTACAATGTAAAAATGCATATGCAAAAACTAGACAAAAAAAATTTAAAATGGGTGTTTTGCTTTTATTTAGCAGAAAAATCTGTCAATGAGGTAAGCAAAATTTACTTGACAAGATTTCTTAAAGTAAGCTAAATAATCATAAATAGAAATTTTTCGATGTCAATAATTGTTAACAATAAGGAAAACAAGATTTAAATGTCATGGTATAAATTTCACTTGCTTAGATTTCATTTTTTGCAGTGTACTCAAGAGTGTCTTCCACCTAGTCACACTACCATAAATGCTTGATTGATGGAGTGCTGCCGAGATGGTCGTCTTTCCAACAGTTTCTACCATCTGAGAAGAGGACTTCTGAAGCTTTTTAAAGTGTTCACCGTGTTCTTGGTCACCTCCCCGACCAAGACCATTCCTGCCTAGTTAATCAGTTTGGTTGGATGGCCAGTAGGAAGAGTCCTGGTAGTTACAAAGTTCTTCCATTTCATAATTATAGAGACCAATTTACTCCTGGGAATGCTCAAAGCTTTAGAACCAGTCCTGATTTATGTTTCCCTCCAGTTTTATCGTTGAGGTTTACAGAGAGTTCCTTGATCTTCATGGTTTGGTTTTTGCCCTGACATGCAGTGTGAATTATGGGACCTTACATACACAGGTCTGTGTCTTTCTAATCGATGTCCAGTCAATTCAGTTTTGTTTACTGGTGGACTCCGATCAAGTCCTAGACACATCAAGTATAATTAAAGCAAAGAGGATGTGCCTTAAGCATAATTTGGAGTGCCACAGGAAAGGGTCTGAGTACTTATATAAATGAGAGATTTCAGATTTTGATTTTTAATAAATGTGCACTCCTTTTGGAAAGCATGTTCTCACTGTCATTTGGGGTTATTGAGTGTAGATTAATATGCAAAAATGGAAAACTTATCAATTTAAAATTAAATCTACAACACAAAGTGTGCAGTAATTGAAGGAGTTTGTGTAGAGGTTCTGTTATTGCCCAAGTTGGTTTTCCTGTCTAGCCTTGCCACTTTCTGTGCCACAGAATAGCTGTCCAGGGCTACCAAAACAAACATCGTTGCAAGCTGAACAAAACCCTTACTTGGGAAAACACTACATCCCAGACTCAACTTACGAGTTGGGTTTCTGGTTTGTTCATAGTTATATAATTTGTATTCAGATTCAGTTGGCAAACACTATAACATTACACTAACTTCAGGTAGATGATAAGATTACTTCTGTCATTAACAATACAGCAAAATCTTGCCTGCTGTAAGAAATGTCATATACAATAAGTTCAAGATATTTCCCCACTTTTCTGAATGGCTTTCAACTATTATATTTAAAATTAGGAATTTCTCGGTGAAGGTATAAAACAAAGCTTGCATCCCTAAGGTAAAGGTCCTAAATAAGTGTGGGTGTTTTTATATATATAAAAAAAACAAAAAAAACAACCTTCCATGAAAAACTCTATGCAAACTCATTTCTTGCAAAAAATTTTAAATTATTATTTTTAATATAAATTATCTTAAATCTCAATTTTCTTTCAAAGGTAAGCAAATATTAAAAGAATATTCTACCCAAATGATACTTTTTCTTCTGTTACTTACCTATATTATTTGCAGTAAAGGCCAAGAAAAACTTTTTAATATTGTGTTTTTTATGAAGAACAGAGATGTCAACGTCCATAACGACATCTCATTTGTGTGACACCAGTGTAAATTATCTGTCAGATATTCAGCTGCATACCCATAACATTTGATATATCTATTTCTGCTAAAATATTGTTAAACAAACCACTTTTGGAAAATCTCTTGTGAATGCTGGTAGAACATGCTCAAACGAGAACAATCTTGTGAACAGACTAACAGCTCATTCATTGGGTACCGTTCTGCTCACATAATATCAACATTATCAGCAAAACACAATCTTAGAGAGGAGCACAAGATTACAAGTTAAAGAAAAGCAAGTGAAAACATTCTGAGGTGGAAATTATGCCTCATATTTGTACATATCGGAGGTGCTTCAACAAGGAGAATGTCAATGCAATGGTGTAGCGTCAAAAACGTCAAGAATGCCCATGTTTAAGACATGGTGAGGACAAGATTAAATATCTGACATATGGATGGTGCATCTCTAGTGTACAGATTTTTTTCATGATCACTTTGATATTGTTTGTTCACAACTGTTGGGTCAGGAATTTTATCATGGACATTAAAACATGGGATTAAGCCATTTTCTTGGACATTACTAAAAACAATACAAGGTAACAGATGGAAAATATTTGTGTTTATTATTTTACCAAAGTCATATTCAAAGAGAAGCAGTGTATCTGTAATCTCTGATATACTGTATATGCTTCTGGGTTTGAATGGAAAAAACCCCAGTAGGTTCAGCAACTGAAGCAGGAATAATCCACACAGATTCAAGTCTCTGCACAGAGAAATCCTAATAGAGTCTTGCTTACTCATTACCCTTTACAGTAAAGGGCAAGTAATACAGATCTTCACTACAGCTCAAGGCAGAAATCTTTAGACTGATGCCAGGCTCAGCACTTCTCATAATATTTTGCAGTTACATCTAGGAAAGTGCACATCTTTAAATCTGTAAAACTGTACAGTGGTCATGCTTCTGTGCTCAAAACAATCTCATATTTCTGAAGACAGTGCAAGTATACAGCAAAGCATATAATTTACTATAATGTCTTATTGAAGGAAAACTATGCATGCTTCTAAGTACACAGAATTAATCTACAGTTAAATTAATATTTTACCACTGCACTGCTTTAAAGAATTTAATTTGAATAATGAAATATGCAGACATGCCTAAATAGCCAACATGAAGGGTATTATTTTGAATAATAATCTTCTTAAGTCACACAACCGTTTCATAGTGTTTTATTCAGATGTTTTCTGCTGATGCTGTGGGAAGAAAAAAAATGGGGAAGTGAAATAAAAGGGCACTACAGTAAAGTCATACACATGGATATTTCATTAGTCGTTTTCTTCTCAAAAGCAAAAGCAGAGACAAGTAGAAGATAAGTTAATTCAATAGTCATGGAGGAAATACAGTGGCAGTTGTATTAATAAATACCAATTAGTTTAATGCAACACATTTCTTTGTGTCCAAGATATCTGTTTGAAGAGTATTTTAAATTCTTGTAAAAGCTACAGTCCATTTGAGTAGTTGCTTAACAGAATGGCTCTGTGTATATCTGGTGAAAGCACCAAGCACTTCTGTGTCACAAAGACTTGGAGAGTCACAACTGCAGACATAAACAAATGCTATCATTAGAGAGCTTTAGGATGCCTGCTGTTCCATTCAGGTTATAATGAAAAGAAGTGAAGCACTACACAGATTGGCACAACATTTTGTCAGTGGAAGACTTAATTTTAAAATAGATTATTATACCAAGATTCCTACCAATTTAAGTTAAATAATACACTATTAAGCTACTTTAAATAGTAAATATTGATACCTGGTAGGTGTACCTTCAGAATTAGTACTTAGCTTTCAGTCTTTCCAATAAATTTATAGTTTCAGATTGCTGCTCTATGATCCAGTTCTCACTGTGTGAAAGATTATTTGTAAAAGACAGTTCTCTCATATTGAGCTGAAACAAAGAATAGCTAGACTTTTAGGTTAACTTAGAAAAGGACTGGTACTGGTCAGGCCAAGATGTGCATTGGCACTATGATAAGGATAGCGAGAGAGAGAGAGAGAGAGATAGATTGAGCACTATATCATAGGTAGAGTGAAACACACTATTTAATAGATAAAGGCTGGTTCCGTTTTGGCTTTTCAATAACTACATCCCCACCCAAATATTTCCCACCTGGTGCCACTAAGTTTCTTGTATAGTTTTTCAAAAGAAATTAATACACTCAGAAAATAAAGTTAGAGTAAAAAATTTTGGAATGAACAGAATTTGGAAATCCTATTAATTAAACTCGCATTAAGATCACCCCAGAAATTGATGAAAGTGCACATTGCTTACCTGGTAAATATTCTTCAAGAGCTTTCACCATCCAATTTATTACAGAAAATATATTACAGTGAGTGTGTGTGTGCACAAGAAAGAGGATCTTTTCAAGAATAACTACATCTATATTTTTTCAGAAACTCATGTCAAGCACTGAGAAGAAAGCAGCATTTAATGGTATTTGTTGTAGACACATCTGTTCACCTAAACTAAAGGCTATGGTTGGGAGTTCCAGTCCTCCATGAGCAGTTCACCGGAGGGTGTGGAGAAAAACTTTAAAAATACTTGTGTCCAGCACTTTTCAAACCTGTAAACTATTATAGGTAATGTATACTGTATACGAGGTGTGGCAGAAAAGTAATGAGACTGATTTTTTATTTACTAAAGTTTTTATTTTTTTCCAAACATCAATGTTATCCCCTTCAAAGTAGTTCCCTTGGGCAGCTACACACCGATGGAGACGTTGTTCCAACTGTTGGTAGCAACACTGGACGTCTTCAACTGGTATGGTCTTCAGCATGTCCGTTACACTCTTTTGGATGTTTTCTAAAGTCCCGAAATGACGTCCTTTGAGGACATTTTTCAGTTTAGGAAAAAGGTGTGTGAATAAGGGGGCTAGGGAACCACAGGAATGCCTTTTGAGGTCAAAAATTCTGTTATGGAGAGGGCAGTGTGACATGGGGCGTTGTCATGATGAGCATCCATTTGTCTGCAATGTCTGGTCTCACGCGAATGACCCTTTTTCTGAGCCTTTCAAGGGCGTCTTTATAAAAAAACTTGGTTGACAGATTGTCCTGGAGGAACAAATTCTTTGTGGACGATTCCCCTTTTGTGACGCACAACCAAAAACAAACTTCGCTAATAGCTGTCACAAAAATCACGTAGTTAACGGAAGGAGTTGAAACTCGCACTGAGCTATGGGAGGGTACTGATACACGTGCTCTATCAAGGACAACAGCGCAGCGTTGCCAGATCGCTTGCAGTGTTGCCAGTCTCATTACTTTTCTGCCACACCTCGTATATTTCTTTTAATTATTCACCTACCTGCGGGCTCCATGGCTGTTTTATTATTTACTTTCCCTTCTCTTAACGTTATAATTGTCAAATTTCTTTCAATTAGTACCATTGCACTATTGTGCTTATTTACTTTATTACTATCCTTCAGTATCCTTCTGCTTAAAATTATCATATTTAGTAATACTTATTAAAGATGCTTAATAATAGTTCATATAATTATTTAAATTTGCTCTTCCCCTTTTCTTTTTAGTATTAGATGTAGGAAAAATTCTATTTGTGTGCTAATAATTACATTGCACTTAGGTTAATTCCCAACTAATAGCATACTTTGAAGAGTTACTAGTTTTTATATATTACTCCCAATACATAATTTATAAGGAGTGTTTGTGGTAGATAGTAAATACTTATACAGTATCTTAGGAACTTATCAGTCTTCTGTTTAAAGGGAATTTGTGCATTTTGAGAGTGCCTTACATAGAATAAGTAATTTCTACCTCAGCAGATTGAAATATGGGAACATTTCATAAACAGTTTATTTTTTAGTATAGAACATTTTATCCTTAAAAGAATGAAAGTGACTTTTTTTAGTCTCAACCAATAGCACATACAATTACAAATTTAGCCATATATACTGTAGATTACATTTCCTGTCATTTCTTTAATAAAAAAAGCAAAAAAAAAAAAGTATAATGCCATCCAAAGGAAAAAATGTTTCATATAATTTAGTGGAAATTAAAGTGTTTTAGACCACAAATCAAGCTGCTAAATCCAAAGATACAGCACAATATCTATGGGTCAAGAGTCACTGATTCTATGCTACAATTACCACATTTTTATATTAAAACTATTTATGTGAAAAATAGGAAATTCTAATCCAGTGCTGCTGAATTTGTGTTTCAAAGTCACTGATCTGAAACTACTCCTTGACCATGAGGAGAGTAGAACTATAACAAACAAACACACACTCTGGCAGCTCTGATGTAAAACATTACCAACCACATGCAATTCAAGGACTCAACTTGCTAAAGGTGGGGTTTCCAGATTGACATCAACATAAATTTAAGAGAGAGACTGACATGCAGGGAGACCTGTAAAGATTAGAGAGGAGGGGGACTGATTTGAAGGAAGCAAGAGGAGAAAAGGGAATGGTCACAAATTATTAGGAAGTAAAGTTTTACTGTAGTATATGATGCAGCATTCACAAATACTTCCCAATAATATAGCATTAAACACCTTACTTAAAGAACTATTATAACATGAAATGGTGGAAGTGAGTAGTAGTGGTAGTACCAGTGTGTGAAAAATGCTAATATTCTTGTTTATTAATTTTATTGGCTTATTTTAAATCTTCTCCACAAGAAATTAAACTCAACAGATACCGTCCATGAGAAAGTCATACAGTGTGCTCCATGGAGTTAGTTTTAGATCTGCTCTTTAATGGAGATAAAGTATGTACATTTTGTAGTATGGATGTCAATCAGTAGCTAGGCTCTTATAAATAAACACCTAAGTAGGCATATACAATGGACCATTATATCCAAGTGATTTGAAGACACCTTACAAACCATTAGATTTATGCCTGTGGATCACAGGTACTGCACGGGCCAACACTTTAACAACCACTAATATAAGTTTATAAACCTGGGTTTCTAATGAAAACTGTAGTGAACATTAGCCTGCTTGTTATATTCTTAAACTAACCCAGTCATAAACCATCATCAGACAGATTATATATCACTTTGGGTGCATTTTTACCTTATGTCCCAATTATTTTTGATGCTGGTGTTGCTCCATGAAATGTCAGAGGACTTTGACTCCTAAGTGTTCAATCTTAGCCTTTTTGGGAATTGTATTGGGAGGAGGGAAAACAAGTCCTATTTTAGGGACTGGCTGTAGTGGTGGTAAATTTTTACAAGTACTTGGGAGTCCACATCAATGACATGTTGGGCTAGTCTCAGAACACAGGAAGTATATATAAAAAAAAAATAAAGGAAAACAAGCTCTTTTTTCTTAGGAGACTGCATTCCTTTAATGTTGGAAGTGACATCATTCTTAGCTTCTATAACTCTGTGATGGCCAGTGCGATTATGTATACTGTGGAGTGCTAGGCCGGTAACATCACTTCTAGAGAGGCCTACCAAATCAAAAAAAACTAATTAAAAAGAGCATGATGAGTTATGGGACACACTTTGGACCCCCTGGGAAAAGTAGAAAAGGAGAGCATGAAAACAAACCTTGCCATGATGAACAACGCTGCACATTCTCTCTCTGACCCACTGAGTTCTTCCAGCCAATGAATTATTTAGCAGAAATGTGTGAGGAAACGCTAGTGGGTCTCCTTTATACCAACAGAAATACATCTTTATAATGCCTCACTGTGACTAACAGCCAAGTCAGAAGTTTTTGTTTTTACATTTTCTTCCTTTATAGTCATTCTATTGTGTGTTCAGACTACAGTGTAATAAAGTTTTATCTATTTAAGTATCTATCTCTCACTACACTACTTAGATATATTCATCACTGCCACATGTGTTGAATACATCAGATGATTTTTATTTTAGGCTTGATGGATTTAGAATTAACTTGAATAAAAGCACATTCTTCCCAGAGAACAGTCTGGCATATAAGCTTAAATAGGATTGTTTTTCTTTAATGGTCAGTTTATATACAGTACCTATCAGTTACTGTCACAAAAAATGAAAAACAAATATCTTTTCAAATTCATTTTTTGCAGGTTGATGGGAAGTATTCAACAGGACACTAATAAATGATTATGTATATATGTATTTTTTTTTAAACTTTCTAAGACCTAGAGCAGAGGAATGGCACTACCGAATTTCCAATTTTATTATTGAGTCCTGAATGCATTTACTATTAGATTATGTAAGGAGCTGAAAGTAATGAAACTGCACATGCTTGGTTAGCCATGGAAAAGAAATTATGCTTAAAACTCTTCACTGTATGCTTTGCTCTTTGCTCCTGCCATTACTATCTCCAATTTACAAGTAATCCAGTGGCACCTCATGTTTCTACATTGGTAGCATACTTAGAGCAAATGAAGGACAAGATGCTACTGTCAGTTGCTGTATAGGTTATGGATGTCTGGAATTGATTATTTTGCATAGCGGAATTTAAATTAATGGAAGTAACTTAGTAACCAGACCTTTTGTCAAAATGTTTGCTTCCTGGGAATTAAACCTCAAATATTTTGTTCCCTTTCAGTAACACACTACTTATACCATATGCAGCCTGGCAACTTAAGTAAAAGAAAACTGCAAGGGCCCCTGGATGATCTTGGGCAGCCTAAAGAGCAAGTCCTTTCAGGAAGCTCAGCTTTCAAGAAAACACACTCTTCATCAATATGTACAAAGCATGACATAATTCAGTTAAAAACTGTATATTGCGCACACACCTACAATGAATCCACTGTCATTATCTAAACATTTTGGGGAAAATGGTCAACATTGTATAGGACGTCATTAGGCACTTGCCTCATTAGATCATGTTTTTTGGGAATACATTACTATCAAACAATTTCATGAAATAAAAAAAAATATTTGTCAGATAGTTTTGAATTTACAATTAATTCTAGAACATTATTTAGATAATATGCAAAAACCATAAAACATTTATAGTGATATCTTACTTTATATTGCTTGCGCTCATAATCTTTTTAAATTAAATTAGAAACACTGTTAATCTACCCTATATAATTAAATGGGAAAAGCATGATACTGTATATTTCAATTGAAAAATAGAAAATAAAATTCTCTATGAAGCATGGTCCAATGTTCAAGAATCTGGAAAGAAGGTATCAATGCTGTTCTGTAATAAACAAGCGGATCCTTTTTAACATTTACAATGTTTCAATATCCCAAAGAATCTACCACAAATTGTACTCTCTGTTCACTAACAGTCATGTGTAAACTAAGTATCTTCTTCTTCTTCTTTTGACTGCTCCTTTTAGGGGATGCCACATTGGATTATCTTCTTCCATATCATCCTGTATTCTGCATCTTGCTCTGTCACACCCATCATCTGCATGTCCTCTCTCACCACATCCATCTCTTCTCTTAGGCCTTCCTCTTGCCTGGCAGTTCTGTCCTTAGCGTCCATTTTCATAATATACCCAGCATCTCTCCCCAAGGCAATCTCACCTCTCTGACTTTGTTTCCAAACTGTCCCACCTGATCTGACCCTCTAATATACTTGTTCCTATCTCTCCATCCTCGTCAAATTCAGTGTAAATCTTAGCATCTCTGCCACCAACAGCTGCTTCTCCTGTTTTTTGGTCAGTGCCACTATTTCCAACCTATATTAACATAGCTGGTCTCACTATGTCCTATAGACCTTCCCTTCCACTCTTGCTGATACCCATCTGTCACAAATTACTCCTGACACTCTTCTTGCCTGCACTCTTTTTCACCTCTCTTCCACAATCCTCGTTACTCTACTATTGATCCCAAGTATTTAAACTCATTCACCTTCGCCAACTCTACTCCCTGCATCCTCACCATTCCACTGACCTCCCTCTCATTCACATACATTTATTCTGTCTTGTTCATACTGACCTTCATTCCTCTCCTCTCTTAAGCATATCTTCACCCTCCAGGGTCTCATCAACCCGCTCCCTACACTTGCTACAGATCACAATGTAATCAGCAAACAGCACAGTCCAAGGGGACTCCTGTCTAATTTTATATGTCTACATGTTTACTACCACTGCAAATAATAAAGCCTGATGTAATCCCATCTCCATGATGAATGCATCTATCCTACTGCAGACCTCACCACTGTCACACTTCCCTCATACATATCGTGTGCAACTCTTACATACTTTTCTGCCACTCCCGACTTCCTCAAACAATACCATAACTTCTCTTGAGGCACCCTGTCATATGCTTTCACCATGTCCACAAAGACACAATGCAACTCCTTCTGGCCTTCTCTAAACTTCTCCATTAGCACCCTCAGAGCAAATATTGCATCTGTGGTGCTCTTTCCTGGCATGAAACCATACTGCTGCTCACTAATCATCAACCCCCTTCTTAACCTAGTTCCACTGCTCTTTCCCATAACGTCATGCTGTGGCTCATCAGTTTTATCCCCCTGTAGTTACTACATCTCTGCACATCCCCCTTATTCTTAAAAATTGGTATTAGTATACCGATTAAACAATCTGGTTAAAAACTCCACTGCAATCTCTCCTAAACACCTCCATGCTTCTACAGGTATGTCCATCTGGACCAACAGCTTTTCCATTCTTCATCATTACTTCCTCCTTGCTAATCTTTTGCACTTCCTGATTCACTACTGCCACATCATCCAACCTTCTCTCTCTTATTTTCATCATTCGTCAGTCTCTCAAAGTACCCTTTCCATGTTCTCAACACACCCTACTGGCTTTTGAGTACCTTTCTATCTTTATCCTTTACCACCCTAACCTGCTACACATTTTTCTTAGTTCGGTCTCTGTCTAGCCAATCGGTACAGGTTCTTTTCTCTGTCAGTGTCCAACCTCTCATACAACTCATCATATGCCTTTTCTTTAGCCTTCGCCACCTCTCTCTTCACCTTGCACCTTATCTCCTTGTACTCTTGTCTACCTTATGCATCTCTCTGCCTATCCCACTTCTTCACCATCCTCTTTCTCTGTATACTCTCCTGCACTTACCCATTCCACCACCAGGATTCCTTTTCCTCCTTCCTCTGTCCAGATGTCACGCCAAGCACTCTTCTTGCTGTCACCCATGCCACTTCTGTTGTAGTTGGCCAGCTGTCTGGTAACTCTTCACTGCCACCCAGTGCCTGTCTTACCTCCTCCCTGAACTCAACCTTGCAGTATTCCTTTTTCAACTTCCACTATTTAATCCTTGACTGTCCTCACTCTTCTCCTCTTCTTGATCTCCAATGTCATCCTACAGACCACCATCCTATGCTGGCTAACTGCACTTTCCCCTGCTTCCACTTTGCAGCCATCAATCTCCTTCAGATTGACTCTTCTGCATAGAATATAATCTACCTGTGTGCATCTTCCTCCACTCTTGTACATCACCCTATTTTTCTCCCTCTTCTTAAAATACATATTCACCACAGCCATGTCCATCCCTTTTGCAAAATCCACTATTGTTTGACCTTTTTAATTCCTCTCCTAGACACCATACCTACCCATCAAATCCTCATCCCCTCTGTTCCCTTCACCAACATGTCCACTGAAATCCGTTCCAATCACCACTCTCTGTCCCTTGAGTGCACTGTCCATCACTTCATCAAACTCACTCCAGAAAATCTACTTTCTCATCCATCGCACACTCAACTTGCGGGGCATATGCACTATCAACATTCATCATCACACCTTCAATTTCCAACTTCATAATCATCACACTTTCTGACACTCTCTTCACCACAAAAACACTCTTGATATACTGTGCCTTCAGAATAACCCTTAGCCCATTTCTCCTCCCATGCACCATGAAAGTGCTATTTGAATCCACCTCTGATACACCTGATCTTACTCCCCTTTCATTTAGTCTCTTGTACACACAGTATATCAACTTTCCTTCTCTCCATCATATCAGCTAACTTTCTGCCCTTACCAGTCATACTGTCAACATTCAAAGTTCCTACCCTCAGCTCCACTCTCTTTACCTTCCTCCTCTCCTTCTGCCTCCAGATACATCTCCTCCCTCTTCAGCCAACAGTAGCCCTATTTCTGCCAGCACCCTGTTGGGTAATAGTACTGGTGGTGGTTGTTGCTAACCAGGGTCTGGATCTATCCGTTACGGAAATCTGTATTGTTGTCCGCTTGTTTATCTTGCAAAAATTTAAAAAACAGGCAAACAGTAGATCTTCATTCAAACAGTGTTTGCAGGTACAAATAATGTGCTTGAACAAAAACACAAAAGGTGCCTTTTCAACCATTTATTCAACAAAAACATCAACAGGTATAATAGTCTACTGGGTGGGAAAGTAAATAAACTCTTGGACTCAGAACCTGGTATGGCCCCTCTTCAGCAAAAATGAGGCATATTGCATAACTGCCCCACAGACTCCAACATCAACTCGGTGAAGCACTCTTCCATGCAAAATTCTTCAGTTGCAAGATGCCTGTGGGTTTTCTTACACATACTGACCATATCAAAAGTGCTTTGTGTTTTAATTAAAGTACATCACCTTTATCTGTAGGCACTGCTTTTATGAAGATCTACTGTCTGCCTGCTCAAATATGTTTAAAAAAAAGCTCACTATTTCCATTGGGTGTACATAGTTTTCACATTACTGTAGTTCTCCGAACTGGGTATAGGGGAAGTGTTGAGTTTGAATTAATATTAACTGGAATATATTATAGATCACAGTTTTCACTTATTTTAATGTGATTGATAAAAATCAATAACAATAATCAATATCAATTCTGGTTGGTATTTGTCACTCAAATTACTGTTTTTTAAATCTTCTACATTATAATTACAAACAACATAATATATTTAATAAATAATTTATTATCAAGAACTTTTTTTATACAAATGTTTATATAAATTTTATAACATGGCATTGTTATGCAAATATTAGCTGTGCAGCAACACATCTTCAAAGTCCAGAGTATAAACCCCATGCCTTGTTAGTGTGCAGTTTGCATGTTTTCCAGGTACTCCTGTTTCCTCACATGTCCCAAAGATCCAAAAGGTCAGATTGACTGCTGATGTAAAACTTGCCCTTAGTACAGATGTACATGTGTACTCTGTGATATGCTGTTGGTCTGTCAAGTGTAGGCTCCTCCCTTGTATCTCATACTGTGGAGATGGACTTCAGCAGCCTGTGACTATGTACTAGAATAAGAGGATTCTTAAAATAGGAGAATTTTATAATTTTTTATAGAATGCACATAACAATACTCAATTGTATGTTCATTAGCACATAAATACCATTTGCATGCAATTTTTGAGTTACATAATTTTTACTAATTGCTATTTTGTGTTTTCTAAAAACACTACGCTTGTAACTAAAAGCTACAGTGAAGGTCTTTTTTTGAATCAGTGTTCTACAACAATGAGCTATATCATCTTGGAGGAGAAGACCGGTCAGTCTCATATCTGGATGACATTGCTGGTGCATCTTCTTCCATTAGTGCAAATTCTGAATATTTTCAGATTCATGCTTTTAATGAGATGTTAATCCATTATATTAGATGATCCACAACCCATTCAGCATTGGCTGCGACACGTTTGTCTTTGGTTTGCACATTTGTTTTTTTTGTTTGTGTGTTTTTTTGTTTTTTTTTTAATAAGGCTTGACTAATCATTCCCTGATTACTATTATAACTCTAGAGCTATTGTGCCTAACATCTAAACAGTCCCTAGTATCTAACAGCATCAATATTCCAAGGTTGAAGGTCCGTTCAAGAAATTAGCTGCTGAATGCCTAAGGAAAAACTACTTGAAATGCAGACATTTTAGTTGTTATTGAAATTAAGACAAATCTCTTCACTAAACACAATCAATACCTTTAAGGCATACGCTAAATTGCTTAGTCCAATTTTTTGGAATTCTATATTTAGTTTGGTTTCTGTTGTAAATGTGGTGGAATAGACATAATTGCAGTTGGATTTATAAAAGCGTCTCTGTTGCTTGATCTAATGTAGCACACATATACTATTAAAATGCCAGATGCTCTTATGGCCAAATAAGAGTACACATTATTTCAGAAAAGTTTATACCAACATGTGTTTGGACAACAGAATTTACATGATTGGCAATTAACTTTTTAATTGTCCATTCTACCTCAAGCAAAATGCACTGTGGCCTCAACAGATTGCTCCCCTTGCACAGATACATTCTTTTGGTCATAACAGTCAAGAATAAAGTAGTATAACTTTGGAATATACAACTCAATCAATGTACAATGGTTTTCTGTTTCAAAATGTATATAGAAAAGTGGAGCATGAAAAGCAGGAATATGGCCATAGAGTAAATGATTATTTACTGTAAATGAATCCTAATGGAGTCTTAAAGATTACATAGTTAAATTTCAACACAATAGTCACTCTTCTCGCATTACAGCTTACAAACAAGATTCAAAACGGTCTGATTAAAGACAATTGATAGCTTAATAAACAACATACTTACCAAAAACATTATTTATGTAAAATAATGCCATTAAATGTCCTTATCAGAAAGAACATTAGGAAGCAAATAAGAGTATATTAAACTGTCAACTATTCAAATTAGTCAGCACAGGAAATGATCTAAGCTAATACATTTAAAACAAATAATACAACACCAGCTGACAGTATAAGAAGTTAAAAGATATCAGTGAAGTTCAGAAATAAAGCTCCCTGTGTAGAATATTTCAGAATTGCAGCTCAATAAATGTATTACAAGATGCATAAGATGCTCTGAAGTGGAATAAACAAATTTGATAATGGATGGATGAACAGACAAATTAAATGTGGTTGTGTATTAAAATGCACAATATATAAGTCACAAATATGTGTCCTCTTTTTCAAATGAAACAGGACAGTGGTCATTTATTCATGGATATGGGTTCAAATCCAATAAAATGTTGAATCTATGAGGAGTTTACATGTTCTCTCTGTGGGGTTTTCCTTAGGTTCTCTAGTTAATGGGATACAGTGTGGAATAGAGGCTGGCTAAGATCCTGGACTATAAACACTAAGAGTACAATTTCTGCTATAGACTCACTGTGCCAGTGCTCTCTCTCTGTAAGAAATATCTGTGAACACTTTTCATGTATAACTAAGAGTCTCCTTACAGAAGTCAAGATCAGGTTTATTTTCATGAGTACACAGAACAATGTGATTTACAATACAGTCCTTGCTTGGACTAGCACAATAACACAAGCAGACAAAAAAGATAAGTGAATATTTTACAATGAATGCAACACATACAGTTAATGCTAGAAACAGTCATGGAGCTGTCAGTATGAGTGGCTCTTCTCAAAACTGTCTACGTCTTAATGGTACGAACTCTAATGGTCCTATGCCATTTTCTCCCTCGATTCTGTCAATGTGGCTGATGTGGATAGATGAAGACCATTAATAATGTTGTCAAGTGTGTGTCATGTGTGCTGGACAAAAGGGAACAGTGCTAAGATTCTGTGCCAACTTCAATGCTTTGTATAGTACTTTGGTGAACAATAATGAACTAAGCAGGTGCCATAACAGGACAGCATGGAGTCTTGTGTGCACCTGAAGATGTTTGTGATAATTACTGTAGACAATGGACCTTTTTTCAGAGGTCTAAGTAAAGGCCATCATACAAATAGCCAATATGTATTATGTCCAATTAAGCTTTGTCTTTGCATTTCTAGGTCTCACTGTCAAAGTGGCTGACCCTCTCTCCAAAATAAACAGGAGTGTGGTTAGAGTGGGATAGGCATGTGAAGGGAGTATAGCTACTTCCTGATGTCTTTGACCAGCTCCTTTGTTTTTGCTGATATTAAAGGAAAAATTGCACTCCATAAGCCATCTCATTATTGTTGATGAACAGGTCTACAATGGTTGCTTCATCAGAAAAGTGAATAATGGAGCTATTTGAATAAAGAGTTTCACAGTTAAACGAACACTTTGCCCTATGGGGTGCTTATGTTGAGGATGATTAAGGTAGAAATGATGCTAAAAACAAGCAGGCTGCAGTCAATCAGGCATATGCGAAAGCTTGAGGGACTTGTGATTCTTGTATCCCACAAACAGGATTCTCCAGCAAGACCTTGAATCTTTGAAATTTGCTAATAACACAGCAAGTCCTTTGTAGATGGGCTCATTATTAAACATGACATCTGGTTGTCCTCTACCTCTTTGGGGCTCATTTACATATTGTGTGTTCTGCAATACAGATAGCTTAACTTGTCAAAAATAGTGCTTTAGACTAGTCTTTAAAACTTGTATCACATTATATGCATTTACTTGCAGGTACTGATATCACATGGTGTCCTTCACCACACTTATTTGGTTTTTTATTTATTTAATTATATAACTTCCTTTTCAGGTCACACTACCACAACATTCTTCTCAAACTACAAATCAAAGCGATTCAGAGCAACAGGATACAATATAATTCAAAAATAAATATCAATAAACCTATATAGATAGACTTGCTGACAAGAAAACAGATCTAAAACCAAACATATCAAGTTACCCTGTGATGGACTTGAACTTTGTCCAAGTAGTAGTCCTGCCTTGAATCCTATGCTTGCTGAAATTGGCTTCAGTTTCATGACCCTGCTTAAGATAAAGTAGGTTTGGAAAACAGATGGATATACAAAGTTTAAAATGAAAAGGTGTGCTTTCAGAATCTATTTGAACATTACCACAAGGAAAGACTAAATATAAAGAAAAACAGAGTGTTCCTGTATGCATTTATATATCAATATAAAGTGGCATAATGAAATTTTGATTTATGAGAAGCTCAATGGTAAAGATTCTAAGGTGTCTGGAAGGTCAACTCAAGAGAACCTGGTATTCCGAGTTACTAAAATTTAGTATGCTTAGTGCTTGTGGTACACTGGCAACACATCCAGGAATATTTCTTGCTATGTGTTCAGTGCTTTTGGGATAGGAGCTGGTCGTGCTGTTGTTTTGAACCAGATGAAACAGAAGTGAGAATATTACACATTAGCAGCACAGTGCTGAAGATGATTAGAAGTGAGAAGGGGAGCAAATGTGGTTGTGTCGTTTAAGTGGTGATGTGTTTGCAGCATTTGGTACAAGTCTCTATAATTACAAACAACTGGTAATCCATATTTAGCAGAAGAGTATATTTGTTAAAGACTAGGAAACAGCTTTATCACTTATAAGATTAAAAATGAAATTGTTACTACAATATAGTAGAGAACATATTAGACAAAAGTCACAATACTACAAGAACAAACCTTATATGCATCCCATTGGCTTAACTACATTGCACTGATGTCATGATTTACTAACCAGGTGGTAAGGAGAGTGCCCTTGAGTTTACCCATGTTGACTATATTAACCAGGCACACATGAAACGGTAGCTACAAAAAACAAACTATGCAACATGTCTTCTTTTTCACATGGCACATATGCATAGTGATTTTATGTTTTGGATCATAATCAAGTGTATAATTACCAAACAGTTTATTGTAAAACAAGCAGAACTACATGGCATTGTTTAGAAAAATTATGTTTTAATATGCACACTGTCAATGGTGTCAGCAACTTTTGGCACACACACTGCTTTTCATAAATTAGTTCTAAGTGAAAGATTTGATAAACAAGCATAGAAGTATTTGTTTGTCATCCATTTACACAATATTGGTGTTTATGAATGGCAATGTGAAAACACATGTTTTCTGTGCTAATCAGAAGCTTCTGAAATTTCAGCAGTTTGTAGCATAACTAAGCATTTCAGTCAAATTTAAAATTACCTACTGTACAAACGTAAACTGTAACCTTGTACAGTAAAGTATATTTTTTCATTTAAGAAAATCTTTCCAGGCTTATTTTTGCAATGACAATTAAAGATAATAAGCTTGCCTTGATTGGATAACTCCCAGAAAAATAAAAAAGTTGATTGGGGTGGGGGCTGTGAATAGATAAGGGAGTTCACATAGTCCCCCAACACACCACCCTGTCTACACATCACAGACCTAAGGAATAGTGTTTTACAAGTCAAAGAAATTCTCACATCGAAAATTTAAAAATGCATATACACACTTACGGATCTGTTCGTTGTTTTTTCACATTTCCAATTGCCAATTCCTGACACTGCTCAATGTAGATCACTAGCTCATTCTTCTTAGCGTTGAAAATTAAAGCAAACTGCACTCCTCCCTGAACTGTAAGGTTGCCAAAATCTCCAGCATCACTGTACAAACTCATCATGCTGCCACTCAGCTAGAACAAGACAGAATACATAGTTTAAAAAAGGAAACAATTGGCAAAAAGTTTTCCCTTGCAATATTTCAAATTAACAAAAATTTTCAAAATCTATATGTGAAACAATTTACATGACCAAAATACAAAATCTATTTAAAGAACATGAGAAATGTTTACAATTTAGTTTCACACTGGAAATAATGCATTTTGCATGTGACTAAGCATTCAAAGATATTATAATCCAGTTATTGTGTGTATTGGCTTTGTATCTTGACCATTTCAGGGTGACTGTGCACATATAGGACTCAATATACATAGTCAAATGTAGCAGGAGCAATGAAGTACTGATTGATTAAGAAAATCATTAAAACTGTATAAGTATAACTTAAGCATACATGGTGGTAGTGGTGGTGGCGATTTAGAAATGAATTTTAGACAGCTAATCAAAATGGCAGCTCAAAGTAATTAGATTTTAATTTCTTTTCAAATTATCAAAAAGCAGAGCATGAAACATATTATTAAAATCAATTTCACAGTAAATCAGGCATAACATTTCACAATACTGCAAAAATGGCAATTAGAATAAATGTATATGCTTCACAAATGCATGCCGGGGGCAGAGTTGTCATTATTAAACTGTTTTAAGTTACCCATACATCCATTTTTCCTATTAACAATTACAGAACATGAAATGAACATATAAAACAGGAAAGTTGCATCAAGAATTGAATAAAAAAAAAAATTAAACCTATTATCTATGTAGTAAAGTTACATAAAATGTGTGTGTGTAGTTTTATATGAAGTCAGTTTTAATTTTAAATTTGAGCCAGGGCACAGTGAGAAGATAGTCATTGTTTTGCTATATCTCATTAAAGAAAGCTTACTGATTACCAGCAGTAAGTTACTCTGGTACAATATTTAAGGTCATATTTCCCACTATTAGTGGGACAAGTCCCAGGAAAGTCTTTGGATTCAAATGACACAAAGCCAAATATAACAATAGATTACCTGACAAAGGAGAGTTTTGGTTCTGTACTAAATATAATGAAAGGGGTGTGAAATCTGGATTTTGAAAGAATGAATCAATTTAGGTTTTAAATGGTTATAGTTAATGGTTGCCACTCTACCACTTGACAGTTTAAACATTTATATTAAATTAACAAACAAACAAATAAATAAAAGAATCAATATTAGGCATAGGCCATTAAAACTATAACATACTGAAAGCTGGGTAAGTACTCTATTTTATTTTTGACAGAGGTAGGATTCTGTCCTCTACTTAACAAGCGGAAGGATTTTACAGCTTTTTGAGAATTTCACTGTGGATTACACAAGGGATGATGATTGGACTACCTCATTTACCTTAAGATGTGCTCATGCAGAATTCAATGTTTCCTCTAAGGTGCACATGTGTGCAAACAAACAACTTTTTATGCTTCAGCTCACCATATTTTCCAAAATTGCAGAACAAAGCACATCAAGAAATCCCTCCCAATGCTACTCCTTCCAAGATTTATAAAGGGTGGCTGGTGGGCCATTGGCAAACCTTTTCAAAATTGACATTAAAGTGATCCAGTTATTTTGTCGTAAGGCAACTCCGCCAAAGTGTAGCATCTCGGATGTTTGAGGAAACAAGCAGGTGACAGTCTCCATAGAGACAGAACCACACAGTCTCGAGTTGCATTAAAGGAACTAGGCTGAACGGTGAGGAATTTTTGGATTGGGAAAGATAAAGACGACACCAGGGGTGTCATGGACAGCTCTCAATGATGAGGTTTCCATGAGCAAGCTCTTCATTTTATCTGGTGCCTTCTGTGGCCAACAATGAGACTTCTCTTAGAAAGAAAGTTAAAATGGGACAAGTTAAAGGACCCTGTCACAAAACACCAAATTCACTGTCCTTTCAAAGAACATTAAGTGCCGTAGGTGTCTTTGTGTCGGTCATTCTTTCTCCTCAAGACAGCCTGTGGACAATAAATTGGGTGTGCAGAACCAAAATCCATATATTTTCAGCATGGACGACAGTTGAGTATTTAGGGATGTGAATGAATGTCACTAAACTTTAAAGTGTACTAAACTCATTTTCTCTTCAATCCTGAAATATTGACCATCAGAATCATAGTAATACTAGATAAACTTTCAATGAGGTTTAATAATCTAGCTGTATGTATTGGACCATACGTATATAAGATACACAGTCAAGTTTAACTGTGTCATTTTTGCATATTTACAGCATATTTTTTCAGCCTCACAATTATTAAATAGTATCATTATGACTTCAATAAATTAAATAAACATGCCACATTGGCAAATACATTTTGAAGTGCATTCTGCAATGCATGTACCTGTATTTTCTTTAAACACATGAATAGGTAATTACTGTATATTGCATAATAGCAATTAACACTCACAATGTAATGCAAGGGAAAGTTTTTGCTCACGCTATGCTAGTCCTTAGTGGAAAAGAAATTTATTCACTGACATTTTCTGAGCAGTAACTTATAAACCAATACTGCTTAAATTAATACTAAAAAAAAAAGATCCAAACATTACAGGATATCATTAATATCATTAAATAGTTCATGGGTGCTGGGCAAAAAGTAAAAATTTAATGGACCAATCAAGTTAAATTTTATCACACACTATTAATGCTTTAATTTTCCAACTCTTTATTTCCTTTTTAACATTGTTCTTTATGATAAACCAAACTTCTCAACTAAAAGTCAATCCTTTACTTCTGTATTACTGTATAAAACTCTTTATTGTGGCGTTTTTTGCTTGCAGATTGTATTTCACAAAAGCTACCAGATATTTCTCTATGGTCAACCACAGAACAGGACTACAGTAATGTACTTGTAACTGAAGGTTGCACCCATAACTAAAGTGCTAATACACTTGTTCTAATGGCCATTTATTTAGCTTCAAAAACCCAATGTGCTTTACCAATTTAGCGCCTGTTCATTTGTTTTAGGTATTAAGTATGTTTTAGAGAATGCACCAAATCTCTCTGAGATTCTGTGCTAACACATTTAATGCTATATCAATAGGGTAATTTGCTTTGGGATTTAAAGCAGCCTTATGAGCGGAGGCACAAGAAAGTCTGACAAATGTAGAACTGTTGAAACAATTACCGGTAACGTTTATTTTGTTACTGTTGGAGACTCTCTGCAAGTATAGATAAATAGTCTGTTTAAAATCTTGACACGATTTTTACCTGCTGTACTGCCTACACTGCCTGTAATGATTTTCAACTCCATCTCTAATGTCTTCGTTTCTTTTCTGCCTGTATCCAAAGCCATGCAGATTATGAACTAACAACTCTAAATTGTCCGTCATATGGATAATGTTTGGCTGGGTGTATGAGTGTGCCCTGTGACATAGACATGTCGCGTCTGAGGTTGGCTCCCAATATGGAACAGGATAGGTGACAACTTCTGACAACCTCAAAATTGCTAAATGACTTTAACAATGGAAAGAAAAAAGGATGGATGACTGCAACTAAATCCATTACATGCTGAGGATGAACATGTAGACACCATTCTCGATACCTGTACTAGTATAGTGTTTACTTGACAAGAATCCATTTCACATTTTTAAGTTTCCTCATTTAAATATGAGATGTTACAAGTTAAAACAATTGCAATTTACAGTTGAGTGGTCACACTGTACTCTCAAAACATGCATGAATCATGGATTTGTGTTTTATATCTGAACTTATCCAACAGCATACAATTAAAACAGTAAGTCTTGTTTTTCCTTTTGGTTTTCTAAGATGAGCAGGATTAGCCCACTTTATTAAATATGAAGGACTTTTAAATAAATGGTGTGATGCAAATAATCCCACATTATTGAACTGGTACTATAGAAAGGTTAACCAAACTCAGCACAGCAGCCAACACAGCAAAGTGATGAGGAAATTAGACTCTAAACCACAAAGCTCAGTCCCAGCCTTTGACTCTCTACCAGCTCATGACCATCTATCTGTTCAACAGAAAATGGAGCTTTACAAAGTGAATTTTGATGGGCTATATCCCCACATACAATATGAGTCACTGGTATTAATGCAACTGTTATGTTTGTAAGAACTCATAGGTTTACTATACATAGAGGGCGTCAACAGATGAAAAGAAAAGAAAAAAAAAAACTTACCCCAGACACAGACAACAGGCCAGAGGAACTGCTTTGTTTCTTAGCAGAAATATCGGAGCCAGCGCTGGATAATGAGCTGACATCATCATCTAAGTCAATATCATTTTCCTGCAAATACATTGAGAGGCAAACACGTTATCATTTAGGAGTATGAAAGGCATTATACACAACACCACATGAACATATTGTTTGATATCCATTACTAATAGTCTAGTGCTAAGTAAATTATACAATATTTGTCTGTTTTATATTATCACACCAAATGCTAAGCTGTAACAGCAGCACAAAGCTCAGATACAAACCCACTCATACATACAGTACAAAAGGCCCATTTGGAGTCACTAATGAACTTACACATTTTTGAGAATGCAGGATTAATACACTATATTTGAGAATTTTTTTTTAGTGTTTTCCACTAAATATGCATTAATGGCTTGATGGTATAAACATTCTATAAGAAAATTAACCATTTTTACTGAGCAGCAATGGGCTCTTTAAAAAAATGTAATAAAAATTGTAAGTAAAAAAAAAAAGGACATGGATGGAAACAAGGAATTCAGACTCTTTCATAATGTTAAAAGATTTATTTCTTTCATAAGCTATTGTTAGACATCTTTAATTTTCCATCTTTTCACTTGTGCTCAATTTGATAAAAAATGTAGCAATTGCAAGCAGCACTCTACATAACTTTATTAGCTATGCATTCAATATATCCTTATCAGTGCTGCCAGTCTCCATGGTCTGATAGTTCAGGCTCAGGACTACACAGCTTTCATGTAAGAAATGTGAAAAATTCAAAGCTTACAGTGAAAGAAATTGCAAACTTTGCAAAAGGTGTGGTGGCAGCAGCACAATAGTGCATTTGCGGCTTATAGAAAATCCAGCATCAATAAAAGATTACCCTATGAATTGTCTGATTGGTTTTTAAAACCTTTCATTTTGGTTGAACATAGACAAGAGATATAAAACAAACAAAATAATAGATACTGGGACAAACTGGCCACCACAGATAAGCATGTTGTTTTCAATTTGGATGAAAAAGTGATGACCTCTTCCATCAGGTCTTCTTTTCAGTTTTTCTTCATCAGCCACCAGCTTTGGATCCCTGCTGCGGCTAATAAAAGGTGACACACCTAGCTGAACATACTGTCACCTTAATTATGCCTACTAGAAAAATGCTTTGAAAAAGCTAGACAAATACAGCCAACTGTACCCTACAATGGTTTTGCAAATTCACTTTTGGTGTCCAGGAATAATTTTAGGGACACAAAGATTGTCTGGCAGTAGTAATAAACCTTAAATCAATCAGTTGTATACAGTGCTGTTCAAAGAATACTCCATCACAAAATGATTTAAAAAAAAAAACTATGTAAAAGTTAAAGGCTGTGTGCGCACAATTCAAGAATAAACTAAACAATGGAGTAGATGAATAGCTGGAGAGAGTTACTATAATAGAATCAAGATATCAAGCTGTTGTTGTACTGTATTTAGAAAACTGTCATATTGATTGAAACGCATGATAAAATAGGCAAGTCTTTTAGCTTTTATCCCACATGGTTTAAAATGTCAAAAAGATATTCTAATACTGATGCAGGTTAGGATAAAAAAATTTAACTTTAACATACAGTTTTTGCAAGTTCTTGAGTGGCTTTCCGTATTGTGACAAGAATCACACATATGCACTGATGAGATGGCATGATCTTTAATAGATTATTTTGTGCTTTATGGAAGAAAAAACAAACTAGGCAGAAACAGGCTATAAACTTGCAGATATATAATGGCCATTGAGCAACAAAACAAAACTGCACTGTGGTTTAAGACAAAAGAAATCTGTATTATGTTAATATTTCAACAGTGCTCACAAATGTATGATTTTAAATGGTCCGTGTAACAATCTTATGAAATTCTGACGAGTTTGAATACTATAATAGAAATATATGGTTTTCAGGGCTCATAACCAATGAATGTGGGGAGAAGGCAGATCTTCAATTAAAAAGCTTGACCCCATTTGAACATGCTTCCTGTTTGTGCACTCAGATTTTTCATAAGTATCTATATAGCAATATTTTAGCAACAAAATGCATGTGCTTTAGATGTTGTAAACAAGCAACTGGAGTAACAATATTCTTTCATGGACGTTTTGCTATTATTTGCTGTTATTTAGTACTGGAGCCCCGCCGGCCTCAATTGAAGCTCATTGTATCAAAACACTTTGCAGTCTCTGTTCTCCATGAAAACAAGAGATTACAATTGTTTTCTCAGACAACATTACAAACACCTCAGCACCTCAGAGTAAGTAAAAGATTTTTAAACAAAATATTACTTTTGTTCGGTGTATTCCTTTAATGCAGAGGCAGCACTGTTGATACATATGTAAGGGAGATGATTAGACACATAAAATGCGCTCTCTTTAAATAAAATTAAAAAAAACTATTTACAAGAATCGGTAATATGTCTTTCTGTGGCCAGTTATTCTTAGTCCAGTGCTGAATAGCAAGCATTCATGTGCATCTTACACTAAAATACAAATATTGATAATGTGAGGATAATGAGCCAATATCTAATTCTAAAATTGAGCATCAGGTAAATCTCTCTGCTTATTGTAAAATTCTGCCATGATAATAAAAACTATAGAGTTTATATATAGAACAGAAACTGAGTATCTAGTTGTATATTAATGTAATACAATAGACCCCCGCAAAGTCGCAGTTCAGAGTTCGCGACCTCAGTCATTTGCGGATTTTTCCTTAGAACCTATCTAATAATTGTTAGCGGAAACCGCAAATATCCTCTGCAATTTTTATGCCTTTTTTCGTGGAAATACTGTACTGTAGAGAGAACAGGAAGCAACTGTATAGGAAAATGCAGCTTGGGATGTTGAAAGTTGCAACTCCCAGCAATCCCTGCAGTGGCTCCGGTTGGTCTTCTGCTGAGGGTGCTGGGGCTGTTGGGGTCAAAGGATGTCAGCACGGCTTTTAAAAAGTGGGCCGGTGACCAAAAGAGAAAAAAAAAAGTTTTTGTAATTTGTGTTTCAAGTTCCTGTCTGACTGCCATTTGTTTTGTTACCTGTACTTGTTCATTTTGTCCTGGATCATTTCATGATTGGTTTCTGAATTGTCTGCCGTCTGCCTGTGTACGAGGACTGTAAGTGGATTCATGGCCATCCTGCAAAGAAAGGAGCGCTCCTGAACCCGTCCACCCGTCTTCACCATTTCAGAAACTAGCAGTAGGACTATCTTTACATTGCCATTCAACGCGCGGATCTCTGGACTATCTATTTTAATTATTACATTTCATCTGTTGCCATTTTTCATGATTTACTATGTGTGTTTTCTTTGTGCTTTATTGTATTTAATGTGTAATCTCCATAAGGGGAACAGGGGTGGTATTATTGTTTTCATTACATTCTTTATTTGCTGTTTGATTACTGGTTTGATTTGTTTTTGTCTCTGTTTGTGAGTGTGTGGGAGTCGGGCCAAGTCCCTGGAATCTCCACCATAAAAATAAATCACCGTCTTGTCGACAGTGTGAATCGTAGTGGCACCGGACCGCTACAGTGTTAATCATTTCTCCTTGCTGCTGATTTACTGTGATGCATCTCCAGCCAAGTGTTCTTGTGTTTTCCGTTTTGTTCCCCTGAACCCCTAAACCGCCACAACCGGCTATAGTCGTTTCCCAGTGCCATTTGCGAGCACGCAGGAGAGAATCAGTCAGTGCCGTACATTCGTTGAGCAGCCAGCTCATGACCACTGCCAGCCCCTTGTGAGCAGGGGGGCTGAACGCCTCCCTAGAAGACACGGACACTCCTCAAAAAATAACTAAAAAATGCCGATAGACTACCTTCACATTGCTCCCTTACATGCTGGGCTTACTTGCGGCTGCTCTGTCGCATGATACTTACTTAAAAGTCTGAACAGCACCTGTCCTTTTTGGCCGATTGCTTTGTTTCTCTCTCCTCCCCCAGACATCCTCTGCTCCTGATGGGGGTTCCACTCCCCTATGATATTTGCCTATTCTTTTAAACGAGAACTAACTGCATACTAAGCTCGTTTTACTTCTGAAAGAGACTTGTTTGTTTGAAGTGTTTGAATAAAGTTCCTGTCTCTTCAATCTCCTGTGTTTCTGAACAATTCTGTGACCCAAGCGTGACACCCTGCAGCCTCACTTTCCCTGGGATTGAGCCGCTGAACTAGACTAGCCTGCCAGCATCAGCGCTTACCTCTGTGTGCTTGCGTAAAGCCAGTTCAAGCGCATTTGGCTCAGTGATTTCATCCATGGCGTCAGTTACACCTTGTACATATTGTTCCAGTAGTTTTCTAAATAGTTTTTACAGTTCATTAGCAGTGTGTAAAATGATCAGTGTTGCAGTAGTTGTGATGCTCTTTGCATGAAGAAAAAAAAAAAAAGTGTTCATTAAAATTTCACTTTTTCTTTGTAAATTGTGACGTTTACTTAAAGTAGTATAAGTAAAGCTATATAAATGTATTATTATTATTATTACTATTAAAGTGCAGCAAAAAGTATTTGGCGTCCAGGGATGCATTAACCACCAAGCATGTGGCAGTTTAAGGCTTAAAGCCCCAAGATGCCTTTGAAACGCCCTGCACCTTCTAAGGCTTCTGGCAATGAAAATGCGCTTGCATGAATTACAGTACATATAGCGGTAACATCTGTATTTTACATTCTAGCACTGCGGGAGACATAGCAATACAGTACTGTGCAATATACGGGTTTACCTTTACATTCCTTTTTTAGGTAATGTATTAAGCTAGGTTTGAAATTAAATTAAAGTGTTTTAGGGGCATATTTAGGGTTTAAATGATAAAAATAGCCATTTTTTTTTAACCACATCCAAAATTCATGGTTTGTCACAATTTGTGGGTGCTCTAGGAACGTAACCCCCGTAAAATTTGGGGGGTGTACTGTATAGCAAAAAATACATTCTCTAATTTTCATTTAAAAGTTTAGGCGGAGTTGGACTTTATTTTGCTAATTTAGCTGCCTTGGACCCAAAATAGGATACAGCCATGTAAAGAAAAGAGGCAACTCTAAGGGCATTGTGCCAGGCCGAGGGCCAAACCATTAGTCAAAAGAGATGGTAAAATATTCAAGGTGATGCACTGGGTTACACTATTAGATATTTAAAGAACACTATCTTTAAGATTAGGGGCTACCCAAGCCTGTACTATATTACAAGAGAGCATAGAAGTGATGTGTGTACTTCTTTTATTAGGCTTTTTGCACAGTCAATATTTTGTATGAGATGTACCAGTGCAGATGCTTGGGACCAGCTGTCATATACCAGAATAAGTCCACAGTGAAAAGGTCAAGCAGCATGATTTTGCTTGCAAGTTACCCTTTTTAAGTAAACAATTACTGATCCAGGCTTTGCTCCACAAATTATACTTCACACATTGAAAGACATTCAGTGCCACATACTCTGAATCAAATATATGCATTTCTGGCGCAAGTATTTGGTTAAGAGCTGATTTACTATGCTGACATTTCAAAAGTCAACCCCAAAGCAAGCAAATGGATTTCAATCTTTGACATTAAACTCAGATTGATGCAAATCAAAATAATGCTATGGGTTATCATAGTCCATAAAGCAGTTAGCAAAAAGAAATGTATTCAACCTTATGGCCAGCTTGTTGGTAAAAATGCTTCTATTAAAAATTCTTGGGATCTGCATTTCTAAAGGGGATCTGTTAATTTTGCTTGGACTTTCTCCAAGGACATACATCACCCTCCACAGTCTATCGACCTGCTACTACTTCACTTAACCAACTCTAAATTGGGGAGACCTGAGTAAATATGTACAGGAGTATCTTCTGCAATAAATTAACTTTAATGGGTATATAAAATAGCTGGTAAGATGAATGCTGTTTTTGTATCCTGTAACCCTTCGATCACATCACACACCTTAAAATATTGCAGCTAACAATTTATGAATGATTATTGAAGTTAAAGAGTAAATACCATAACATACTGTACCATTATCCTCAGCAGAGTCAAGAGGGGCTAAAGCCCACCCTAGCAAGCATAAAACAAAAGGCAGAAACAATCCTCTGGACAGAGCACTAGTTCAGTTCAGGGTAATACACACACACTCCCACTCCCCTTCACTAGGGCCAATTAAGCATACCAATCCACCTAACCTTGCATGCCTTTAGACTGTGGATTTAAGCTGAAAACTTTAAACACAACAAAACTAATTTAGTACCAATATTTTAAAATTAAAATATATTTTGGAACAGTTATCTGATCAATTTTCAACAATTTTAGATCCCCAAATATTTCTTGCTTGAGGCAAAAAGGGCTCAAAAGCATTGTGTTAGATTTAACAAAACAATACCTTGAAATGTATTATAAAATAAAAACAGAAATCCAAACATTTCTTTGATCTCCTTAGCATTAACCACCAGTTGTGACTCGGGCTTGGAATTCTATGTTATTATGGTTAAACACAAGTCAAACCTCGGGTGACATGTAATGACATGCTTTATAGTAGGAAGCCCGAAAAACTATTGGGACAGTGTTCTGCAATTGTCAAGTGGATGAAATAACACCATGCTGCAAAAAAGCAAAAAAAAAAAAAAATCTAATGACTTTCTTCCATTTTATTGCTAACGCTAAGGTAACCCATCAATATTCATGAGTGGGGCGGGGACCTCCAACAAAAAACAAATAGCAATCGTAAAGCCGTATGCATACAGCACTGTATGACAAAATTGCAGAGATATGCCCACTGTATTAGGTCGCATGAACCTTTAATGTGGTGTGACAGCAGCCCCATGACTGAAGGGCAAATTATGATCATGTCCAAGGACAAGCAAGACATTAGCTACCAGTTCACAATGCATCGACTGTCCGTGTTCATGTCAGGGGAAATATGGAAGTCACTATACCTTGCACTGTGGTAGCCTGCAACACCACAATGGGCACGTTGATTGTGTTAATCAGGTATTGGCATTCTGCACTCTTTTATGCAAACAATAGAAAAAAAGATATGAAAAGTGTGCAAAGACACCTGCTTCTTCAGTCCTGATTACAACATTGTGCTGTTGGCTATGCGTTGGTGAATGCCTTAAAATATATCATTGTCAATATACTAATAACCCAATTGTGCTTCACTCACTCAGAATATGGTACCAATGCAGGAAGTATTTTAAGATAGAGAAGCTTTTATCTGTGGCACCTCTGCATGAGAACCACCTTTTTCCACTTTCTCTAAAAATAGTTTTTAACGTCTGGAAAACATTTGGGATCAAATCACTTAGAGATTTGTACATAGACAATGTCTTCCTATCCTACGAACAATTACACTCCAAATTTAACTTTCCAGCAACACATTTCCTTCACTGTCTTCAAATTAGAAACTTTGTTAAACAAAACCTGTCCAATTTTCCTCAAATCCCACCTACCTCTATGCCAGAAAAAATATTGATCAGTCTTAAGGACTCAAACAGCATTTCTGTAATATATAAAAACATTTTAAAGCCCATCCCTTTTAAATATCCAAGAATACAGTGGGAAAAGGATCTCTCACTCAACATCTCAGAAAAGGAGTAGAAAAGGTAGCAATGCACAAAATTCACCTGAGCTCCATATGCACAAAGCATACAATTATTTAAATGAAAATTATACATTGAGCACATCTGTGTCATTTAAAATCTTTGAAAATGTTTCCCAGGCAAGATCCAACCTGCAAAGCTTGCAGTCAGGTTCTAGCTTCACTATGCCATATGTTTTGGGCATGTACCAAATTAACAGAATTTTGGACAAAAATCTTTAAATGCCTATCAGACAGCCTTGGTGTCACAATACCTCCTAATCCACTAACAGCTGTGGTGAAGGACAAAAAAAAAACTGTGTTTGCCTTTACTACACTATTGGCATGTAGGCTTATCTTGCTCAACTGGAAGAATCCTAACTCTCCTATTTGAAGTCAGTGGATAACTAATGTTATGTATTATTTGAAATACAGGTTCTGAGAGGATCTGTACAAAACCTGGCAGGATCGAATCAACAACATTTTAGAATAAGCATTTTAATTGAGGAAGTAGATTCTCTCTCCTCATTTTTTTTTTACTCTATTTTTATTCATTTATTAATTTATCTTTTTACTTATATTTACTAGCTTAACACTAGAATTACTAGAGCCTATGAAAAAACTCGCAGATCCGGCCCACCTTAAATCCGTTTGCACCTCTCCGCCAGCATCTTTTGTCCTGTAAGTGTGCTGATAAAGACAAGCAGCCGGCTATTCCATCCCCCCACTGACTTAGAATGTGCATGAACTTCTTCCTGCTCATGCCTTGATTGATTACCTGGGAGTGAAGTGGAGTTTTCCTAGTGTAGTTATGTTGACATTTTGGCATTTACATGTTTGTGTTACAAGTAATAACATTTTTTCTTGTTGGGAAAAAAAAAATCTACATTTTTGGCTCTTTTTTTCCTAGGGTAAACATAATGCTAAGGAGATTAATTCTCTCACTATAGCCTTTTTAGTAACTTGCTTTAAATATCTCAATAACTGTGTATGCAATCCTCCTTCAGCAGGCACAGAGTCAACCAATCACATTTCAGTATTTCATTTTGTGGGGTGCCTTTCGGCATGGATTTCGTTCTTAGGTCTTTTTAATGCAATGATTGGAATGATCCATGGCAGTAAGTCCAACTGCAAAGCCCATATCCTAAACCACACAGAGCATGTAACTGTCTGCTTTCAATAACTTTTGTAGAAATCTGAAATAATGGTTAAGATCGAAATAAATTAAGTTGAAGACTTCACTTTGGCTTCCTAATAAACAAGAAAGAACATTAACTCATTCAGGAATTTTCACATGAATAGCTTATCAAAATACTACTAGTATTGATGGTACTCTTTAAGCAAAGCACATCCCTTTCTAAAACCAGTTCAGAGAAAATAAAGGATATCTACAGGTGGTTTCATCTCAACTAACTGTAGAATTACAAATTCTACAAACAGAGCAATACACTGCATTCTGCAATTACAAAGGTATAAGACAGCCTTCATGCTTTGAAGAGTTTTGTAAACTTTGTGATTTCAGGCTCTTTTTAGATTATGTCATGAATCACCATAGACAAAAGGTGTAATCAGCATCTAGTAGTAAGAGGTGTTATGAACAAATTGAGAATATTCAAGAGAGTTGTTATAGTTGTTGTTTTAGTTTATGTAGCACCTTTCTGATGCTCAATATTATTGATACTAATTAAATTAGTTTTAAATTAAACTAATTAAATTAAATTTTCAGTACCTGCTCATTCCTGTCAATTTTATAGAGCCTTTCATAGTAAGTACCATTAAACAGTGCTACTCAAAGCAAACCAGGACAATATAAATCAATGCAACGTAATTCAAACTGAAAAGCTAAATAACATGGGAAAACCAGGGCATTGGTAAAAGCCTGCAAATGGCCCTTCACCTAAACATTATAAAACAAAGCAAATTACACAAAGTGCAAAATGGAAAAGGGTGCAATTTTAAGGCACAATTTGAACATTATGCTTGATAAATCCTTGCTGACATCTCTTGGAAGAAAGCTGAATAAGCACCTGCTAAGCACTTTATAAAAGGGATTTGCATAATTGAGACGTCAGGGGTCAAATGGATCTTGTGCATTTAGCAAGTTCATGCAAGGACAGAATTAATATTTTCTGTTGATGTGGAAACCAGTTGAGGGGCCATCATTTATTTGGTTCTTGTCACCATTCTGACAGCACTATTTTGAACTTTTTTAATCATGATTATCCTGCTCCCTGGTACCACTTTGATGGCGGGAGTAGTACTTTGAAACCTCCAATCCCAAAATGTGTATATTATATACAGGACATACTAAGGGTGGAATACAACAGTGACCGTTTACTGGCAGAAGCACCTCAGGCAACATGTGGGTCAACCTAATTGTTTTGTAGATTTGTTTAGTATTTTGTAAAGCCTTAATTTGGTATATTTATACATTTTCATCCAGGAACGTGGAATGTGCAATGATGACCTATGACTGAAGCATGACTGGAATTTCATTTGCTGCTGAGCCCCCTCCGATGTAATAGCATATGGGGATTTCAGCATTGAATTTATATATTTAAAAAAATAAATAAATAAATAAAAGTGATATGATAAACATTATGTACCTGGTTCATGTTACCATGTACATTTATTACATTTATTCAGTCATACTGTGTCCAGTAACAAAAATTAACACTGCTTAAAATAAAATGTCATATCGTTACAAAAATTTCACATAAATTAATGAATGTCAAAATTATTCAGGATAGATTCACTTACACAAAAATTTTGTCAAGTTTGTGATGTTTGCTGTAGCAGTATAAACGAGTTATTAGCTAGTTTATAACACACTTATATTCAGATAAGTCAGATTAATTCAAATTACACAGACCATAAACTTTTGATGCTTTCATTTTCCACCTTTCACTCCCTTTTCTATTTGTCCCAAGTTAAGCCTGCTTTTATGAAAACAAACTTGTTAATTTAAGATTATTATTTTAGAATTCCTGCAAGACAGCCTTTGCCTTGCTTTCAAGCTCCCTTCGTGTAAGCGTATGCCTGTTTACTAATGCAGAATTAGCCACTGGACTGGACTGATCATAACTGTAGTAATTACTTATTCTTAACTAGAGAGTGCATCCCATTGGCTCCTGTATATTCAAATATATGTCAGATTTACTTTCACTACACTTGGATATAAACTTCCGGTTGAGTGAACGCTGGCGGAACTGGTCGCCGGTAACTAGAATATTGATTTTGCTAAGACTAGAGATTTTGATGGTATTTCTTTTGCCATATTGCTGACATCTCTGCGTGGCTATATATGCTATATACGGTGCCTGCATTTAGCTTCAGCCTAACCTCAGTTTCGTTTGAAACTTACCGGTTTATTCTCTGCACGTCTGAGCTGCTTGCGGCCTCCTCGCCTACAATGTGGACTGGTAGGATTTTTGCTTGGTTGTTTTTTTGGAGTCTTCTGTCACTCGTTATTCAACCTGCGACTGGCCTCCTCCAGTACCCAGCTGCTGAGCTGCTTCGACTGCGTCGTCTTCAGTCTGTGCCTTTGCTGTCGGTGCTATATTTCGACCCGGACATCATACTTCTCCCTCGTCGGAGATACATCCATCGTGGGTCCCGCCGGAGATTCCGAACAGACGCTCGAAAGGAATTAACTCTTTTTGGTCTTATTTTCGGCACCCTCCACAGAACACAGATAGGAACGCTGACCATAGCGTGTTGGCCAGCTTAGCTCGGTCGACTAACACCACTGTCAAATGCGATAGCAACATTGTCAGCTTTGGTCTATTGAACATCCGCTCACGAGCAAGGGACATCTCATTCAGGATCTCCTCATTGACCGTAAGTTTGACTTTCTCTGTTTAACTGAGACTTGGCAGCAACCTCAAGACTTTTCACAACTTAATGAATGCACCCCCCCCCGGGGTTTGTTTACACTTGTCAACTCCGTGCATCTGGCCATGGAGGAAGTGTTGCGATAATTTATCGCGAGAAGTGGAAAGTCCTGCCGTTGCCTGCTCCTGCTGTTAGCTCTTTTGAATCGACTGTGTGTCAATTGTCTGGGCCAGTTCCAACCATCATTGCAACTGTCTACCGTCCTCCTAAGTCTAACAACAATTTTTTGAACGATCTTGCTACCTTCCTTACCAATCTATCTGTAATTACTCCAAATATAATTCTGCTGGGGGATTTTAATATACATCTGGACAATATCAATATCCCTCTCACTAGAGACTTTTTATCTTGCCTGGAGAGTTTTGGATACCAGCAGCACACTGATGTTCCTACCCATTGTAAAGGACATATCTTGGACCTGATTTGCTGCTCTGGTGTTGTTCCTTTTGATCTTACAGCAGATGAACTCACTATAACCGACCACTTTCTCCTCTCATTCAACGCTAAACTTACCTTTTCTGTTCCTAAGCTTCCACGTCTCATAGCCTTTCGTAACATTAAGAATATCAACTTGAATTTGCTGTCTTCTAGAATTGATTTGCAAATGGACTTTTATAATTTATCCTCTCCCATAGAACTGGTCTCATATTATGACACTTGTCTTAATGGTATTCTTAATTCTCTGGCTCGCTAAAACCAGATCTGTTTCTTTTTCCTTTTCTGCCCCCTGGTTTACGCCTGAACTTCGGCTTCTGAAAGCTAAAGGCAGGCAACTTGAAAGGTTGTTTAAAAAAAACAGACTCTTTGTCCACAAAGAGATGTATAAAAATCATCTACTCTATTACAAGGATTGTATAGCTCAAACCAAATCTAATTATTACACTCAGTTAATTACTAGTAATACAGGTAACACCAAGTCTTTGTTTTCTTTACTTAATAATGCTACACAACCTCCAGACTCTTTACCATCTCACCTTCACTCAACTGCCTTCTGTAATTCTCTTATGTCTTTTTTCAATGAGAAAATCCAAAAGATACATCAGCACCTTGGTCCAGATCCTTTCTGTATTTCTTCTGAACTACACTCACCTATTCACTCTTTCTCTTCTTTCCAGCTTCCCACTTCCTCTGAAATCTCAGATCTCATCTGCAAATCCAAGTCATCTACTTGTCAGCTGGACCCCTTGCCCACAGTTTTGGTTAAAGCCTGCCTCTATATGAGAAGTTTCAATCTGGTTTTCACCCCCTTCATAGTACAGAAACAGCACTTGTTAAAATTACTAATGACCTCCTTATGGCTGCTGATTCTGGTCTAATCACTATTCTCATCCTTCTTGATCTGAGTGCGGCCTTTGATACTATTTGTCATACCACTCTCCTTAATAGATTATCTTTGATTGGCATTACTCACACTCCACTTGATTGGTTTAGATCTTACCTTTCAGGCCACACTCAGTTCATACAATTTAAAACTTTCACATCCCAACCCACCGCTGTTACTTCTGGTGTGCCCCAAGGCTCAGTCCTGGGACCTCTTCTTTTTATTATTTACCTTCTTCCCCTTGGCAATATTTTTCGCAAATATAACATTAATTTTCACTGTTATGCTGATGACACCTAGCTCTACCTTGCTGGTAAACCTACCTCCTCTTTTCCACCACCCTCACTTATTGATTGCATTTCTGAAATTAAATCCTGGTTCTCTTCAATTTTTTTTAAATTAAACAGTGACAAAACTGAGGTTCTCCTCATTGGTTCAAAATCATCATTATCCAAAACCAATAATCTTTCTTTTATTATTGATAACTCTGTTGTTTCCCCATCATCTCCGGTCAAGAGTCTGGGTGTCATCATCGACAGTACTCTATCTTTCCAATGTCACATTAATAACATCACCCGGTCTGCTTACTTCCACTTATGTAATATTAATCGCATTCGTTCCTCCCTCACTCCTCATACTACTGCCATTCTTGTTCATAGTCTTGTCACTTCCCGGCTGGACTACTGCAATTCACTCCTCTTTGGTCTCCCTAATAAATCTCTTCACAAGCTTCAGTTAGGCCAGAATTCTGCAGCATGTATCATCACTGGAATCCCATCTTTTCACCATATTACTCCGGTCTTGCAGCAGCTTCATTGGCTCCCGATCAAGTTTCGTATTGATTTTAAGATTCTGCTACTAACTTTTAAGGCCATCCATAACCTCGAACCACCATATCTGTCTGACCTTCTACATGTTGCCATTCCATCCCGTAACCTTAGATCCTCTTCCTCCACCCATCTGACCGTTCCTCCCTCCCATCTAACCACCATGGGGAGCGGAGCTTTCAGCTGTTCTGCTCCCAAGCACTGGAACTCATTACCTGCGGATCTCTGAAATATCAAATCATATTCATCTTTCAAATGTAAACTTAAAACACATTTGTTTAAAATAGCTTTTTCTTCTTCCTCC